>NC_138655.1:145905639-146462806 GCF_964273445.1 Streptopelia decaocto | reverse complement strand
TGTAAAAACCTATGAGAGAATCCATGTAGCAGTTCCTTTATAGTAGCATGAGTGTGGCAAAGGGAGGCAGTGGAAATAGGCATCTGGCACAGGATGGCCATCTGACAATACCTCCAGCATACAAAGTACCTTCAAAGTCTGGGCATCACTGTGAATGCACAGGCATTAAAAAGAAATACAGCACAAAGAATGTGACGCCCTCCTCTCCTTCAAGAAAACAGCTGACTTCATCCACTGACACACTCAGCAAAGGACCCTTGTTTCTGTGTCCAACAGAGGCCTTACGCCAAGGGTAATGTAACTGTGCTGTCTTTATTCGACTCTCTCTTGAGCACGTCCCTAACTAGATGGCCATGGCAGCACAGTAACAAACATTGTGCATCCTTAGATCTTCCCTTATAAAAACTGCAGCACATGAGGGTTTTGGAAGGATTTGCAGTGGTGTGGTTGAGTAACTCTCTTGCACTTTCATCACATTTCTCTTTCACTTAGAATATGCCATTATTATGAAACATTCTATTGAGGCATGCTCATAATCTGTTGCAACAGTGTATGTAGTCAGTATTTCTTGCTATCAAGTCTATAATATAAAAAATTACAATGATTTTACGATATATTTGTATAATCCCTTTCTCCTGAGTAAACTATAAAGTTTACAGATAGGCTCTTTAACAACCACTAAAGTGCAGCTCTTTGAGGTGGAAGCCAGAACCTGTGTAAAGCATCAACCTTGAAGATCAATTTAGAAGAGAAAGCAAGGCAAAATACAATCTCCATTCGAAACTGAAGCCAAAACATAGATGGACACTGTTAAAATGTAATTATGCTAATAATACCCTTATACTGTTGCAAAAATTGCAATGGGAATCTACAGCTCATATTAATAATCTTTTTCCTTCTCATTTGATATGAAACAGTGCCAGTAAATGAGCAAACCTCCATAATACCAAGATGAGGTACTGATTTCCTATTATTTCTATGTTTCCACTGCACAAATGCCTGCAGACATTAATTAGAATGAGGTCCAACCATATTCATTTCTGCAAAATCATGGGGCTGCTGAAATTGTTGAAAGAGGAAATTAGACCTACTTATGCAGGCAAGAATTTTCCCTATAACATATTGAGTTTTTCTTGATGGTATCTGTCTCCAAATAGTGATCAGACTTTTTGTCGTCGATGGCAACATTAAGTATAATCTGCTGTCATCTCCTCCTGACAACATGTAAGCCAAAACACTTGCAAACAAACCAAAATACTTTCTTCTGGATCAGGAGTTTGAATTAAATGACTGAATTTTCCTGGCATGAGGGATTATTCCTTGTCTTTCACCTAATCCTCCTCTGTTGTACAATATATATAGTTACACATAGTTTTTTGTTTCCCATGGGTTTGGAAAGATTACTTTTCCACTGGGTTTCGTGCATCACTATAATACTTCCCCTTGATTCTCTGGTTTCGTCTGCTCAACTCTGTGTTTATAGTGTGTCCGGTAACCTGAATGAAGTTACAGTTTTTAGATCTGTCATTTAGTCTTTGGATATACTGCTAGAGTCCCCAACGTCTTGTATTCAACCTGTAAGATCTTTTGTTCCATCATCCGCTATCCATTGTGTCTAAGTAGTTTTTCCCACAAGTGTTTCAATTGTGAATTGATATCTAGTATTTGCTAAGGACTTTAAAGCCTTTGGTTTCCATGTGTCACTTGAGCTTTCCACCTCAGCTCCTAGAAGCACACTGAGCTTTGGAAGCACTTTTGCAGATCTTCTCGTAGGTATTTGATCCTTTGATCTTATGTGTCCTTTGCATTCACAGTTGCTTTAACAAGAGAATACAGGTTTAAATCATCTCCATTACAACTTGAGCTGATGAGGCACAGTATGTTCACCTCTGTAAGTGGCAGGAGATTTTGAAGTCCTGCGGTATGAGTAATTTCCTGTTTTCTGTGACTTTCTAATAATCAGTGCACCAATGTGCAATACCTGTGCCTCTGTCTTGACTAATATTTGACAATGCATGAATACTTACTGCTATTGCATTTCAGCAAATGTGTTATTTGGCTTTTCCATGGGCAGCCAGGGTTTTGGGGCTTCTGTGGACTTCAGAGTTTATTTGGTTCTTGTGTTTTCCCATTAATTTCAGGTCCTTAGTATTATCAGTTATTAGTAGACAATACAGTGGTGCTTTTTCATCTTTATTACTAAATATAAAGAGTTACGATCACTTCACATTTTGCCATTTTTTCATCTCCTGTTAAGATCAGTGAAATTAATCTCTTCTTGACTGAAATATCAGCACAACAAAGTTCATATAAAGTTTTTTTACTTGCAGATCATTCCTGAGTTTACAGTCAGTTTCAATAGATTTACATGCAACTGTAGTTTGTGAAATTAGATCAATTCTTCACATGGTAGTAAGAAATTACTAGATTTTTTTCTACAGTGGAAAAAAAACCCTTGATGTTAAATTGTATTCCAGGAACCTAGCAACTCTTTATAGAACTATTCAATCGTGATCTTTTGTTATTTTAAATCTGTGTATGTCATAATATCCGAATGCACACACTGAGCACGAGAGGATGTGAACTGTTAGCAGTCCAGTACCAGACCTCTTGTTTTCATTCACTACCCACTTACACAGGGTTTGGTCCTGCTCCTGGGGAACTACTAATAAATCTCACAGTGATTTCTGTATAAGCAGAACTAAGTCATAATGGTTTCCTCTCATCTATCATGCACTCTGTTTCCTTACACTCTGCAGTGATTCCTTGCACGTAATTCCTGTTTTTCTACCATCTCCTGCTTATTTTGTCTCTTTCCTTTTTCTTTTTTTCAATTCGGTCTCAATGGTGGTTTCTTGGTGCATCACCTTACTTTGCTTAGAGTTTTAAGACTCACTGGACAAGCAATTGCAACCACATGTTTTCAGAGAGTTTTTATTCATTTAATCTGATTCAATGTCTTGGGTTGAATGGAGAACACCTAATGCTATACATAAGGAAGTATTTTTACATAAAGTTTTGCTATTCAGGGGGTGTTTATGGACTTGTATAGGCAGAAATGGCCCATAGTTTTTCTTTATTTTCAAAAATAGCTGGAGACTAATTTATTAATTATAACCAACAGTCACCATCTTGAGCTATTTGAGATACTCTGCTATTTACCTGTACTTGTTGAGGAAGGATGATGTAGTTTATCAGGAAATGTTGGCTTCTTAGTCCAAAGAAACATGAATGTAGGAAAGAATTAGGGTAGAGCTGTTCTGAGGGAGGTCTTGGCAGAGCTCACCTGGCTGCAGGGATCTTCAAAACAGGGAGAGTCGTGGCCTGAAGTCAGGATACAAGGGTGACTGTGGAGAACAGTTTGTGAAGGGCAGATAATACAGAGGAGGTTAGTTCTGGAACCAGAGGAGGCTTTTCAACCAGATAGAAAGGTCTGAACAGATCAGAAACTCCCCCTGCCTTGAAATCTAAGCAAAAACCTAATTTCTAGCCAAATAAGCAAGCACAGGTTTTATATAGTACGTTTCCTTTAAATACATGTCTAAATCAACAGCTCTTAAAATTGCCTAGAGCCTTTTCTTATTTTACTCTCTCTGTTTAAAATACATAATCTCTCCCCGAGCATAGCTACAGGGCATTTCATGAGATCTGACTTTCCGTACAAATGATAGCTATACCACTCCAGCTAAGCTGTGTACACACAGGGAAGGCCCCATTACATAGCGGGTAGATCACACCATGGGGGTTTGGGGCCCAGGGTTCAATTTTGAGGCACTTGGCTGGATGACCTATAAAAATGACATTATGTATTTATGTTATTATTACCTCCTTTTCTTCATCTGTAAATTTGGAACAAGAAAATAAGCTCCTTCACGGAACATTTCTAGTGATGGAAAGCATCACGAAAGAGCAAGACATCGCTATAGAGCCATACTGCGAGGCAGAAATTGTGTGAAACTTTAGCTCCACATGCTGGATTGTGGTTTACAAGCACTACAAAAGCAAAGAAAGCTGGTATTAGAGAACTTCCTTTTGACCTTTAGACACCATAATCGTTCTGCTTGCAGGGCACATTGGCAGATGGCTGCTATCCGACATGTGAAAGGCACTTCCCGGATTACAAGCATAGGTAATACTATTTCTCCATAGCTTCCTTTTATTCTAAAGCTGCATTCTCTGGTCTCTTTAGCTTGGAGAAGAGGAGACTGAGGGGTGACCTCATTAATGTTTACAAATATATAAAGGGTGAGTGTCACGAGGATGGAGCCAGGCTCTTCTTGGTGACAACCAATGATAGGACAAGGGGTAATGGGTACAAACTGGAACACAAAAGGTTCCACTTAAATTTGAGAAGAAACTTCTTCTCAGTGAGGGTGACAGAGCACTGGAACAGGCTGCCCAGGGAGGTTGTGGAGTCTCCTACTCTGGAGGCATTCAAGACCTGCCTGGACGCCTTCCTGTGTAACCTCATCTAGGTGTTCCTGCTCCGGCAGGGGGATTGGACTGGATGAGCTTTCGAGGTCCCCTCCAATCCCTAGCATTCTGTGATTCTGTGATATTCTAGTCAAAGTCAGATCCTACCTCTTCCTCAACACAAGCTGAAGACATGGCCCTGCAGTGCTGGCTGTGGCATCTGAGGAGCAGCAAGAGGAGATCCTCCATGATCTCAGTGCTTTGGGAGCAGACAGTGCAGGCACACACTCTGCCAGGTCTTGTTGCTGCCGGGGGGAAAAGGGCAGCCCAGATCTGCCAGCCATTCCCTCAATAACTCTGTGGAGCTGCAATAGATCAGCTGCACAAGCTAATGTAACCCTGAGACTACTAACAACATGAAATAGGTTCATTTTTTCTCCATGGCCCTTCCACCAGTATGAGTAATCAGGCTTAGTGCAAAATCCAGGATTTACCCTTTCAAGAAATAAGAAGAGTTTTTCTTTCTTGAATAAAATGTGCTAAATTGAGATGTGTAGCTATTACTAAAAATATCCTATCAGTTCCACTAGTATAAACACAATGAGCTTCATCTTGCTGTGTAATTCAGATACTCATATGTATCGTGAAAGAAGCAGGTAAGGTCTGCCTAGATGGTGCAGGGAACTACAGGCTTTAAATGGTTATAGAATCGTAAGCAAAAAAATAAAGCATGGTTTAATTATTAACTTGTAAAAGAGATTGAATAAGTCGAGGGCAAAAGTTGAGATTATAACCATCTATATTTTTGGAAGCATGTCGTGTCGTTATTCTCTCACTTCTCAAAATGAAGGCCTCCTACCTAATCCATTATTCCTCAGCAGCACTTTTTCAGGAGAAAAGCTTACTTGCCAATTCAACAAATGAGTTACATGATTCAAGTGCTATGACATGAAGAAAAGAGTTTGTGCAGCTGCTAAAATCTTATTTTGACTAAAGTTAGGGGATGGCTTTAATAGCCACCCGAACAGTCTTGATATATCCTCCAGAGCACAGGCATTTGGGGAGCACTCCACGGGCTGCAGAAGCCTGTCTGGGGCTGTACTGCTGCCAAAAACAGGGACTTATCTTTGTTCCCACTCTCAGCTCCATGCTCCCACTACTGCCTGATCGTGTGGTAGGGGGAAAGCTCCAGTTCCTGGGTGAGAATAAACCTCGCAGAAGGAGGGTTTCTGTCGGTCTCGCTGCCCCATGGCTGCACAATACGGGCAGATCTGGGCAGGTGAAGTGGCAGCAGCACAGCCCCAGAGGGGTGACAGGTTCCCCCACTCTCAGTGGCAGCAGCACAGCCCCAGAGGGGTGACAGGTTCCCCCACTCTCAGTGGCAGCAGCACAGCCCCAGGGGGGTGACAGGTTCCCCCACTCTCAGTGGCAGCAGCACAGCCCCAGGGGGGTGACAGGTTCCCCCACTCTCAGTGGCAGCAGCACAGCCCCAGGGGGGTGACAGGTTCCCCCACTCTCAGTGGCAGCAGCACAGCCCCAGAGGGGTGACAGGTTCCCCCACTCTCAGTGGCAGCAGCACAGCCCCAGAGGGGTGACAGGTTCCCCCACTCTCAGTGGCAGCAGCACAGCCCCAGAGGGGTGACAGGTTCCCCCACTCTCAGTGGCAGCAGCACAGCCCCAGGGGGGTGACAGGTTCCCCCACTCTCAGTGGCAGCAGCACAGCCCCAGAGGGGTGACAGGTTCCCCCACTCTCAGTGGCAGCAGCACAGCCCCAGGGGGGTGACAGGTTCCCCCACTCTCAGTGGCAGCAGCACAGCCCCAGGGGGGTGACAGGTTCCCCCACTCTCAGTAGCAGCAGCACAGCCCCAGGGGGGTGACAGGTTCCCCCACTCTCAGTGGCAGCAGCACAGCCCCAGGGGGGGTGACAGGTTCCCCCACTCTCAGTAGCAGCAGCACAGCCCCAGGGGCGTGACAGGTCTCCTTGCTCCCAGTGGCACAGCAGCACAGCCCCAGGGGGGTGACAGGTCTCCTTGCTCCCAGTGGCACAGCAGCACAGCCCCAGGGGGGTGACAGGTCCCCCCACTCTCAGTGGCAGCACAGCCGTAGGTCAGCTTGAGCCACTCCTGCAGTCCTCTCAGTATCACTCTAGAGGTTATGCAGGTAATAGGAAATTGGTAAGCTCTATGTCAACAAGAAAATACCTTTACTTCCACAGCAGTCTGCTCACAGGGTAGCTTGCACTTCTCCATCTTAATGATGTAAATGAAGCACAAAAAATAACTTTTTATCTCTACCAATTTTCTTCCATTTTTACTTTAGCTTTATTTCTGGGAAAGTTTCTGCAAATACTTATATGAGCAAATAGTTAACATTGAGGCCTATCTTGACTCAGAAATAGAATTTCTGTCTTGTGACAAAGAGTTTAGCCATCTGCTTGGAGTACCACTATTTTAGACTCAGCAGACAAGTGATAAAAACAACCTCTTCTAATGGGAGAGATTAATTCAACCACGCAAAGGTAATTTCAGCCTAGGAATTCCACCCACCAAAACTGAGGAAACAGGATAGAAAATTGCAAACATTACATCATGAAAATTAAATTGCCTAATGATACCCTTGTGTACATGAAACAGGAACCAGCAGCTTTGGGCAGTGGATGACATCTTCTCTAGACATCACATACACTGCTGGGCTCATTGCAGTGTCCTGGGAGTTCATAGTGAGCAGATCATATTAATATATCCACAGGTGATGTAATCTGCCATTGTTTCTAAATTGCTTCGGGGGTATATACAACTCCAAGCTTATTGTCTAGTTTAATTTTTCTTGAGTGGTGACGTGGACATTGGTACAATCCAAGTAGAACAGGTTTGCTTAAGGAAAAAAAAGAAAAGTTTTTTTAAAAATTGTTCAAAGACTGATAAAATCTGACCACTTGGTAACAACACAGATCCTTTTCACCACTGTGTACTAAATCATTAACTGTTGTTTTAATAATAGATGTCAGAAGAAGAATTTCACATTGACTGTTCAAATATTTCAAGTTTAGCAAGCATCCAAAATTTAGAAACTTTGAACTAATAAACCTCTGTGAAGGATCACAGATTATTTTCTGCTACAGCAGAACTCCAAAAGTATTAAAAGTATAGAAATTGCTTGAACTTTTTGAACTAAATTGAGGAATGAATAACAAGTACAATTAAAATTGTCATCTTGTGGTAGTGTTGGTTTTTTTTATTGTTTCTACAGCTTTTGGACTTTGCACTTTCCTTCTAAAGCTGGTTTAGCATGCATATTGATCATGCCACAGAATACATCTTCGATTGACCTGGATGTGTTATGATTGTGTGTGTCTGAATGAATGACAGAAAAGTACATTGCCCAAGATGAGATGTGGTCTGTGTATAAATTCTATAATAATTCTTCGAAGTGAGCAATTAAGGGCTGGATGGACCTCTTTCCATAGTTCCTCTAGCTTCATTACAGATTAAATACAACACAAAATATTTCAGTAAAAATATGTGGGCTTTTCCTTCTAATTATGTGAAGTCTATGCTGCTTCCTTTTATCAAAAATATTGTAATGTGGCTTTTTCTACCCTATCTTTTAAAAGTCTGGGTGCATAGTCCTCACTCAGTAAACCTTTCACTGTATAAACAGTATCATCTTTATGTTTTTTTTCTGCCCTAAACCTTTGCACATCTGAAATCCGGCTGCTGGGCACATCACCGTCCATCACATAAAGCGGTATGTATGGATGTGTGGGTGAAGAAACCTGACCACATGCTGTCTGTTCACTCAGCATTCAGTCTAGTGGAAAACTGAACATGATAGGTTCATAAATTGTTTCCTATGATCTAAACTGATCTGTCTGAACTCTGCTCTTTGGGATTGTTTTATAATTGCTGTCTGGAAGCTTCTTTCCTGTTTGCTTCCTCCTCAGCCCTGGCGTGAGCCTCATTTCCTGACAAATGTCCTCCCAGCAGAGAAACATTGAAGAGTCTTTCACCTTTTTCTCTCAGCTTCATGCTGAGCACAGAAGGTTGGCGGAGGCCGCTGATGGGGAATAGAAGCCCTTTCTTCTCCCTGGTTGTGTCCTGTCCCTGCAGTGCTCCCACTGGCTGGCATCCGGAAAAAATCAATGGCTGCGCTGTGCATCATGGCACAGGGGTGCAAATACTAAGCTGCAGCTATGTGAGTCTAATCCTGTGTAATTTACCCTGCCTTCTCTCCCTTTTGTCTGCAGATCAAGCTAGGCTCCCGCAGACTCTGTATGCTCATAGTGTACGTATAGATAACCTCTGAACTCAGCTGCCAGGCCCCGTGCCTGGTTTCACACTGGCAGAAGCTTGGAGTCATTTTACTGAAGCTAAGGAGACACTGAGCAGCAGCTAAAGAGGCAGCTGTGGCAGCCACAGGACCTGTCTGCTCATGTGGGGAGCTCAGTTCTCTGCGCTGCACCGGGGCTGACCAGACAACCTGTAACACCCGAGTCCAGATGGCTAATTGTCCTCTAGTGCAATCTCAGCCTGAATTTCCATACATCGAATTTTTTTCTCTATATTAAGCATTCAACCCTATGAGCAAAAATTCCACAAGTTCTTTATGCATGTGCTGGGCCCTCTGCCTTATGGAAATTCATGATGCATTATGAAATTACTAGCGGAAGCCATCCAGAATCAACAGGAACAACAGGTGAAACTCACTATTTCCCTTGTTTTACTGCTCTCTTATGATCTCTCCTTACTTTCGTGATTAACACTGCTATTGATCTCTTACTGGCTAGCATGAAGAAAACACTATTGGAGCTGGCAGGTTCTAGTGATATATTTGTCAGTCTGCCAAAAGCTCCGCAATAGAGCAAACCTACCAGGTTTGGGGTTTATAGTGGTTTTTTCCAGTGGTGCTAGCCCATACCCCATCAATGTGGTACCAGTAGGACAATAGTAACGATAATGCTGGGGAAGAGCACATTGACTAGAGACTAGTATAGGAATCATTTTTATATCAGTTGCCTTTTCTGCAGTCCTGCTTGTGAGGTCCTCAGCTGGTAGCAAAGGGCTCTGCTGGGGACCTGATGGCAGTGGTGTTGCTGGTGACAGTGAAGCCATGGAGCTGAGCAGCAGTGGGTGCAGAGCTCACTTCTGCAGCACCCACTGGGTCAGCCCCCCTCACTGCTCAGATAAATCTGTTTACAGGCTAAAACTTTGCAAGGTCCTTCTTCCTACAGGAAGGAGCTCACCAACTTGAGGTGCGTGCACTGACCTTCATCCAGGGTTTTCTTTCCTGCCGTCCTTCTGGTAATTCAAAAAATCAAATTCCAAGACATAAGTCTTTTTGTAGGATTGGAAGTTCACAGAAGTCTGTGTTCTCCATACTCCATAATCTGGGTGCGAAGGAGCTGCTCCAGCTGTGCAAGCTGCAAAACAAGTGCCAGGAATGCAGGAAGGTGCTGTCAGAGCATGTTTTCAGGCAAGGCTGTTTGTCTCCTCATGATTCCCAGGATGTAACTCAGTATCTCTCATTTCTTTCTTACATTCACTTGTGCCACAGAGGAGGTCTTGGCTGGGCCAGCTTTGAGATCAGGATGGAGCTTTTACACTCACTTCCTTGTCCTTCTCCATTGAGAAGCAGGACACTAGTCCAACTTTTAAACAAGCAAGATGAAATTATGCCTCATTATCACAATTCTCAATATATTATTCAGTATAAGGTAACATTACTGAAGTTGTTGCACTGAAGAGGAATATATGTGCGATTTTTTGACACCCAAGGCAAACCAGGAGAGAGACACATGGCTGGATGATTGAGAACTTTTGCTTTCTTACAGCTGTGGTGTCTTGAGCAGCTTCTTCCCCCAGAACCATTAGTGATCCACCTCCTTGGCTACATTTTGGTGGTAAGGGTTTGTTATGGCTGACAGCTGACAGAAAGGAATGGGGAGAGGTCTGTGGAAAGGAAAAGCCAGACAGCACATTTACAACACTGCTTTTAGAGCGCTACCTCCCTTATACACTTTCTGCATTGAAAAGGCCCAAATCTGCCCAATACAGCAACATCCAGCTAGCACCAAAAAAAACCCCACAAAGTTTTAGGCCTAAGCATCAGTCATACATTCATATAACATCATCATACCTCTTAGAAGCTTGTCAATAGAAAAGTCCAGCAACATCATAGAAACCCTTTTACCACAGCAACAGGAAAACTGTTAATAGATGTGTGCTCCAGAAGGTTCTATAGACCATCTGCTCCACTGTGTGATACAAGAACAGTAGTAAGTGGAGGAGGCTTCCCCATCAGGGTGGCCAGGCTGGGGTTAGTGTGGATTTCTCCTGCTGACATAGACTTTGTATCAAAGATGTTGTGGTATAGAATATGGTCCTGCTGTCATCAGTCGGTCCCAGTGCCCCTGATAGCTTTGATAGCTCACTGAAGTCAGCTTTAAAATGTGGCATGAAGGTGATTCCATGAGTGGTCCAGCCTGTTCCAATACAAACAGGTGGCTTCAAAGCAGTCAGAGGTCTGGTTTCATCCTCGGCTGTCTCATAGAATGAGAGTGCCTTCATGAGATATTCTTCAAGTAGCACGGATTTGTGCACCAGGTTGTGGAGGGGTTTTGATAGATAAAGATCTGTTGCTGAATTAGTCAGGCTCAAAGGAATCTCAAGGCTGCTTCAAGAAGCTGAGAACAGAATCTGCTGTGAGAAAGAGGGGCGTTCCTCAATCAGCGGGGTCCTGGCGTAGCGTGAAGCATCGGACGTATCATCAGTGAGACTCCAGTGCATGGACAGCCCATGATACTCATTTAGTGAATCCATGCTTGGAGCGTGGACGCGTGATTAGAATATAGTTGCATATATAAGGAGGCTTGTTTCTGTAATAAATGGCTTTGCGTGATTCACGTTGAATCGGAGTGCTGAGTCCTTTATCGCTCCTACACCAGGTGTGACATTCCTCAGCTTTTCCTTTCACCCCTTCAGTGGTTCTTCACAAAGGCACCCTGAATACCCACTTTTTTCCAGAAGGCACAATGTGCCAGGCCTCTGTGTTGCTGTTGGTAGAGATGGGTGGCATGGCAATTCTGGCAGTGCTTGCTGACAGGTTCGAGTGTGCTCTGATATGATGCTAAGAGCACACCACTGCCAACAGGCTGATCTGAACCCTGCACCAGCGTTTACACAGGGAACTGTCATCTGCTCAGCCTCAGCTCAGCGCGGCGCTGGCCACAAAGGGCGAGCACATGGGGCAGTCCTCGTGCAACGCTGGCGGGGCCAAGCAGCAGCTGGAAATGCATCTCCTGAGCCAGGAAGGTTGTAGTGGTCTTAATGTGCTTTGAAAGGTCAACATTAAACACATACCATGTTGCCAGCTAATGGCATTGTGGTGCCGCAGGGTCATTTCAACACCACAGAACTGGGCTGAGTAAACCCTCTGCCACCCATGCAGGAGAGCTGAGGAGGTTGGCTTTGGAGAAGTTGTAAAAAAATGCATCTTTGGAACGGTGTAACAGATTTACTCATGATCAGCATTTTTTATACAGTAACAATTTGGTTGCATTTTTTTATTGTAGCAGACACTACTCAAGCTCTAATTCTCACAATTTGTTGCAGACTTTTTAATCAGCTTGTGGAAATAACGGGCTCTGGACCCTTGGTGTTCCTCAGGCAATGAATGGCATTACAACAGACACAACATCACTCATAAAATCTAAGCCATGATCAGCTTCTGGCATACTATGAAAATGTTTGTCGATAGAAATATATTAATCTGTAGTAGTAAAACATTGCTTTGTACAGCCCAATATTCAGGATTATTTAAAAATATTAATAAATGCGGGATTGATGCAGGGAGGAAAACTACCCTCATTTCTTTGGAAATATTATGAAAGTTAAATTTTACTTTCCTGGGCTTTTGCTTGTTTGTTTTTTAAAAGACTGGGGGATTTTGATCCTTTATTTAGATCTTGATATTGAACCACAGAGAACCAAGGGATCGAGCCATTATTGCCTGGTGAATCAGTTCTGTACAGACAGATTTTTTTAATACAGTTAATTTTCTTTTTGCAGAAGCTACTTATGTCTCTCCTTGTGGGGTTTATTTGATTTTTGTTTTGGTTTTTTCCACATTCCAACTCCCCTATAAACCAACTTTATTTGCCCAGTATTACTGATATTCTACTAGTTCTGCAGTTGGCCATAGAATCTCTCAGGAATAGCAGGACAACTGCATAATTCTGTTTTGGATATAAAAATATGCAGGAAAGATCTACACCAAATGAAACATTTTTGTATTTAATTGTCTGGCCATAGCTCCTATAGCCATCATAAAATTTTGATCTCAAAAGAAACAGCTGGTGCAATAACCTTTAACTAAGTTAGAAAGGGGGAATGTGAATGCAGCCTCATTCTTAGAAAAGATGGTGTGAGAATTGTCCTGAAATTGTACACAGTGTTAAGGTATTTGTTTTTTTCCAAGTGTGAACCAAATGAAATATTTAATAAACATTCTTCCAGTCTCTCATGAAATCTGAATTTTGTTTGGAACAATTGAATAGACCCCTTTCCTGATGTCTGCAGAAGGAGAATAATCCAATTTTCTGACATTATAAAGAAGTGTTCACAAGCCTCTGGGATCCTAGGAAGATATTAGTTTCAAACAGGACCTTCTAAATCCTAGAAGTTCAGAGGGCATTGAAGTAGAAAGATCTGGGCACGAGCGCAGAATTCACCCTGTCAGTACAGTCAATTAATCCAGTGCTACAAAAACTCCTGTTTCTTTCCACTGACTTAAGGGATGCCCAGCACAAACATAGACATCTACACTAGAGATGGTAGATCAGATGCATCCCCACTGCAGAGCCGTGGGGCATGAATTGCCGACCCACCGTCGTGGCCAGCAGGTCCCAAACTGAGGATGTGACCCCACGGGGGCTGCAGCAGCCTCAGGGGGAGGCACCAGCCTGGCAGGAATGCTGGTGTTCACACTGGTGTTTTGTGATTCTGAACCTGACAGAAGTGGAGCTGCAGGTGGAAAAGTTGAGTACTGTGAATCCGGTCCCAAATAGTTGGTTACCCTGATCAAACACAATTGCCCCAACAAAAATGGGAATTTTGTGGCTAACTTAGAAAACAAAAAGCCTCAATTAGATTTCATTGTTGTCCGCTTTGTTCCTCAATGCTTTTGTGGTCATATATTACATGGAAAGAAGAAAACAGTGGCAGCAAGATGTTGAAGTGAGCTTTTGTCTAAAGGAAAATGTCTCCTCGCTAAAATATTCACACAAAGAAAGGGGAGGGAGGCATTTGAAAGCACACAGGGTACACTGAACATAGAATAATGGGACATAAATGGAAGAAAGAAAAGCCAAAGCTATTAAATTATGTTTTGTCTGTCCTTGATGTTGAAAATTGTTATTATTCAGCTGAGTCCAGTCCGTATTTGTTTTGTTTTAATGTCTGGAATACTTTGCGTTTCACCCTAATAATCCACTCTATTCTAAATGTTTATACAGCATGATTTACTACAATGTGGATGTGTAATTATAGCGATGATTAGACAAAACATCTTTGACAAGAAAGGAAAACAGTAGTTAATAATGTTTTCCATCTGTTTGGTAAAACCTCACTTAAAAAGAAGGAGCCCCTTAGCATATAGCAGGGTCCAAGGCAACACCTATGCGAGTACATGACAGCAGTATAAATGCCTAATGAATTCATTCTGATCATTGCTCACACATTTTTGAAAGCACTACCATCTGTTTTATAGATAAATATTACAGTAATTAATGTCAGCACATGTTTATATTATATCATTTCCAGAGTCTTATTTTAGAGTTAAGACCTTTTTCTTTTCAGGGAGAATAACAGCATATTTTAAACTATTGGCAGGAAATGCAATGTTATTAGGATAAAATGAGTGAATTTCAATAATGGCTCGCTTCTTTATTGGAAAACTTTAGAGCATTTAATGCTTCTGTTCTTCATTAAAGGCCAAATACTGGGTCAGTGCCTACTCATGGAAAGCCCAAAAGAAACTTAAGCACTGGTGAACGAGGCAAAACTAGAGTGGATAATACCATGAAACCCCTGAGCTCCTGAAACTGGTATTTTAAGTCCCTGTGGCACCCTCATGATGACAGGGAACCGAGGGTTTTCCGATGCATCGCACTGGGCACTCTGGCTGCGGATTAGCAAATAATCCAGGTTTAAATTAAATGCATGGATTAGCTCTGGTGGAGTCACATCCCCACAGAGCTTAATCATTTCTTGCTGTTTATAAGGTCCTGGCATTGTTTTCTTCATCACTAACAATGCATTTGCCTCTGATGCATTACAAAAAAGCAAAATATTTTCTTTAAAATGTTGCTGCTTCCCCATCCAAAATACTAGGATAGGTGTCTGCAACAGTGCAAGCCAAAATAATTAATCTGATTCTTATTTAAGGCTTCTGCTTACATGATGTGCCAGTCAAAGGCTTCGTGAAAAACCCACCGAAGTCAATGTAAAGGCTTCTGTTGACTTCTTTGGGCTTCAAATGAGGATTCATCTCTACTTGTACTCCAAGAAAAATATGTTCCAGTTGCACAAAAACACGGATGACAGTCCTGAAACATAACTGCTTTCATTGTGCTCATTATAACTTTCTCTCCAAGTAAAATTGAGTCACAGCTGAACTTCACTTGCTCTGTTGCCAATACTCCATGCACCTGTACAAGTACCTGCTATTTGAAAATCTTTGCTTAGTGACCAACATCGGTGAAATTTGTTTCTGATATGGTTTCAGTTACATCTCTTGTTCCCTTTCTAGATTCCATGCTGCCAGTCCCACCTTTTGTATGATTATTCACATTTCACTTTTGCATGGTTTATTAGCATCTTACATTTACTTGATTTTCTTTTTTTTCTTTTTTTTTTTTTTTGAGTTTTTTAACAAGAACCACAGCAGATGCTGCAGTTGCTGAATCTAGCTGAGATTTAACCATCTCTGGAGAGACTTAAATCTTCTAACACTACTCAGTACACTCTGAGCCGCCAATAGATTTTCCTGGATGTCTTCCACCATGGATTCCACTTAAGCAAGGTTCCTAAGTACCCATCTAAGTTTCCAACCAAGTCGTTGCTGCTAAGATGTCTTGCAAAGAAAGCTCCTCCATGCTTATTTCCATTAGAAATAAAGAAATAACTGGAAAGGGTGAAATAATCAGAGACTAAAAGGGGAATGAGAAGTAAATCGCAGCCCTCTCTACTTGGAGAGTGAAACAGTTTTCCCCTGAATATCAGTTACCTGCTGGCTAAACTGTCTCTAATTGCTGGGTGCTTGGAAGGGCTTCCTGTGGGATTATGTTCTCCTGGAGGACACGGTGTCTAAAAGTTCAGTAAGGTATGGCTGAAACACACAGAACTCAAAGCACTAAGTGGGAAAATACGCACAAGGATCTAATCTTCTATACTTGAAAAATCAGAAAAGTTACCATAATTTTTTTTTTAAAAAAAAAGGTCAAGAAATCTAGCAGCACTCTGCCAAAGGCCACTGAACTAGCCCATTGCTTTCATCCCTCTCACATGCAGTAAGAGAAAACAACCAGCTTCCTGTCCCTCTGTCTCTTCATTTCCATAGTGGTGATGGCGAGTTTGGAAGAATAAAGTCCAAAAGGACTGGAAAGCCAGTCTAAACTTCAGAGGGGCTTTGCTGTACAGGTACAAAGAAGCAACCAACATTATTTTGAAGATCATTTTACAGTCAAGACAGTGTGATGTGGTTACTGGTGACACCATGGGACTGGATTCCACGGCCTAGGTGTCTCCTTTTATTCTTCCTGTATTTGTGTGCAGAGAGACCAAACCACAAAATTCACACTCATACCTAGAGCTGACCTATTTTATCTTCTGAGGGAAGGTGAGGGAAAACGTCAAAGTTTCAGGAAATGGGCTTGTGTCACAACTGTGAGTCTTCTGCAACATTTTGCTCAAGATTTAAACTGCTGCCAGCCATGAAAAGCGTTCAGCTCTGGAGTTATGGAGCAAGCTTTTAAATACACATTCACCTACCCTTTATGTCCTTCTAAGTCTCTTTCCTTTAGAGGAAGTTGAAACATGAAATATTAAATGTTAGACAGTAGCCCCAAGAGTTAGGGACTCCCACCCCAAGACGGGGTGCAGCAGCTGCTTAACAACGAACAATTTTGAGCACAAGCTTAGAGCTGGGGTTAGAGAAGGGTGTCATGTACCACCAATACAGCTGGGGGATTTGGGTAGGTGGAAAGTAATGACATGCCTGGCTTTTGGCTACAGGACTGGTGTTGAGACTACAAAAGTAGTTTAAGCTCTCTGATAACCACAAGCAGGGAGGGTCTCGGTTTTAAGTCATCTAAAATACCGTGAGTGCCTTCCTCAGTACAGGGCTCCTGAGCATAGGCCTGGGATGCTCACTCAGGCTGCTCTGATGTTAGAGCTCCATCTGTCAAATCACCTGTGCCATTTCCTAAGCTTATTCTCTAGAGATTTTCCAGTTATGTAGTAACTTGGATTAACTCTGCCCATTGAAAAGGCTACTTAGAGACTGCATGTAGGGTCCCTTGGTTACAAAGGAAGTGTATTCCTTTGTTGATATCAAACAAGGTGCATGCAAAATGTATCACAATGATCAATGAAAATGTTATGGCCATGTTTTGCAAACAGTGTGTGCAAATGCAACAACTGTTATAACCTTTGGCACTCCTATGTTACACATATAAAAAGTAAAGCAGGTTAGCTTTTCTGACTATATGATTTTGAGCATCTCTAGTACATGAAAAAAAAAACAACAGAGAAGAAGCAGAGAAAACAGGGAATGTACTCAAATTGTAAGGAATAAAGGGTTGCTTCTATAAGTATATATAAACATATTAGGCATGAAAGCAGAGTCTGGAGTAGAAAATCCAATATTACACTTACAGATCCAGAAGACCTTACAGTTGTTTTACATGCTTGCTTCTATTTCAACTTCAGTTTCTCTAATAAAATAAAGACCTGGGATTGGAGTCGTAAGTAAAAACTCTCATTTAACAGAAAAGTCTCAACTATGAAAACCACTAAATGCAGCCTAAAAGAGTTGTCTTCTTGTTATTTCATTTCTCAAGTTAAAGAATGACAGGAGAATGATCCAGCAATTTCAAGGTTAGCATTACCAACTCTTCCTATATCACAGCTGCTCTCTCTTATTTTCTGAATAGGATATGACTGCGCACTTGTTACTGTTGTACTTCTGTATAAATCTGTTGATTTATTTTAACAGCACATTGAAAGAATAAGCAGGACATATGACAGTGTCTGAAGACCACAAATGTGCTGACACCATTGATAGAAAGGGTATTCACGTTGGTCTTTTACCCTTAAGTCACAGAAACAGGTTGTCTCGTAAACACAGCGGAAGGAGATCAGCAAGTTGATGAACACAGCAAATTAAAAGGCCATTTGCTGTAATCAGGTGAGAGGCTATTAAAAGGCGGGTGTGCAGTGCCAGAAAAGTGGGGCAGTTTGGAGCAGCCCAGCGTTTTTAGGGAAATACTTTTCTCTAAGGTGTTATTATGCCGCTATTGTTAATACAAAACGATATTCAATTAAAGCTGTCTGCTCCCTCTGTTCCTCGCAGTTCCTGCACGACCGAGGAGAAGAAGAGGGCTGAAACCAGAGGTGCTGCACCCTAAGCCAAGGGTGAGAGAAGAGCAGAAATTCCTTCAACAGAAGGGAGTGGAATCATCTCCCCAGGTCATCTGTTCAACTGAGCCCAAGCTGCCTTATGGTTCACACCACGTAGATGTTGGCAGGATGGTCTGGAGCAAATCAGGACACTCTCCAGGCAGGGAAAGGCAGGAGGAACTGCTTCAATGTTAACCTGATAGACGGAGTTCAGGTCTCCTGAACTCTGACATCTTAAATATTATTACCAAAGGATGGCTAAAGAGACCAAGAAGACAATGGAGTTGCTTCTGATCTTATACACATTGAACTTATTCCTCACAAAATATGGTATCATAGAATCACTTCGGTTGGAAGACACCCTCAGAATCATTGAGTCAACCATAACCTAACTCTAGCACTAAACTGTGTCGTGGTTGAGACGGACAAACGACATAGACCAAGTCCTTCCAGGATGAAAGTAGTAGATGCCATTTATTACCACAAGTGCGTTTTTATACAGTTTTGCCAATTAACGTGTCTCTTCATTATTGCTTACAAGTTACAGCAGTAACATCTCATTGGCTAGTTTTGCTATCATCAATGTTACTCTCCTACTCCCTTCTCTCTCACGGGTACATCCTTAACATCTCCAGATACTCCTTTACTCCCATCTTTCTCACAGGTAGGCCTTCATATCTTCAAGGCTAATTTCTGTTCCCATGCCCTCTGTCAGGGAATTCACGGATTCACCGTAGTCCCCCACAAAACCTTGTCTCTAAGAACCTTGTCTAAACATCTTTTTAAACACCTCCAGGGATGATGACTCCACTACTTCCCTGGGCAGCCTGGTCCAGTGCCTGCAACCCTTTCCATGAAGAATTTTTTTCCTAATATCCAACCTAAACCTCCCCTGGCACAACTTGAGGCCATTTCTTCTTATCCTATCACTTGCTGCTTGGGAGAAGAGACCAACACCCTCCATGTCACAACCTCCTTTCAGGTAGTTGTAGACAGCGATAAGGTGTCCCCTCAGCCTCCTTTTCTCCAGGCTAAACAGCCCCAGTTCCCTCAACCGCTCCTCATCAGACTTGTGCCCTGCTAAATTCATGCTGTCCCTGGCTCAGATGTCACAGACCTACTGTTTGTTGTAGAAGTAGATAAACTTAGTCTCGTTACTCTCAACTACCCTGATGGAAGAGTATATTCAGTCCTCAGCAAGCCTTAGTATGCTCGTAGTATTTTAACTGGACCGAATGGCACATACATCTATCTCACAATCTATGTGTGTGTGTCTTTATCAGCAGTTTGAGCCAAAGAATAAGACAGCCAAAAAAAAAATAAGCCTTCTACAGAGCAGGCATGTTCTAGAGATGGGAACAAGTGTTCCTGGAGCCTGTATTCTCAGAAGGATGGATAGTAAATCATTTAAGCCATCAAGGGAAGAGCTGAGCCAACTAAATCAGTCAGGATGGTAATGCTCATATTATCAAGCAGCCAAGAAAAGAATAGAAGATTGTGATTAAGCATTTGATGAATAATTTTGCATCCCTCATCATTAAAACAGACTTTTGAAATGGGGCTTTTCAAAACTTTTTTTGGGCGGGTACATTATTTTTAGACTGTACCCCCTAAATTTTCATACATTTTCAGGCTGTTCCCTCTCCGTCAGTGGAGATACCTCATCAGCAGAACACACATTCTCTTAATTCTCAGTATTAGAGTGTCCAAAAGATTTATATTGCCAATATTAGCAGTTGATGTATTTTTTTCCTCTTATACATTTTCCACTGGTTTTCATAAAAGTGGGTTTGTATTCTTCTACTAAGATCCTTTTCTTCTGCTGAGAGGAAGAGATTTAAGATAAAAAGGCTCAGCGTATTTTCATTTTCTGCAAATCACTTACTTAAAAAGACTTTGACACATGACTTTAAACTGCATGGAGGCATTCAAGTAATTTGTAAGAATTATAATCAGAGATATACATGAGCCTCAAGAAGAAAACGTGCATTATAAATACACAGTCTTGGTTCAATGGTGTTCTGAGCATCCAGAAAAAGCAGAGAGAACTTTGTACCCTGTGAATTATGCAAACACCATGTACCTGCTCTGACCTCAGACAAAGCATACAATACCCTATTTAAAAAGCGACAAATATTATTTAATATAAAAATACAGCTTTTGAACAGATTAAGAGTATTAGTGCTATCATTTTTTAACTAACCGGTTGCCTTGCTTGATTTTCCATTATTTTTACAGGCCTTCTGCCAATAAATCACTAGAAATAAAAATGAGGCACACTAGAAACCGTAGTACTATGCATCTATTTTGCCACTGTGTAGCAAATAGGTATAATCCATCATCTCCAATACCCCTTTCAATAGTATCCTTCATATTTCAAATAATTTAATAGTCCAAGTGACAGTCTAATTCTTTCCTTTGATAGTCAAGATATTTTCAAAGGTAAGTTTTTTCTCCTCAGTAGCACTTTCTGGATTCTCTACTAAAATAGTCTTTAGATACAAAATGCCTTCCCTTTTTTTGGCCAACTTGAGGAATGTTGGAAAGACCTGGAAAAGACATTTTCATTTTTCAGGTCTCTCCCAAAAATCTTCACAATCTTCTTGTCATTTCTATTCCTTTTCCAATCCATCTGATACTGGATCCTCATCAAATGCCTGAAAATATTTAGGTAAAATGTTTTGTCAGTGGCAGCCTCAAGACATTATTACAGGTTGTGGGCTGATTCTTCCCTCCTATCAAGATCCATTAATGGAAAAAGAGTATTTTTACTAGCAAAAGGCCATGTATAGCTGATTTGAGGGATCTGGGTGCCATCATCCTTGGTGGAAAGCACATGGAATGATCTGAGCATATGACCGCATACTTGAGTAGTGTCAGGACCTCTGTATTGCAAAGTCTCACTGCTAGTTTGTATAAATAACAAAAATCCCACTGCTTAGTTCTAGGAAAATAATCAAGAAAAGAAAAATAATTTAGCAATGGAGTATAATTTGCTCACTCAACACCATTTCAGCTCTCTCCTAGATCATTACTGTAAGCTGACCTACTTGAATCCTTCTGAACACATCTATGCCAAGGAGAAAAACTGGCCCTGAATCTATTGTTTGTAACTTCTCTTCATAGTGTAGGATGGTTTAATCAAGTGTGTTTGTAATTGTGTTAACAGTACGATTGCTTTGAAATGTTATACACAGCTAACATTTGTGGTTCAACACTGATACCCAGGGGACACAGAATGCTAAATACTTGTCATTCTCTCAGGAAAAGCAGATTCAGGACAGTGTGTGCTTCCCATCTGTGCCTTGGAGTAAAGTCGCTTTTCTCTATCAGTCATCAGCTCTCCCATGCCTGATAATCCAATACATTTTGCTGTTCTTCGCTTAGGCATGGTGATGATTGCAGCAAGCAAGAATTCAGTGAGAAAGTGAGAGATTCGTGTTTGTTGCTGTGGCACTTCATGTAGCTCGCCTTTATCTTCCTAGTGCTGCTGCCGAACGGGGATTTCACGTGGCAGCTCTTTTGAAACACCGTACTGGAAAAATCCTATGTATCCTATTTGTCAAGACCATTTCCTTTCTGCAGCTGTACAGTGTCAGTGATCCAACTGCAGCAATTGATGTTGATATAGCCGCACAGTGTATTGTATTTATATAATAACGGTTCAGTCCAAGAATCCCAATGATTCTCACACAGAGGCAGCAAAAGGAAAGCACTGGGAATTCGTTCTGAAGTTATATAAGTGGTCTGACAAAAACTTCACTGAATAAACAGCCCCTTTCAAGAAGGATGAGCTTGCAGTGCTTCTTGTATCAGATAGCAAAGCATCCAAGAGGACAAGAAGTTCAGCAGCACCAGAATGAAACGTTTGAAAAGAAAAACAGGAATGGAAAATATTGCTGGTTGCCATGTGGAATAGTATTACTATGAAGGCTGCCACTTTTTCACCTCTCACTTGTAAGCTAGCAGCTTTAAATTTAATCTTAGATTTTTCCATTTTGAATTCTGCACTTTCTGTGAAGAAAAAAAAGTACCCTTCCCTCAAAATAAAATGTTATGCTGTAGGAGCTCAGGCTCCTCACAATTCCCCCACAGATATTGTAATATTCTTGCTAATATTTGTGTGCTATCATCCATTCACTCATGTCATCACTAACCAGGCTACTAACTATGACATTATAGTACGCTTTTAAAAGTCACTAAAGGTATGTGGTTTACATTAACCAAACACTTCACATATTGCCTGAGCAAGAGCTTCACAACAGGATCTGCACAAGGTTTTATACCACCCTTGGCAAGCAAAAAATCGCTGACCTTCTAAGCAGTCACAGCACGGAGTACCCCAGAGTCCCGTTGTTTCCCAAAACCACCCTCAATATCGTAGGTGCCTGTGACAGAGCCCTTGAGACAGTCACAGCAGCTTCCAGTGCTGCCGAGAGGCAGCGAAGTGTTCCCAACGCCATCAGCGCTGGTTATTTCCCTCAGCATTCAGCGCTGTGAACGTCGTCCTCTGTGCCCCCTCTCTCCCCCAGCACCTGGCCAGCGGGATTTTGGAGGAGCCGGAGGTGTCAGCGCAGGGGCAGCAGCACTCGAGGCTCCCCCGGCGCGGCCTGAGCCGGATCCGCCGCCGGGGCCACCGCCGGGCCGCTGCTGCCACCGCCCGAGCCCCGCGGGCACTGCAGCGCACAGCGGCCTCGGCCGGGAAACGGGCCGGGATCACAGGATGGTTTGGGCTGGAGGGACCTCTGGAGATCATCTAGCCCAACCCACCTGCTAAAGCAGGTTCACCAGAGCAGATCACACAGGAATGTGTCCAGGACATTTTTTAATGTCTCCAGAGATGAGACTCCACAACCTCTCCGGGCAGCCTGTTCCAGTGCTCTGGCACCCCCAAAGTAAAGAAGTTTCTCCTCATATTCAGTGGGAACCTCCTATGCCTCAGTCTGTGCCCATTGCACCTGTTGTTGAGCATCACTGGAAGGAGTCACTCCCACAAGGTCACATAGTTTTCCCTGCACATAACCTCATTGCCCTGCTCACCCAAAATACACACCAGGCTGAACAGTGACACAGAAGAATGCGCAGAGTCCCCAAGAAAACTACCACAGGCACAAGAGTTAAGATACCCACCACCAGAGCAGCCACCTGTCCCAAGCCTGACTATTTATTAGTCACCTGTGGCATTCAGCCAAGAATACCTGTGATTGAGATCAGCTGAGATGCCTCTACAGGTTATGGCTTCAGGTGACTGGTATTAGAAGAGCCTTCCATCTTCTGAATTAAAAAAAAAAATCACCGTAAAGGACACTATATGCAGGATAACACTGAACCACCCAGAGACTCTTTGGAATAGATGAGCATTAGTAGGCCTGATTTAAAACCTGGTTTCCCATTTGTTGCCTGAGCATCACTAGGAACGGTACTAAAAATTGTGACTGAAAATTTGGCTTTCTGACATTCATGTCTTTGTTTCAACTTTCAACCATTCAGTTGTATGCACTAGAAATCTGTTGTATTATAAAAACTAAAATTCTCATATATTTTTAAAATTTAAAGAAACTCGGACTCTTAAGAAAAAAACTGGTGAAGTGGCTTGATATTTGTGATAAAAGCATAAAAAGTGGCTATCTAAAGTTCAAAAATAATGGTAATTGTTACATGTGCTGTACAGATATTGGGGAACATAGCTTACAAGTTCAAAATCAATATCAGATCTTAATGAGAACATATTTTAACGCTTTAAGGAAATACAAAGATTTAAAGCACTATTCACCCCATGCTCACTCTTCCAGGTCCTCCAACTGGCTTCCACTCTCAGAATTAGATGTGAACAAAATAAATGTTTCTGAAATCTCCCATTAAGGACACCTGCTCAGTGGCACTCTTTCTTTTCCAGTGCCAGAAACAGAGACAACAAATCCTGTTTCACGCCATTTCTACCATCTCCTCCCAAATGACCCTTCTGCTAATGTCATTAATGGTCACTCAGAAAACATGCAAAGGCTTTGCAGAGTTGACCAGATGCTTAAAGGGAACAAGACGAAGCAACCATGGAAAGAGAAGGTAATGGTGTGCAGGAGGAGCACCTCTGAGGACTCTGGAAAGAAAATGTTTCTCCTCCACAGCAAGAAGCTAAAGGCAGGACTTTCCCTCTCCCAGCTCCTTTTTGAGACACATTTTAGGTCATATTTTAGACTAAGCTAATGCTCAGAGAAACCCCAAGGTTGTGACATCTCCCGTGCTGTAGTCTTGAAACCATTTAGAAAATCATCTACAAGGGAACAGTTCCTGCAGGCAAGCAAACTGACCATACTCTTAGTGGCACTCCTATTCATTTTTTTATCTATGGGCAGGTGGCAATGGATGCACAGCACTTCAACCTAAAATCTCAACCCAGGAAATGAAATTAATTATTAGTCGCTGCATTTCTCCAGGATTTTTGCTGTCTTTGGGGAGGCACATGTAGGGGGCACTTATGCTTTTTAACTAAGAGTTGGATTGTCTTTGTTTCTGTGTAGAAGACTGAGCAGTCAGCTGAGAAATGACAGCTCTCTGTGTAAAGAAGCAGCCAGCAGAGAAAGCACAATACCTTACTTGATGTGTCCTTACAGGCACTTTGTAAGCATTACCAATTTGACTTTTATAATTATTTTCTGGTGAACTGTTATGGCAAGAAGCCCAGCATTTCCATGACCTCTGCCCAAACTGTGAATTCTCCCTGACCTCAGGAAGTGTTGGTGGATTTGGGCCAAGTTCTGTGACAGGATTTGTGTCTGAAGTTAAATCAGCCATTTTCTATTTTAATTACAGGCCATGGCGAGCTGTTTATGGATTCTGTCGTCCAACCATGCTGCTGCGGCTTAGGCCTTGAAGTGCTTCGTTGGGACTGCTGACAAGAAATATATTGCAAAATCCTCAGATGATCACTTCACAGGAGCATTTCCTCAGCACTGGAAATGAATTGACTACATCTGGTCTAATTCACGCTTCCAGCAATTCTGATTCAAAGCTATGTGAGGACAAATTAAGAGGCTTGACTTAATTTAAGGATTTTTTTTTAAGTAACTCTAATTAAGTCAAGATAGGAAATTCTTACTCTGAGTGTTCGCACATACGCTGAAGTATGTGCAGCTGTGAAGGAAAACAGATTCAGTTACTCTCAGGAAATAGCTCAAGATGGTGTCAGAAGCCCACTTCTTGCATCTTTGCTAAAAATCCCCATGCACCTTGCTTTCCTAGGGGAGGAGCACATTGGGGGGAACTTCAGGCACCGTGGCATGGCCTGGGACGGGACATTTGAAGACAGTGGAGCTGGGCCCTTTCTCCAGCTGCTGGGAGCATGGAGACAGGCTGGTCTCAGCATGCTCCACCACCCAACTGAACCTCTCCATGTTGACCCTGGGGCTGCCACAGACACCGGTTGTGTGGAGCCATGGGCTTGCAATTCGGCAGCCACAGAGCCCGTTTGCCCTGCCTCAGCCTGGAGATCCTGCAAGTTCCTGCACCAGATCAGCTGGGATGCCTTTGGGAAACATTCCCTGAGAGACGCTGTCCTGCCAGTTGGCTGGATTATCTCTGAGAAATATCTCCTTAGTTGGCAGGAAAGTACACATATTTCATCAGCTTAGTGCAATCAGAAGCTGTCAGCTTTGGGAGATTTGCTCTGTAAATAGATGACTTAGGCAGCAGGAATTAAGAGGGGGAAAGCCAGAAGTCATTGTCCCAAAACATTTGCTCCTCTCACTGTAAATCTCACAAATAATTGTTTCTGTGTGGGAGAGATGGATGTGTATGTATTTCTAACATTACTCTTGCAACTTGACTACCATCATGCATACCAGGTGACTCAACAGCAGTAAAAGATGGATGAACTGAAAGCTTTGCATGGGTGTCACCTTGTCTCTTGCCCTTTGGCATGTAGAAGTACAGACAAGACGCCGAGTGAGGCTGAATGAAGCAAGGCATAAATACATTTGTCAATACAAACGTACATCTCTAAGTCAGTTCTGGCTTAGGGGCCCAAGTCACTTTGGCATGACTGAAAACATGACTCGAAGATTTACAGCTGCATTTGGAATGCTGAGGGTTGTGAAGCTTTTGAAAAGTATTGGCACAATCTTGATAGAGCGAAGCCCTTAACTGTGTTGTGGTCCCTCAACAATATGGCAGGATTAGTACTGACAATAACAAGAAGCAGAAAGAATAGACAGGCCAGAGGCTTCTGTGCTGAAAATTTTAAGTAGCAAGCAGCTACAAGCGTTGCTTACAAAGTCATTGCAAAGCCTGGAGCATGAGACAAAATGGATCTTTCCTCCCTGTGTCTGACCTGCGAGCAGCAGCAGCCTGGAGGAGACAGCGACATATTCACTCCTTGCTCAAACTGATGTGGAAAGTCCTCTGATTTCTGTTTCAGTTGGCAGCAGTTTAAGTCTTTTCCTTTAAAGCAGAAGAATCAAAGACAGTTATTGTCCATCTAAGGTCATGATGCACTCCTCTTCCTATTCAAAACTAAGATTTCCATCTTCACCATAAGCAATTTCCAGGTATTTCCATGTCTGTCAGAGAGTAGGCTATTTAAAAGTTTTCCACGCGTATCTTCTGTTTTGCCCTTGTGAGCCGACTGCAGGGAACAGAACCAGCATTCTCTCTCTTTTCTTAGGTAATGCCAAAGGGAATGTTGTTGCTCTGCTGTTTAGAGAAAAATTAAATTCTGAAAATTTCACTTTACCATAGAGGAAAAAAAAAAAAGTCATGTCCTCTCCCACCTCATACTTTATTTTTTTTTAAATCCAAAATACAGTGAAAAGAATTTGATTTCTGTTGCTTTTGCTCATTGTGCAAAAGTGTATTTGCTACTTCTCTGAAACGTCGGGATGAACATCTGGTTTTGGTGCTCACCAGTCTGCCAAGTCGGGAAGCTTTGAATATTTTGCCAAACCACTTATCCAGCCCTGAATTCATAATTAATATTGGGAAAATCACTAGGGGAAAATGCAAGCAACTGCAGACTATGTAACAGCCAAGGTCAATTCTTAAAGGATAATTTTTACTGTATTAGTTCTATCAATGTGGTTCACAGACAGCTGCCTCTGGTTCGTAGCAGTATATTCATATCAATGAGCTGCTTTAAAAATATGCAGCCAAATAGTTTCATAATGAATGTACATTAGTGAAATAATTTGGGGAAATAAAAACAGATTTTGGAACTGAGTCATCAGCAAGTGACAAATATGAAACAAAACAAGTTGCCTCAATGTTTTAAGAAACCAAATATAGAGCTTCAAAGCTTCCAAAGAGCCACATAAATGAAGAACAAAACTATTTCATGAAAACAGACAGAATTACAGCAAAGAGGGAGATATCAAGAAGCAGTGCCATGCGTTAGGAAAAGCTTTCTTTACCCTAAGTGTAATTAAGTGTTGAAGCAGGTTACTGAAGGGTGCTGTGCAATTGCTGTTGCTGGCATTTTTCAAGGATCACGCTAAACAAGTATCCGCCAAGGAAGGTTTCTGGAGAATAGGTTCTGTTTTGGATTATCTTTTCGGATCTCTTCTTTGATTTTTCCTCAATATGGTAAACAGAATTAAAAATCCTGGAACAAATCTCTCGTACCTTCCCACGCACTGTCCAGAGCTAACTGTGCTTTTACTTAGAGGTTTTATAGTTGTTTCTCTTGCTAGCCCCTGTCAGCCTCCCATCTTATTTTTGCTTCCCTGGTTTTGACGTTTCTGATTCTAGCCCGTGTTTTCCACGTTTACTTTTTCATTTGGCTTGTCTGCTCATGGCAGTTACCTCAAACATCAGCCATCAGATAAAGTGCTGCCAGGGCTTCAGTGGCAAATAAACATCAGACTGTGAATTAGAAACAGAAAATGAGCCTTACGGAATTAAAAAAAAAAAAAAAAAAAAAAAGGAAAGCAAGCAAGCTTCTGACATCTAAAACGTTTTAAGAAACTGTTTCCTAGAGCCAGCACCTCACCATCCTTAAGCCCAGCTCATGGGCTCCCTAGTGTGGGGACGAAGCACAGCGGGTGTGACCGCAGCGGAGTAACCGCAGCAGTGCGACCGCAGCGGTGTCCCCGCAGCGGAGTAACCGCAGCAGTGCGACCGCAGCGGGTGTGACCGCAGCGGAGTAACCGCAGCAGTGCGACCGCAGCGGTGACCCCGCAGCGGCGCCCCCGCAGCAGTGCGACAGCAGCGGTGACCCCGCAGCGGCGCCCCCGCAGCAGTGTGCCCGCAGCGCAGCCGCGGCGCCCAACGCCGTGCGCGACTTGCCCGCTCCTGCCGCTGCCGGCCCGCGCCCGCCCCCTGCTGGCCGCGCCCTGGCACTGTCGCCGCGGGGGGGGCGGGGCGGGCCTTGCGCAAACGGGTCCCTGAGCTGGACAGCGGCCGTTTGTCCCCGGTGAAGTGATGTGGCTGAGGTGTCCCCAGCGCTCTCCATCGCACTGAGCGGGATGTCGCAGCTGCAGCCAACGCGCAGCGCTTGCGGTCTCGCGTCACCCTTCCCGAACTGCGAGGAGGATCAAAATCCTTTTCTCTCGCAGTTTTTGATTGTTTCAGCACGGATGGTGACTTTTTGTCATTAACAAATGAAAAGAAAGAGGGGAAGGGAAAGGAAGGGAAGGGAAGGGAAGGGAAGGGAAGGGAAGGGAAGGGAAGGGAAGGGAAGGGAAGGGAAGGGAAGGGAAGGGAAGGGAACAAAAACCAAATGAAAGATAGCACTGAGAGCAGAAGAAAGATGGGGGCTTCTGGCCATGCGGCTGAGACATCTGCCCACAGATCTTTTCAGGCAAGCGGGCTTGAAGTCAGAGATGGCTTTAACTTTGTTTAATGTGGCACACAATGTAAGCTGGTCTATTCATCTGTCTCCTTGCTCTCGGAGACCCAGCCTTTTATTGCATTTTGAACATTTCATTCTGTGGGTTTTGTCCTTTTAAAAGGAAGTTTGCCAAATACATTTTAGACAGATAATCAACATATTAAGGTTTCTGATGCAAAGCAGGTTTTAAGAATTTGCCTTTCCTTGCAAGACAGTCCAGAACCATGCAGGAATTAAAATCTTGTGGTGCCACAGGGAATATGTGAATTCCAGGGCTGCCAGAGTAAGTTTCCTTGAGGTTTCTGGGCAGTTCTACTGAGGACAGCTCAGGAGAAAGTAGTTCACCAGCTGGTGTCCAGGAGAGCAGTAGAAACCTATGGGATCTCCCAGAGGAATGATGGAATCCTCACAGATAGAAGGGAAGATGCGCATGGTTGAACACATCACATTATGCTCCTTTTACATTCAGTGGGAAGTAACAAATATTTTAGTTTCAAGCCCTGGGCCCATTTCTCTATGTGGACTTTATTTAGGGTTACTTGCCATACTTCTCCATTGACCTGAAGGGAATCTGGAAATCTGGCTCAGACCAGGAGATGAAAGATAAGGAGGGGAGGGGTGGGGAAGGCCCTGGGAACTCCCCACTGAAAGGAATGGGGAAGCTTGGTGCCTTCAGAGTAAAAGAAAAACCGACTTCCTCATCCCAGCCTTTCACAGAAATGCCTCAAACAAAGAAAGATACAGCCCACACCGCATGGTGCTGACTCAATGAGAAGTGGTGACACTTGCACTGTTTTCAGCCTTGCTCCTGAGCACAGCCCCGTGCCATGCCTGGCTGAGCTGTGTCCCTGGGGTTTCACTGTGCAGACCCCAGCACACCAAGTTAGCCCTTGCCCTAACATGTCCCACTTTGCTTCTTGGCAGCACTTGTTCTCATTGTCCTGTCCCATCGAATCTAGCTGCTCTACTTTGTGGACACTGCAAAAGTTGCAGGGGGAAATAACATTTTAGGAGACAGATGTAAGCAATGCTACGATTACTGGCAGCAGTCACTATTTTCAGGTTTCCGCTCTGTTCCATAAAAGCAACCCTAACCGTTCAACAAATTTTATTTTAATGCTTGGATGTTCTGCACCTGTTCTTTCTCTTTATTTGACAAATATAGAAATGGAATTTAAGTTGAGCAAAATGCCAGTTTTTTATTTAGCTTTTGTATTTTTGCAGCTGCAGCCTCTGACTTTGAAGTTCAGAGCTAGCGATGAAAGAGCCTTTGACAGTTCAAGAGTCTGTACTTCCCAGCAGCAGAAACATCCAGACAGGCCACAAGTTTTTTGCAATCAAACAGGTACTGTGGAATGGGCACTGGGACAGTCTCATAAATGATTCAGGTAAAGAGCAAATTATGCACAGATGGAGAATTACATCGCAGGTCAAAAAGACTTGGGGCTGATATTCAGTGTTAGTGCTCAAGGAGGAGTAATCCTCCTTTTCCGCAAAGTGTCTATTACACATCACTTCAGAGTTTCAGAGTTTCAAAGAGAGTTTCTCTTTGAAAGCGTGTTTCTACAAACTCTTGGGTTTTCTTCTCTTTGTGTGCTATTGCTTTTCTGAAAACAACAGAACTTCAAGATTTTTGCACATTGCTCTGTGTCCCAGGCAGTGTTGAATCCCTTCTGGTTCGTTTAAATTCAGTATTTTCTTTTCCATGGTTTCTAGTACTGGATTCAAGCTGTGGAACACAACTAGGACATTTAAAAGATGAAGGCAGACATTTCTTCTGCTGAGTGCTAAAACCAATTATTTCTGAAAAGCACTAGCAAACTTAGCATTTCTATGGGCAAGTAACTAAGCAAGTCCAGAGAGAGCAATTTCTTCATTGCATTCAGCTGCTCAGCTGTGTTTTCTATTGACAATTTGAGGTATTTATTTAAAGTGCAGAAAGGATAAATAATTCCCATGCTCCTCTATAGGGATGAACAGCCTGTATTTGCATAAAACCTCATTTCTCCTAAACCTAGCCTTGTTCAGTCCCGTACTGTCCCAAACTCGCCCACTTCCTCTTGATTGCATAGAAACTCTGAAAATTGGAGGTTTCACTTCTTCAAAACTGTGCCACACAGATATTTAAAGAGCTCAAATATTGAACAATCTTTTCACTGATGTGATGTACACATCCTCAGAAGCAAATTTAATTAACCCCAGTTGATTTTTAACCAGGTTAGTCTTCAGAGTAAGCACTCGTGAAGACTGCTCAAGTAATGAATGGTCAACTTGATGAATAGACCAGAAGTTTTCTTGTTTGAAACTGAGCTGTGTTTGCAACCACACTATGGACCATCTGTTCCGACTTACCACACTAGTATTTGTAACATATAATCTATAAAATACAGCCATAATAGTCAGTCAGAAATGTCGACAAGAATTATCGAAATTGTTCCTACCACGATGGCTTTAACTGTAGCATTCAACAACTCTAGCATTTCCATAGATTTTAATCACTTCTGTGTATCTCAGGGGATACATGTCTCAAGTTGTAAAACACCTCTGTCTCTCACCCTGAGACTATTGACTTTATGACCAAAAAAAAATGGGTCTGTATGTTTGGTCCCCATGTTACAAATTCCAAATGTCTTGCTGCTACACGTGTGAAGAACACATGACTTCTACAGTATCTTCTGCCCATCAGAGAGTGTCCTGGGATTTGCTGCATATTCATGTCTAGACTAATGTTATGTAATAGACTGCCTTAGCTTACGGAATTATTTGATAGACTGTTCTTATAGAACTTGTTTAGAAACTGCTTTTATGGAATTTGCTTAGCATGAGTAGGTTTGCTTAGACTGCAAGTTGCGAACTTTTGAACTTTCTGCTTTGTTAAGCAAAAAAGGCCTCAGAGTGCTTCAAGCTATTAGATAAGGGGGACTGCATCCCTGGAGATAAGTAAAGGAACAGAGCAGGTCTAAAAGAAGAGGAAACAGAAGAATGTTTTGGTTATTGCCAATAATTCCTTTTTCTCCAGCTGCAGGTGCAAAATAGCAACTGAAAGACAGGACTTGGATTGATGTATAGACTGGTTGGACAAACAGCTACCCACAGAGATAAGAAACAGCCTACCTGAATAAAATAATGAGATCCAATGAAGAATGGGGAGACCAAAGACTCTAATTTTCAAATTGTCCTGGAGTGCCACACGGGGAGTGGGAGTAGGGGTATAATTGCCTAAGGTTATGTGTATCCAAGGTCCCTCTTCAGGAGTCACCCAGCTCTAGCTGCTCTTTGCTATACCTTGCAAATGAATTATTTATTTTAAGAAGAATTTCTGGAATCCATGCTTGAGTCTCTGCATCAGGAAACCTGGGGAAAAGAGGCTTCCTTAACATCTAAACACCAGCTAATGAGGAGCTCACCTTTAACTCAGAAACCTCTTTCTGAAAAACATAACCTTTTGTTTGAAGACTGGGTCTATTTTATTCACTATTCTGTTGCTGAAAAAAACAAACAAAAAAAAAACATAAAACAAACAAAAGGGCAAAAAAACCTTGTTGCTAGTCACAGGTCAGCTCTTGTGTTTCTAAATGTTAGGAGCCATCCCCAGGAGTTTTTACTCACACTGTTAGCTGTGAGTAAAAATCTGTTAGCTTCAGCAGGTCTACTCAGTTTAATAAAGGGCTTCTGTCTGCTGTAATGCAGCTTCAGGCAGCAAATTGTACACAGATTTTTCTGTAGATGACATTTAAGGCAACTCAAGACCTCATCCACTGAAATTATTTGAAACAAGGTTTTTTTGGGAAAAAAAAAATCATATTATTTATGGTACATAGCCTAATATGTGTACATGCACAGGTGTGCACACAAACAGCCACCATTAATCTTTGAAGAACTGCTTCATCTTAAAATCAGCTGCAGTCCCAGCTTGCAGAATTCTCTTTTCACAACCAGGTCTTGCTTAAAGGAATGCTGACACAGCAACTATGGCACTGCTTAGAGGGTGGCTTCTAGATTTGGGAAAAGGATTGCAGCATCAACAAGTACATTAAATGTGGGTTTGAGCAATTTCCAAAGCAGAGTCATTCTGCTGAATTTGCTCTGTGAGATCTCAGCCTCAAAGGGACTCCGCGTTGTCCCCTCAGCCACGTGGAACCACAGCAGCCACTGCGGGAGGTGAAGGCACTTGTGCAGTTGTTCTGTGCCCTTGTGCCCGTGTAACAGAGGATTTTATTAAATAACAGCCGAGAGGTGTGGAACTGTTAGTCCAGAAACGGCATTAAAAAGAGATGAGGAAAGTTTCTAAAATCAACTGTCCAGGTAATTACACAAGAAAAACATCCTGTCATCACCACTGCTACCAGTAGCACTTCCAGGATTTAAAGCCAAGGAGATTTACCAGACAAAGCACAGGTTAAACTCCTGGAAACCTGAGGAACAACTATCTATATGCTTACTGGGCAGGGTTCCCCAACACATGAAAGCCAATGTTATTTGCTTCAAGGAGAACAGATTAGAATCTCCATGCTATTATAACAATCTGATCTAATGTTTTAGATCAGAGTAACAGACTTACTCATTAAGAAGACAGCTCACACTGTGCACATTTTTCCCTGTGTGCATAATATTTTTATATTTGATCTTTCCAATAGTATTTCTATCCTCTTAATTTTCTGTTTCCAGAAATTATCAGTTCCACCATCTATTGGCTTCATTACTTAAAAAGCAGAATAACCAGCTATTTTCTCCTCAGTTCACGTGTGGAAGTAAAGGTACATTATGTCAATATGAAACATCGCATTCTTTGGATTTCCTAATGGTTTGGCACTAAATTGCATCGATGACAAGAAATTACAGTTCCACACAGGAACTTCTTCTTCATATTATGAATACTGAGAAGAAACTCAACACCTGGATGAAATCTTCCTTTACTTCTATATGAGAAATATAAGGGTTTCTTTCTGAACCAGTACTGTGGCTCAAGTGGTTTCGTCAGTTGCCACCCATGTCAGGGACAAGCTGCTCTTCTGCTGAGGGCTGATACTTGACACGAGTAGACTTGACACGAGTAACAGCGTAATGGATTTTTTCTGACATTTCCCCTACTCAGCCCCCTGCCCACGTGCACAGATTTCTGCCAAATGTAGGCCAGAAGGCTAAAGATTTCCCATCCATGCCTATGTAGGTTGAACTTCTGTGAATATTCAACAAAATCAGTTTGTCTGTCTCCAAAAAAGCCCTATGTGAGCTAACTTACCTGGATTCCTCCTGCTGCCAGCAGGGAAAGCAGGTATTTTAGAGAGGGGAGTCAAGTGATAGGACAAGAGGAGGGGGAGGTTTAGATTGGATATTAGGAAAAAATTCCTCACAGAAAGGGTTGTCAGGCATTGGAACAGGCTGCCCAGGGAAGTGGTGGAGTCCCCATCCCTGGAGGTGTTTAAAAGGCCTTTAGATGAGGCTTTTAGGGACATGGTTTAGTGCTAGAGTTAGGTTACGGTTGGACTCAATGATCCTGAGGGTCTCTTCCAACTGAAATGATTCTATGATTCATCAGGCCTCATTCAAATTTATTTAACTTTTTTTTTTCTTGAATAGGATTTATTTTTCCTTTTTTGGGGGGTGGGGGGGAGAGTAGAGGCATTAACTTCACATCAAGGATGTCACTATCTGTTAAATTAATCCTTGACAATGATACAAGAATAGGTCACCTTGTTTCTTCCAGAGTCACACGCTGGTGTCAAAATTGTCAAAACTAACACTGCAGCTGAAAAGAGCAGCCTGTCTGCTCTGTGTGGTGTGTCAACCATTCTAATCTCTGCTAGGGATTTAATACAAAGTACAGTTCTCACCCCAGACTAATGCAGAATTAGTTGTTCTGGGCTGAATAAACCAACTGAAGAGGGCCTGTGTTTGAAGCAGTAGATTAGACTGTCATCTCTTGATGAATTTCAGGTCATATATAAAGTCACAGGTAATGACTGCATGCATGGAAATTGTGTTCTGTATTTGACTGATGCCTAGGATTTGCTTTTAAGTTTACAATAGAAAAATGCTTTCTTAGAAGTATGAAAATGGTGTCTTATAGTCAGATTTGAAATTGAATATAATGCTCTGATTTTTAACCAAAATACATTTAAAAGTATGCTGGAATTTCCAGAACTGGCTTACTGCTACATAAGTATCATTAAATTAGTCTCTCTGGGTACTTCTTCTGAAAGTGTGGGATAGGTCTTCCCTTAGAGCATGAAGGGTGGTCGAAAGGGACATAAGAGGTAGAGGGAGATCAGTCACAGACTTCTGCATTGATCACTCTTTTTCATGAGGTTCTATTTAATGTGGTAGTGTCAAATGTTCCCCAAGATTTGAACTAATGGAGATGACCAAATCCATCTACCAAAGAATTTCATAGAATCACAGAATCACAGCACAACTGAGGTTGGAAGGCACCTCCAAAGGTCATCTGGACCAATTCCCTGCTCAAGACAGGACACCTACAACCTGTTGCCCCACATCATGTCCACAAGGCTTTTTAATATCTCCAAGGATGGAGACTCCACAACCTACCTGGGCAACTTATGCCAATGCTTGGTCACTTTCACAATAAAAAGGTGTTTGCTGATGTTCAGAGGAAGCATCCTGTGTTTCAGTTTGTGCCCATGGCCTCTGGTCCTGTCACTGGGAAGCACCGAGAAGAGCCTGGATCCATTCTCTTTGCATCTTCCCTTCAGGTATTTATATACATTGACAAGATGTCCCCCAAGCTTTGTCTCCTTCAGGCTGAACAGTCCCAGCTCTCTCAAACTTTCTCTTACGTAAGATTCTCCAGTCCCTTAATCATCCAAACAGCCTCCAGTGTCTGAAGAACTTTGCTGTAGCTCTCCAAGGATCCTGAAAAATTTTTGTCTTGTTTTGTTACTGATGCCACCATTTCTTATAACTCTCTCTGAGGTCATAGGTGCAAACACTAAGCAGCAGACTCAGGACTGCATTCCACCTGCACCATAGGAACAGCCTATCAAGTCAGATACATCTTAATCTGTTGACTACATTGATTAAAATATTTACATAGATAGATATCCATTTAGGATACAGCATTTTAATTTTGCAGTGATAATCAATGTATTGTGCAGCAAGAAGATATGACTGAGGGAAGCCACTATCAGCAATATTGCCATTATCAACCAAATACCTACTCTGGGATGTTGTCTGAAGAAGAAAACAGAGGTTGGCCTCATAAGATCTTGGGGTTTGGCTGCCTGGGCTCAGGGCCAAGGTGGTTTAGCGGGGGCTATGGGTAGAGGCTCCCAGTGCCACTGCGGGGAGGCCATGGCCACAGCCATCTCTGGTTTTGGGGAGCAACTTGTAAGGTGAGGTTCCATCACCCCTGCTTCTGCCAGAGCGGTGGCCACCCCTGGCTCATGGTCCTGCCACAGCCTGGCCATGGCCCCTGATCCCAGTGCAGATCACATGCAGTCAACACGTGTGTTACCAGGCATTAGTGATCCAGGCAAAACAAGAAACAGACATCAGTTTACTTGCAGGAAGATGAAGTTGTTAGTTCAGCCTGCAATCTCCTTTTATGCAACAGGGAGATGTTTTAATGAATTACCTGAGGCCGAAAGCAAAAAGTGCATCCATGAGCACATTTTCCAAAGAAGCATTAGGGCTCTTTGCCATTAATTCTGTATTTATGTCACTGCTGTTAGAACATATCCGACTAATTGCATTTATGGTTGTACTCAAAGAAGGGGAGACAGATGTTTTAGTAGTTTGGCTAAATGTTATATCACTTCAGGCTCTGACTGGAAAAATTAATAGTTTTCCAAGTACTGTGCCCGAGTCATGATTATCTTATTACAGAATATGCATCCTGCTAATGGGATCCTTCCTCTGATAACAGGATTGAGAGTTTGGAGACTGAGAACTCAGAACCTTTAAAAATACACCCCATGTAGTTATCTCTATCTGAGATTAATTGCAAAGACCAAACAACGTTGTCACTAAAAGCCTTCTGTTAAATACAGATACAGACTTTTTCACATGTAATTTATCTAATTACAATTCACATTTTGAGCAGAACATCATTTTTCAGGAGTAAATGACAGCTACAGCTTTCTTCAAACAATCACATTTGACAGCAGCTGATGACGAAAAAAAAGCCTTTTATACTAATTCAGAGGCATAAGCAAGAACTGCCAGGTCCTCTTTGTGTGTTCCAGTTGTGATGTCTGGTAGTATAGAACAGCACTGAGGACTTTCTCACTGCTCCTACAGCTTTGTGGGTTGCTTCTGTGTTTTTACAGTCCATTCTGTTGCTTGTGGTGAATTTTCCATCTCCTCCAGTTGGTTCCTGCTTTCAAAATATCAAACATATCTCTGAGCTTCTGTGTCACCTGCGTGGATTTTCCAGGCTTTATTTGTGGTGATGTGTCCCACGTATTTGTCAGACACAAATGAAAGCATAGGCAGTGCTCTGCCATTGCTGCGTTACCCTGCGTTACAAAGTGCTGCTGTCAGAATAGTCAATTCGAATTGCCCAGGCTGCAGCTGAAACTCACTTTGCCAGAGCATTTTTCAAGATCAAGTTTCTCACCATACTTTTGGGGGCTGGCAATAGTCTTGTTTTTATTCAATTATTCTGGCTTCTGGGACATTTATGGCAGACACGTACAAGCAGTCAAAACCAAAATACATAGAAGATATGAGCTTCTTCAGCAATACTGAGCAACCTGATCTGGTTGAAGATGTCCCTGCTCATTGCAGGGCAGTTGGACTAGGTGACCTTTGAAGCTCCCTTCCAACCCAAACTATTCTGTGATTCTATGAATACCTCAGAATACAATTGCCATCAGCAGATTATGAAAAGCCAGCTTTCACAGCATTAGCAGAACAGCGATTACTTTGGCAAGAGGAAGCCAAACAGCAGCACTGGCTGCAGCCAGCAAAAGTTGTTGCTTCAGTCTCACAGAATCAGACCTGTCTTTAACAAGACTAGAATCAATAGGTTCAGTTACAACTGCAAAATGCAGAGATGTATGAGAGATCCTCATCTCTACTTAACAACACAACTCGGCTGCCTATATACATCAGCATATGTACCAGCTGCAGTTGATGCTGGGGGTGCAAGACCTCGAGTCAACCTGCTTTGCATGACCCTGTCAAACTCCGGCTCCCTTCTCTCTTTCCCATTTCTCCTCCAGTTTCACAAAATCATCTCCATTTCTGCTTCCATCAGCATAACACAGTAGCGGCTTACAAAACACAGGGTGGACGCCTTCATTTTGGAATGACAACAGATCACTCTTTCAAATGTAGGTGTATGGAAATTGTGCAAGAATGGCAAGGAGGTTAAATGTAAATACGCTCAAGTGAAGAAAAAGCACATACATCACACTTATTGTTTTACTGACCTTGTGTGCTTGACAAGTAGAACCTCTGTGTTAGATAACATAGGCCTGTAAGAAACTGAAAGGTACCTCATAATTGTGCCTGAGATTCCTGCTTTATTGTGAGAAAGAGCAGAAGGCGGTGCCTGCCTGAAGCCTTGAAATACAGGCGAACAGAGCAGTCCAGCCATCTTCTACCAGGGCTGAATTCTGCAGCGCCTGCATCTCCGCTTGTGTCACCTCTGCCCGGGAGCTTAGATGCTGTTTCAGAGATCCCCCAGTAGCAAGGTAACAAAAATAAATTTGCTCTTCGCAATCGCATTCGTGGCCTCTGATTTCTTCTTGCAATGTGCCTGTGTTGGCTCACACAGTGGGGCATTGTCAAACAACTGTGTGTTCAGCATCTCTAAAGCAGTAGTAAGATCACCTATATAAAAAGTATATGAAAATTTTCAATGTACTTCATGTGGTTATGGCTTAATTTTTAGATTATCAAAGAAAATATATGGTCAGAGTAAAATGAGCACAATAGTAGAAGCTTATTGGGCAAATAAAATTATTTTTAGAGAAATGCACCTAAGGGCCTTCACATTTAAAAACTTGTCTTTAAAAAATCTAAACAAAATATTAAAAAGTCCAGAAACTAACAACTAACTAGCTTGAATACATTTTTTTTAAACTACATAGTAACGTGTCTCCTTACATAGTCCAGTCATCGGCTTTCAACTGCCTTCTACACAAGAGGCATTTCTGTGTCTCAGCCAAAGCCCTGGCTTCCTGAAATCCAGCAGGCAGGAAAAAACACCTCCTGCTGATCCTTTTCCAGCATCCAGTGTCAGCCACTCATGGGTCCTTAAGCCCTTCTGGGACTCCTCCCCACCACCTGCCTGCCCCATGGGCTGAACCATGGGCTGCTCCCTTCACAGGAGGCCTCTTGCATGGATATCTGCCTCTGCTTTTCCCCTGGGGCACCGTGAGGTCATCTGGACCAACTCCCTGCTCAAGTCAGGACACCTAGAACCCGTTGCCCCACATCATGTCTAAAAGACTCCAAGGATGGAGACTCCACAATCTACCTGGACAACTTGTGGCAGTGCTTGGTCACCTTCACAATAAAAAAGTGTTTGCTGATGTTCAGAGGGAGCATCCCATCTTTCAATCTGTGCCCATGGCTTCTGGTCCTGTCACCGGGCAGCACTGAGAAGAGCCTGGCTCCATGCTCTTTGCACCCTCCCTTCAGGTATTTACGTTCATTGACAAGATCTTCCCTGAGCCTTCTCTTCTCCAGGCTGAGTAGTCCCAGCTCTCTCAGCCTTTCCTCACAGGAGATGTGCTGCATTCTCTTAATCATCTCTATGACCCTTTGTTGGAACCTCCCATATGTCCATGTCCTCTTGTACTGAGGAGCCCAGAACTGGACACAGCCTCACTAGTGTTGCATAACTTTTCAGGCAAAAAGTTTGCTGTTTTACAGGTGGGACGCATTAATTACTCACACAACATTATTTCAGATGGGCAGGATGACACAGTGCAACATTAATGGTGCCGCTGCCTCTGGCAAGTTGGGCATATGGTGCGGTACAGAAACAGTCACCTGAGGCAACGGAAGCTTCTGCTTCCTTCCGTCACAGTGTTACACCAGCACGGACATTGGCAGCAAGGGCTGTTCACTCAGGTTGCTTTCCTGGTTCACACATCACACTTGTCAGTGCAATTCTTGTGACTTACAGCCACCTTTGAATTAATGGCAACTGGCCTTGGCGTCACACTTTTTAAGGTGTGTCCCTCAAGCCATCAACTGAGCAGAGACTGATGTCCTGAAGTGTCTTCCAGCCTCTGTGTCATAGTTACAAACATACCACTAGTCTACCCCTCGTGTGGGAAGCAGCTCCTTTATGTTACTGCTGTGACCTCACCATCAGTGCTGCAAGGTTCCTTGTGCTTCTGCAAAGCAACAGCACAGGCAACGAGTACAACAAATGTGCATTTCTCTGCTTTGTGGGTTGCCTGGTTATTGATGAGGTCCTGCCACACCAGAACCATTCTGGATTTAAAATCCTCCCTGTGCATTTCTGCATGTGCGTATGTATATATACACATGTAGACTTAACTGCTTCTCATTTCATTACCATGCTTCTCTCCAAAACATTTGGGCAAGGCCACAGGGGTCTCTGCCCATAAAGAACCATAAACTCAGAATGATTCAGGCTGTAAGCAACACGGCTGAAGTGGTTGGGAACAACCAGCATGTACTTTCCAAAGGGAAAAGGTGCCTGTCCACGCTGATTGCCCTGAAGAAGGAAAAGACTGGTTCTGCGGATGAGGAGAGAGAAAAAATGTTATTCAACCTGATTCCATCAAGGCTTTCAGTACATTTTCCCAATGTATCCTTGTAGTCAAACTGATGTGAAAGAGATTGGAAAAGAGGAGTATAAGCTGGGTGGAGTATTCACTGGACTGCCAGGCCCAAAGGGTGATATCAGCAGCGCAAAGTCCATCTGGCAGAGAGTTATTAGCAGCATCCTCCAGGCTCTTTATTAACAGCCCAGCTGACAGGACAGAGTCCTCCCCCAGCAAATTCATGGAGGACACCAAGTTAGGTGACAGAATCTGGCATAATGCTAGAGTTGGGTTACGGCTGGACTCGATGATCGTAAGGGTCTCTTCCAACCAAAATGATTCTACAGTTCTATGATTTCAGGGGGATCTCATAGCCCATGGATACTCCACGCACCGAACAATACTACCAGAGCTACAAGGGACACCTCAGGGTGGATGATAATTAGGTATAAAAGGGGGAAACAATACAGGACCCTGTTCCCACATTAAGAGACTATAAACAAAGTTTTCTTCAGTGTTTTGGGGGAAAAGTCTATATTTTATCACTGGGGTAAAATAAAGGTGGATAGGATAAGGAAAATTTAAACCGCGAGAGCAGATGAGGGGAAAAAAAATTAAAACAAGACAAAGATACACTTTAAGTTTTGCTTTTTAAACTTTTTTATGATTCTTGATTATTTGGATCTCATAAAAGATGGTTAATTAATAAAGAAAAACAGTTGTTTACTAGATGCTTTGCAGTTGATAATTTTTTAGCATTTTTGAAGACAGAAGGAAAAAATTGTTTCATGTTTTGAGAGGAAACCTTTGAAATTCACAATATCTTGAAGTCTTTCAAAAGGACACATATTTATACACATTTGATAATATTCAAAAAAAGAATCATACATTAAGAATATAAAAATGAAAAAAACATTATAAACTTATGCTGCTTTACATGTACATTCATCAGTCAGAAATGCAAGCACACCATTTTCTTCAAGAATTTAATACAGTTTAAAAAATGCGATGTACATTGAACATAAAAATTTACCAAATTACACTGTATATGTATTAACCTACCTAATTCCAGATTAAAATACTGAAAAATGAAAGTAAAAATATTGAAAGTAACAAGTCAAACAACTGACTGAAATTAAAACAGCTAGAACAATGGCAGAAGAACCTGGTGTGGGTTTTTCTGTGTCGACAAATAAGAATGCTTTCAGCATCACCAGGTGACCTACCCTGTCTGCAATGACCTGTTCTGAGATACTACGAGGTGTCCAGGTGTCTTCAAAGTTCTGCAGTTCCTCAATAAGAACTCCTATTAGGTTGGACATTAGGAAAAGATTCTTCATGCAGAGGGTGCTGGAGCACTGGAACAGGCTCCCCAGGGAGGTGCCACGGCCCCAAACCTGACAGTATTCAAGAAGCATTTGGACAAAGCCCTCAGACACATGGTGTGAACTGTGGGGTTGTCACATGCAGGGACAAGAGTTGGACTCGATGATCCTTGTGGGTCTCTTCCAACTCAGGACATTCTATGATTTTAGAGCCAGCTCCCATTTTCTGCACTTTCAACCACATCATTTTTTTCCTCAACTATTCCATTTGCATTGCTTTTCTCTTCTAGAAGAACTACTAAACTTGACAGAGTTGCGTGAGGATCAAGCAGTTTAAGAAGAGGTATGTCCACCTTCCTCTCTTGAAAGACACGGTTCTGAATTGTCATAGCTAACATAGAGTCTACGCCCAATGATGAAAGTGGTGTATTCATGGTTAGTTCATCTGGGCTCAGTCCAGTGAGGTCACTCACCAGTGAGGTAATATAGTCTTCAGATTTGATTAAGGCAGTATCCTGGACCTGAGTTTCCTCAAAGGTTTCAAGCTTGTTCCTGAATTCTTCAGACATAAGTGACTGGAAGCGACTTTTGAGTGAAATAATACGAGCAAAAACATGATATAATAAAGCTTCAAAGTTTAATTTGACGACAGCTTGCTGTGGGTTATTTGTAAGTAAGCTCTTCCTCAGATAATCATGAATTTCATGCACTTGCAGAATGTCTATGCCCTTGGATTCCAGAATGTTCTGAATATGGTTTTGATTGAGCAGTATACCGAGGTTCAAAGCACCCCAGTTAATGGATTGGCCAGACAGCCCACAGTTCCTCCTGTAGAGGCAGAAGACATCCAAGAAGGAGTTTGCAGCTGCATAGTTTGCTTGGGTAGAATTTCCCAGAAAGGAAGTAACAGAGGAGTAGCACACAAAGTAGTCAAGCTCCTGGCCTCTGGTAGCCCAATGAAGATTTAGGGTCCCTGCTACTTTTGGGTTCAGCACTTTCTGAAAGTCAGCCAAGTTCAGAACTTCAAGATGGCCATCGTGTAAAACAACAGCACTTTGAAACACACCTTTGACTGGGCTCCCTGCAAAGATGTTCGTGATGGACTGGAAAGCTTTCTCAACGTCCCTGGTTGAGGTAACATCACACTGCACAAACACTACTTTGCTCCCTTTATACTGCTGCTGCAAAGCATCCATCTCTTCTTGCTTCTCATGGCTTGGAATTTTCCTGGAGAGTATTGCAATACCCCCTCCTCCATTCTCAGCTATGAATTTCACTGTTTCAAAGCCAAGTCCAGTGAGCCCCCCGACTACTATGTAAACAGCATTCTGCTTGAACAATTTCTTCTGGGATTCGTACAACGGTATATCTGAAAGCACAGTGATGTCCTTCTGCCTTCTCAGTACAGCAAGTGGGACGGATTTGCAGGTAAAATAGGACATGACCGAGTTCATTCTTTCAAAGTTCTCAGTCTGCTGAAAAACAGAACCTGATAGATGTCTAAACCGTTTCATATCCATGGACCTGATCCACGCATGCACAGTCTTTTGCAATTCCTTTAGAGATGCTTTCTGGAAAATGCTGGTAAGTGTAAGGATATGAAAGCTGATATTTTCATGATCAATGTCGCTGACATTCTGGATACATTCAGACTGGCGACTGCCACACACTATCACCACATCTTTAAGAAAGTACATGTGGGCAAGGTCCTCCTGAGACAGTCTGCTTACTGGAGGAAGAACAACAAGGGCATTGCATGATTTTATATACTGGAGCTTATCAGGAGTGGGCCTTGCAAGTACTGTTCTCCAGCCCATCTCTTCTGCTGCCGCAGAAAGAACATGGCACAAAACTGATGATGGTTCTGTAGAAATAATACCCAGTGTTCTGCCAGGTTGTCCCTTGGGTAACCTCTGATTTAAGATTTCCCACACAATGATAAAGTATGACATACAGGGGACATTCTGAAAGCATGGGAATTTCTTTACATTGAAGCAAGCTGTTCCTGGAATCCGAACTCTGGATGACGCAGCGGCTGGATAACATGAAACCACGTGATCTCCCACTTTAACTTTCTTCACATCAATGCCTGTTGCTGTTACCGTGCCACTGAAATCAAGAGCTAAAAGTCTGTGTTTGTCTACTGCTTGTGTATTCCAATACAGTGTATTGCCAAAATTATGACTAGAAACACTGATGGGAAAATAATCTTCTGAGTGGAGACATATTTTATCCAGTTGAATTTCAACACTCCACTTGTCAAGCTGAGTAGCAGGGCTGGTGGACAATTCAGCAGACAAATCTTTTGCTGTGTACGGATCAGAAGTGTGCAAAGTGAATGTTTCCGACTTCTGGAGAGATCTTACACGTTGGCTGTGGTCCGAATCTACAAAAGGTGTGCGTCTGATTTCAGCCACGTAAGTTCTTCCTTGGCTGATGCAAACTTCTGGATAGTCCACAACTTTGTACTTGACAAGAACATCTGCTAGCACTGAGATATCCAGGGAACTGGAGGAGCTGAGGTCAATCATCTGAAATGTGACATCTGGAACTTCAACAACACAAGTTCTGGTCATGCCATGCAACGCAAACCCACAGTTAATGTGGTCTACATGTCTTTCTGTTGTTCTGTAGGTGATAACTCTGACTAAACAGCGGGACGCTTTCTCTCTTAATGCCACAATAACTTGGCGATAGGCTTCACAACACTTTGCCAATTGGTCTACCACTTTGCTTGGGAAATCTCCATTTAACTTTTGAATTCCCCACAAAAACAGAATTTCATCATAATCCTCAACATCTGCTCTCATCTTATTCTGTGCATGGCCTTCCAATAGGGCTTCCCAGTCTTCATACATAACATATCTTGAATCAGGATGCAAATATTTTTTGAGCTGTTCAGCTATCCCAAATTTGTCAGCAAACACTAGGACTCTGGGCATAGCCCCCAGATGTCCAGTCATCTGTGAAAGAGACACTTCTTTCCACTTGTTTTCAAACATGAACTCATTCTCCCTGGAAGATTCTTGTTTTGTGAAAATTATGGCAACACGCTTGAGTTCAGCCAAAACAGACCCGTGTTTGTCCATAAAGCATCCACAGACCTCTAGGTAGTTCCCAATGGATTTGCTTGTTCTCATGTATATCATCATTTCTTCCTCCAGTGGACGGAGCACCACCAGGCTGCCGATCCCTGAAGGAAACCCTGCTCTGGACTGGAATGTCCTTGAGGTCATGAAAGCAGTCATTTGCAGAAAACAGTCGAGCAGCACTGGATGGATATGGTAACTGTACATCTCTTTGATGGTCTCCTTGTTCACCTTTATGCTTGTTATAGCTTCCTTTAGTTCCTGGCAATAATGCACATCACTGAGCTGCCTGAATATGGAGCCATACTGAAAGCCAACACGAGACAGTGCTTCATAAACCGCCTCTCTGCTAACCACTGACCTGCATCTTCGATAGATATCTTGGCAGGAGATGCTGCGTTCTTCCACCACAGCTTCAGGCCCCTTTGTAACTTGGCCTGCAGCATAAACTGCATTGGAGGAAGAGAGTATCTCAAAGGCTGTCACTGCTTTTTGCGGACTCAGCTTGATTCTCAGGACTTGGGAATTCTCCGTGAGAACACACGGTGCGGAAAAACTGATACTCATCCGGCAAGCACTCAGAGGCACTCTAGGTCTTGAGCTGCTCATCACAGAGGCCAGACCAAGCTCCACATAAAAAGCACCAGGGACTAAAGCCACACCGTTGTTCTTGTGCTCGTATAAGTATGATGTCGTGTCCTGAGACAGCAGGCAGCCAAACTCCGTGTTGTCACTGTTTATGTCATAAATCAAAGGATGACTGCAGCTGACACCTCTTTGGTTTGCTTGTTGGTGGATATCCAGACAGGCCATGAGTTTTTTGCGATCAAATTGATACCGTGGAATGGCCACTGGAACACTTTGATACCCATTATAAAAGTGCTGCCAGTTGGGATTGTATCCAAGTTCAAACAGATCTCCTACCAGTGTGAAGAGTGTCTGATACTCTGCATCAGTTTGCAAAGAGGAGAACACTTTGGTGCCTTTTCCTAGAGTTTCCATTATGCTTCGTTGCAATGCTCGGTGAGGACTTATTTCCACAAAAAACACATTTTCCCTGTCTCTAGCTGCTGTTTTGATGGCTTGAGAGAAAGCAACAGGCTCACGAGTATGCCGAGCCCAGAATTTGCCCTGAGAATAGTCATTTTCAGAAGCAGCCACCCCAGTCAGAGTTGAAACCACTTCAATTTCCCCCTTCTGTTTCTCTAAAGGATGTATGTTGTCTTCCAACTCCCCAAGTATCATATCCATGCTGGGGCTGTGGTATGCAACTGGAACATTTAAAACATGAAGAAAGATGTTTCTCTGGCTGAAAACTTGAGCTAAATCTCTCTGCACAGCATCCACAGAGTCTGAATTTCCCGACAAGGTGCAGGAAACTGGGCTGTTGAAAGCTGCAATGCACACCTTTCCTGAGTAGCGATGCAAATGTTCAGCGATCTCTTGAACGGGGATGTTTCCAACCACCAACATTCTCCCGCCGGCAGTCTTCGCCTGCAGCCTGCTCCGGTGATAAACCACTTTGACTGCATCTGCCAGGGACAGGTACCCAGCAAAATGGGCAGCAGCAACCTCCCCTACCGAGTGGCCAACAACAGCAACTGGTTTAATGCCCCAGTATTTCAGAAGGGCAGCTACGGCAACTTGCAGGGTAAAAAGCAAAGGCTGGGAAAGCTCTGCATTCAACAAATCCTTTGGGCTGTGACCTTTTGCTGGCAGGAGGCTGATGGGAGCGTGTTTCTGAAAAAGCGCTTCTATTTCCTTACACTTGTCTCTGAACACTGGCTCTGAGCTCAGCAGTACCTCACTGAAGTCCTTCAGCGTTACGCCGTTGCCACAGAACACAAACACCAGCTGTGGTTCTGCCTTTGACATGGCAAGTTCAGTGCTCGCTGCCGACATAATCTGTTGCTGCAAGTGTCGCAGAGAGTTTGTGACAAATGCTTTTCGGTACCTGCAGTTGGCATGGCTTCTTCTGCAGGCGGACGTATAGGCCAGGCTGGGGAGAGTTATAGAGTTTCTTGTGCTCAGCTGGTCAGCTGTATCGGCCATTGTCATATGAAGGGACTTACTTGATGCTGCTGACAGCACAACTAATTCAAGGGGCCTCTTAAAGGCAGGAAGAGGCTCTGGCTGCTTAACCTGCCTGACTACGATATGCGCATTGGTTCCTCCAAAGCCAAAGCAGTTGATGCCAGCTACTCTTCCATACTCACTGGATTCTTCCCAGGGCTCTACAGTTGTGGGAACTGCGAGATTTAATTTCTCTGTATCGATGCTGCTCATCTCCTTTGAGTAATGCAAGGATGGCACAATCTTTCCATGGTGCATCATCAGAAGCACTTTGATTAACCCTGCTGCTCCAGCAGCTGACTCCGTGTGGCCAATATTTCCCTTCACTGAACCAATTTTCAGAACGGAAACTTGTGAAGACCTGTTTTTACCAATGACGCTACCTAGGCTTTCAGCTTCGGTAGGGTCTCCAGCGGCAGTTCCTGTACCGTGTGCTTCAACGTACTGCACAACTGAGGGATCAACATCAGTTTCATAAATACTGCGCAGTAACTTCTCTTGCTCTGTTCGAGACGGTCTTGTGATTGGAGTAATGGACCTACCGTTCTGATTTACTGCACTGATGTGTATAACACCCCAGATTTTGCAATAGTCTTCCTTTGCCTGTTTCATAAAAAGGTAAAATTATCTTTAGTAACCTGATGCTTTTTCTGTATAGGAGAAAACAAAGCAACAATACGCAGAACAAGACTGACTATAATGCTAACTTTTAAATGCGTGATCCCTTTCTCATGCTAGGAGAAGTGCATCAATGCTTAATGCTTAACAAACGCTTTGTTCATGTTAAACTTGAACTGGAAAATTATTTCGGGAGTAATTATTAGAACTGGAGACACCAATTCAGGCCAGCAACCAGTCTCACTTTAGGCTGCCTCACAAGCAATCTTACCTTTTTCAGTGGTTTGAGGAAAACAACACCACAACCTTCTCCCCTTCCATAGCCATCTGCCTTTTTGGAGAAGGGTTTGCTTATTCCCTCTGGAGAGATCATTTTTGCTTTAGTGAGAGACACAAAGGTGCGCGGATCTATTATGCAGTTCACTCCACCACAGATTGCTGCCTCACAGTCTCCTGGAGTGAAATAGAAATATCCTCATGCTGAGATGTCCAAGATGATAAACAGAAACAGTACCAATCCTTATTTCTTTCTGCAGCATCTCTTCAGTCCCATTACCTGATTTAATTGCTCGCCAGGCATAGTGCAGGGCAAAAAGAAAAGACGAACACGCCGTGTCAATAGCCAGTGATGGTCCAGTCAGATTAAAGGTGAACGAGACCCTGTTAGCAGCAATGCTCATGGCTGTTCCGGTACCATCATAATGATTTATTTCACTTACTGCTCTGCTTGTTACGATTTCATAGTCTCGATTCATAAGACCTGTAAAAATATCAAATACGTGTCACATGAACCCGAGCAAAAAAGGGATGTACAGCTCTGAAGGTGCCAGCATGCAACCCTTGAAATTTCTACCTGCACAGTAAATGACAGACCTTTCCCAATGGCTGAGCTCACTGTATGATGCAGTTAAGCTCTGTGTAGCCTGCTTAGACCCCTGTATCTCAGTCTGAGAGTAGTTGTTTTGGTTCGCTATGGGAATATGTATTAAGAAGCTGTAATGAGAATAGCAGGGATATAAATGTAGAGGACATTACCTTCAATTCCTCAGCTGTTCCAAGTTAAAGGCCACAGCACAAACCACATCCAATGCTTTTTATTTATCTTTGGTTTGGTCACTGTGATCCAGTAAGACAGAAATAGAAAAGAATAACGGGGTCTGTGAGAGGAGTTGCGTCCTCTTTCTGAGAACACATGCTTGAAATACAGTGGATACCCAAGTCCATGGGCGTGTGTGATAAATGCAGTACATCTACTTGGAAATCAAGGAATAGCCTGATCTGTGAAAGAGGAGCATGACTCAGACTAGAAGTTATTCTAAAGAGTTTACAACTCCTCTTTAAAGAGACAATTACACCTGCAAATGTGCTGTTACTTTACCTCCTTGGCAAAATAGAGTGGCATGGCATGGCATGGCATGGCATGGCATGGCATGGTGTGGCATGGCATGGCATGGCGTGGCACGGCATAGAATGGAATGGAATGGAATGGAATGGAATGGAATGGAATGGAATGGAATGGAATGGAATGGAATAGAATAGTTCAGTTAGAAGGGACCTACAATGATCCAACTGCCTGACTAATTCAGGGCTCACCAAAAGTTGAAGCACATTATTAAGGTCATTGTCCAAGCGTTTCTTAAACAATGACATGCGTGGGGTATCAACCACATCTCTAGGGAACCTGTTGCAGTGTTTAACCACTCCTTCTATAAATATTAATAAATGCTTCTTGGCATCGAGTCTGAACCTCCCCTGGCGCAGCTTTGAACCATTCCCACATGTCCTGTCACCTCCCTCCCCTCTTTCTCTCCTCAGGAAGCTGTAGAGAGCAAAGTTCACCCCTCAGCCTCCGTCTCTCCAAACTCAACAGACCCAGAGACCTCAGGACATCCCTGTCACCAGCTTTGTTGACCTCCTCCGGATGCCTCCTTTTAAATTGAGGGGCCCAGAGCTGCACACAGTGCCTTGGCAGCCAACTAATATCTGCATGAGGATTTCTGCCACTTTAAAAGGATCTGAACCCTCACAACACCTTAACCAATGTTATACCAGAAAACAGTACATTGGACGAAAGTGTAGGCCTGGCTTGAAGTATCATTCCTTGGAAGGGTTGCAGAAGGTAGACAGTTTAACTGTTTCCTGCTTCATCTTCAGTGACTGAAGACACTAAGATATGTGAATCATTTAATGAACTCCTAGAGCAGCAAAAAAATAACCTGTAGTGCCATAGCACAGCAGCCTTAGACCTCCAGTGCTAGATAGGTACATAAAGTTCATGAGGGAGTGCTTCAGCTTTTGTGAGGTTGAAGTGTCCTTTCTTTACCGTGAAATCTTCATCTTACCAATAAAAACACCTGTTTTGGTGCCACTGACAGCTTCTACAGGGACTCCTGCATCCTCCAGGGCTTTGTATGTGCATTCTATCAGTAACTTCTGTTGCGGATCCATACGTTCAGCTTCTGTATTATTAATCCCAAACAGGTGGTTGTCAAATGCATTAAACCTAAAACACACAGACCAGAAAATTGTACAACATATATACAACATGCATTTACTTCTAGACTCAAAGTACACCATTTTTTTGCAATTTCATTAAAAGCAGAGCAGAAACTGATGCTTAGGCCTCAGTTGCCATTTATGAAATTCAGAATCAAGAGGTTATAGGCCAAAGATGTTTTATGTTCCACCACAAAGTATGTATGCTTACAATTATTCTGCATTTCAGAGTTATAAGCCCACTCCTAGAATCTTGTATTCACATGGCTATTCCACTAGTACCAACAGGACTCCGCAGATTATGAAAATTTGCCTTCTAAGTTATTTTAAGGCTGTATGGGCCAATGGCTTTACAGTTTAAAATCGTTAAATGGAGCATAGCTCAGAGACTTTACAGAGACACCCATACTTTTCTAGTAATAAATTTAAAATATTTAATGTGTGTGTTTGTCTTTAAAAAAATCTTCACAGTATGTCCACGGTTACAAATGACCCAGTCCAGGCTTAATCTTGTATCCCAAGATCAGATTTTTATGCCCTTCTGTCATTTCTTGATTTCAGTAGAGAATTCAATATCTAAAATGGGACTAATCACTGAAGCAATTCTGGGTCCTACGATTCAGACCTGCTACGTATTAATCTCAGGGGATAATAAGATTGCTTCTGTGCATTTGAACTTGTCATCTGAATAAAGGTCTACAGCCTGAGGAATTATGGTGAATGTGGACTTCAAATAAAAGACACCTATGTTGATCTTACCGTAATATGCTAGTCTTAGAATTGTGATTTGCATTAATGACAGCCCCATACAGCTGTACTCATATCTCCCATATCCCATATCTTCGCCTGATGCTTGTGCATACATAATCTGTCATATTATAAAAGAGTGACTCAGAATAAATAAAATGTTTATTATTTAAAGGCATGGGAGTATAAGCCTAGAGAAAAGCAAAATTACCGTGAAATTAGGAATAGTTAAGTTTTACAAGCACACCTAACACTTAAATTATGCATAAGATCCCCTTCCTGACTTTCTAGCAAAACCTGACCTCCCTACTTTGTCTCTAAATTGTCACACCAGCACGTGAATTAGAGCTACTTGTTTTCTCAGCCCATGGTGTGTATGTACATACTAGTTTGATTATGTAATCGAAGGTCGTATGTGTTCTCAGACATGTACATATGTGCTTAACATGGCCTGTGACTAAAATTGCTCATCGATGTCACACACCAGAAATTCCCGCAGTTTGACAACTGCGTGTTCATCATGCAACATAACGAAAGCCGGTTCCTTGGTCCCATTTATAAGCTCTCCCTTTGGCTTGCACCCTCTGAAAGACTGGACACACTGGTCTAAGCACAAAAAGAATCAGCGGCACAGCAGAGTATTGGACTCACTCATCGAGAAGAGCAGCTCGTGTTGTACATATTTTTCCTGGCTTGTTATCATCTGGATCATACCACTCCTTGGCATTAAATCTCTCAGGGGGGATTTCTACTGTGCAGTTTTTGCCTTCCTCCAGGACTTTCCAGAAATTGTCAATTCCATCGCCTGTTGTACAAAGGTTTCAAGTAGATTAAATTATATGCTCCCCCTCCCCATGCTGAATCAGAAACACACAGTTACAAGAAACTCCCATGTATAAATCTAGGTTGCAAAAGGAGAATCACCAGAGAAAGAAAAGATCATTCTTTGGTAAGAGGAAAATGGAAAGGCATGATTGATCCCCTCGCTGCTTGCCTAAAAGCAAAGGAACAGATACGATGAGGTCTTTCTGTACCTGTACAGCACCACTTCTCAGGCAGCTCCACTGGCTGCAACAGGTCAGCTCTGCATATTCGGTCTTGAAGACAGACGGAGCTTACAAATACCAGGAGAATGTCAGAGGCATTGTCCTTTGTCCCTAACACTAAAAGGACATCTAAATCAAAAATAAAGCTATGTCTATATTCTCTGCTGACACAGTGCAACAGCTCACCACTGGAATGTCAGGGTCGTTGTCCTTGCTGGTTGAGATCCAGAGCTCCAGCTCCAAGAAGTGACAACATGTCTATGCCCTCTTCTTAGCCCTGAAAGCAACTAACATGGCATCCACAAGCGGCCCACATTCCTCCAACACATGGCTTGCACCAAATCAGTGTTCAATGCTCTGGCATGAGCCTGCTGCTACATACTTACTAGCACTTCACCACATTCAGAACCATCCATGTTTGCTCAGTTAGCTGTGGGCCACACAGCTATCGCTGTGACACATAAACCTACTGAATCTTGGACTAAATGAAGCCAGGAACTGAAATGTGGCGAGGGTAAGAAAGAACACAAGGAAAGGGAGAGACCAACATGGTCACCTTTAGGGCTGAACACCAACTTCCAAGGACAGAACTGTATTCCACTCCCTGGATTACTTCTGCATTTTTTAAATTGGAATCTACCTAATGTAAAGAGTATGGACAGTATAACAGCAGCAGCCAGAACCTAGAAAGCTCTCACAGCTATCTAAACATCCCCACTCATCTAATCTCAATCAAGCATCTAATCTCAATCAACCATCTAATCTCAAAATATAAAGTTAACCGTCACTTTCATAGGGCCTAATTGTAACTAAGATTGTAAATATGAGGCTGCTGTCTTTTATTATGGCAAGCAATATCTGTTCTTTACTGATGTCGGCTTCTCATCTTGTACAAGTAGCAGTATTTAGGTGTGTATATCAGAGCTGTATTTATTTAGCTCTGCTCTCTTCCGGGAGCTTTCAAGGTGATCACTGCAATAAAGCAGGAAGCTAGCTTTTAGTAAGACTCAACCTATTTATCCTACAAGCAGAGCTGGTGATCTGTCCTGTCCCTAGAGATGCACAGTCCTGCAATCATGCACAATCGTCCAGCCAGTGCATGGGCAGAAAGCTCAAACCGTCCCAGACCCATCCAGTTCATTTGTATGAGTTCCACGTGTGCAGCCCAACGCCCTGCCCACAGCCAGCACCACACGTTTGTCTGTCAGTGCACAAATTGGAACCCATTAGTTACCACCATAGCATGACCTTTTAAAAAGATCCTACAGGTAGCAAGGCAATGAATTCTACGAAAGTTAAAGAGGAATGTGTGGTTTTCCTCCACCTCCCCATGAAGGAGTGACTGTGCTTTTCAACAGTCACTCAGCAGCCTGCTTTGCTGTTACCCAAAACTTACCTCCAGGGAAGTTGCATCCTATTCCCACAATAGCAATTTCATCTCCAGTCTCCATCTTCATCTCCTGGGCTGCACAATACAGATAGAAGTATCAACCAGATGAAAAAGTTATGCATTTATCATTAAATAAATATTAGGTTAAAACATCAACTTCCCACAAATACACACATTTCTTCAAAGCTTGGTTGATCTTGAATGATCTATTGCTGGTTGTGATGAGAAATGACACTCCCACAGGTGGCAGGAGCTGTGCGGTCTTTTTCTTGTTGTCTTGACTTTTAGAGGAAAATTCCTGACTAATTCCTCTGACTCCCTCTGACACTCCTTTTTACTGTCAAGCTCTGCTACTGAGGCCACCAGCTGATCTGCTCTTGAGCCTCTTCCTAGATCAAGCTGGTTTCTCTTCTTGCCTACAGAAGTGAATTGTACATTGACCAAGGCACATGCTCAGCTCTATCATCTTTATCCTATTCATAAAGCAGATCTCCCAGACTCTGAAAATTACCAGCTAAAATCAGACCGTGTAAACAGGCAACAGAAAATCAGGTACCTGAAGGAAGAAAAGATGTGTCTTCCACACACTAGAAAAGTTCTTGGAAGGAAAACCTTATTCCGAACTCTGCTTTACTGGACCCACAGGCTGCTCAGCTTTTGTTTAAATCAGCTTCCTCTGTAGTCAGAGACCACGCCCTACTAATAGGCTGAGTTTCTGGAATTTTTCTGTGAGGTTTCTTACTCAAATACGCATGCTAAAACTAAAGAAGGAAACGAGTCAAGGGATTAGTGGTCTCAAAAGTTCAAAACCACTTCCCAGAAGCAGTAGCTTTTTGACTAAATCAGGTTTTACACCAGGACAAGAGGAAAATCTCCATCTTATCTAACTTTTAACATTTAACAAAACAATAAATTGGAGATATCTTGCCATGAAATAGTCCATAAAAATTTTATGTTCTTAGGAATATGAGTTAAAGGACTCTGTCTTTAAACAACTCAATTCGGTTTGCTCTTAATATCAACAAATCTCAACTAGAGTGTAAAGCCCCATCTGTTTGTTGGAGGCACCATTTATGAAAGCAAAGCACAAACTCCCTATAAACTTAAAACTTGAGTTTCATGTTTGATTCCATAGCTGTATTATTTTACCAAGCAAGAGAGATTAAATATGTGAGCACAAAAAGTCTTGCCACAAGACAAATAGTCCCAAAATACTTCTCAGTCCACTAGGACATTAAAAGCAATATTGACCTTTCTTTCTAAAGACTGGCACCTTCTCAACAGCAAAACAGCAGAATATTCAGAAGTAACATCTAAAGGGATCCAGACCAGCAGTCTCTGCTAGATGCCTTTTTAAACTCTTCCTCATCTTATTTCACCCCAACAACCCAAACTCATCTTCTCGTCTTACTCTGTAATGGAAACAGTGTTGGATGAGCCAGGAGAGATCATATGTGGCTAATGTTTTCCCTTATCGTGGGTCCCACTGTTCCCAAAAAGACAGCAAAAAACCACTGTGCTGAGAAGAAACAAATTTTACTGGCATGGAATAGCTTTATAACCTGCTCAGAAAAGCTCGGATTCTGCTCTCCATTTCATAGTTGTAAATCTCAGTCCCTCACTTTTCTGAATTCTGAGGTCATGGGAGCTATTTAATTATTTCTTTAACTAAATTATCCTACTTCCCTGATGTCATTACTAGGCTGATGCACAAGATGGCTGGCCTGAAGCTGACTTGAGAATCCCCATATTTTACATGTGTCTAAAGAGTCAGTGCTGGTACCATTAACATCCCCTGACAGAGCAGAATGTGGGTTCATCAGGTGAACTAGGAATACACTGTGGAATCTCCATTACATTTTCACAATTACCACCTGAAAGCAGTAAATGTTAAGCCATATCTTGAGGTATTGGTTAGGTATTGGAAAGAATATTGAAATGAATCCTGCACAACTGTAGCCATTCATTTCAATGCAAGCTAAACCAACCTGAACCCCAGTGACCCAAACACAATACGAACATTAGTGCAGGACTAACTAAGAAAGTGCTGTTATTGTCATTGGTTCAAAACTTAAGACTGGTTCACAGTTATTCATGCATTGCCTGGGTGATGATGACTTGCACAAGTTTCATCACAACTGAAGTATATTCATAAACCAAAAGTAAAGCAACGATTGCTCAATCCTTCTGAGCAATGCCAGTACAGAAATAGAAACTAGATACGGAAGCACATGTAGCAATAATGGACTATCATGGACATGGACAACTATTTATAACTGAATTATAAGAAGTTGGTTTGTCATCAAGTTCATTACACATTTCATCTAAATTTAAAGGTTAAAGTCCAAAATAGAAACAACAAAGACCTGTCATATGGGTGGCACTACATTTGCTTTGTTTCCCATGTCATTACAGTGCCCATCTCTGAACCAAACCTTTGGTTTGTTCTAACCAAATCTATATCCAATAATTCCAAAAGGACAAATAAAATATGTGTATATTTCCCCAGGTTTTCAAACCAACCATTACATCTTGCCAAGACTGAGATATAGGAGAAATAGCTATTCATTTGTCTAGTATTCATTATTTCAGTCAAGTTTTTCCTGTCTTCTGGTGGGAGAACATGCATGAGCAAAGTTCCTGTGGAACTGGATTTATTTCAGAGGCAACACAGAGAAAAAGCAACAAAGAAAGTATTTTGAAAGGTTTTTAGTTCCAGGTAGATATTAGGACAAAAATGCTTGTGGGTTCTCTGCTTCCATCAGGACAGAAGAGTTACTATGCAAATCACTAGAAATTGTTTTTTCACTGAAGCAGTGCTCTGCCCAGCTATGAGGTGGTGACACAAATATCTCATTCTGCATTATCGTGAAAAACTAGTAAGAATAGACATTGACTCTTGGGAAAAGTCATATCTCAAAATTAGCTTTGTACATAATGATAATGAATGGATATTTATGTGTCATTGAATGAGGGAGCAGTATTTACCTTTTTCATTATACATCTACGAGGTTTTCCAGTACATTATTATTATTATTATCATCATCATTATCATTATTATTGTTGTTATTGTTATTATCATAATCACTGTTGTTATTGTTATAGCATTGATAATGACAGCAAGCACAGCAGGGCTGTAGGCCAGGAGCTGTACTAACCCACAGGGAGAAAAACAGCCTCACCACAAAGAATAATGTGAGTGACAACCCCTCGTTCTTTGTATCAGTGCTCTGCACTATGAAGACAGTCAGGAGGAAGAAAAGGAAGGGGAAGAGCAGTTTCTGACCTCTAAATTATCTCTCTTGGATTTTTTTTCCACTTTAACAGTAATCTATAACTGCAAAAACAAGCCTTCTGTGTGGCAGTAAATGATGCAAAGCTGCCTGCATGAACTTACTGAGAGCCCAAAACAATAACATTTACAGGCCCTGCCCCTTTCAGTCTAACTGTGGAGAGTCTGGTGCCATTGCTGATGGTTTAAACATGGACAAAAGCAACTATTTTCCTGGTGATCAACAGGTAGAAGAGAAGACATGAGATCATAGTGTGAAGATGTTTGCCTAATCTTCCTAAAATGTGGACAAAAAGGATGAAGCACAAGAGGATTCCTCTTCATTTCCTAGAAATGGAACCTGGAACCTATATGCATTGAATAAACACTGAACCTCGGAGGGTCACTGGGTTATATCAATAGAAATAGTCATACTAGAACAAAAATGACCCTTAAATTAACACAGGTTTGGGGCATCAAATGTAATCTGTTGCTCCAGGTGACAGTAGCCGTCCTACTACATATACTTTCCCCAAGCATATGAAAACAATATTGCTATTAGCAGTGATAATAATACAGAATATGAATATGAAGTATTAGAAACTGAGCAGGAAAACTTAGGAAACTCTTGCATTTTGTCTTATAGATCTGATGTTCCCCAAGTCTTGAAAGAGCAGGATCAGCATCAGTCCTGAACTAAGGATACTGAAACTGAAGACATTATTTCAAAACTGTCAAAAGGAATCACAGAATGGCTGAGGTTGGGAAGGACCTCTGGAGATCCTCTGGTCCAATGCCCTTGCTCAAGCAGGGATACCTAGAGCTCCTTTGCAAGGACCATGGCTGTAGGGCTTTCTAATACCTCTGAGGAGGAAGACTCCACAACCTCCCTTCAGGTATTTATATGCATTGATAAGATACCCCAGGCTTTCTCTTCTCCAGGCTGAACAGTCCCAGCTCTCTCAGATTCCCCCTCTTCAAGAGATGTTCCAGTCCCTTAATCATCTTCATGGTCCTTCACTGGATTCTCTCTCCTGTATGTCCATGTCTCTCTTGCACTGAGGAGCCCAGAACTGGACGCAGCACTGCAGGTGTGTCCTCACCAGTGCTGAGTACAGGGGCAGCATCACCTCCCTCAACCTGCTGGCAATGCTTTATCTAATGTAGCCCAGGACACCACTGGCCTTCTTTGCCATAAAAGCACATTGCTGGCTCATGAACTGGGTTCAACTCATTTAACCTGAGCTACCTACATGTTAGGAACGTAGTCTATGCTAGCCATCTAGCTTTCTTTTTCAAAGGCAACAAACAAAAAGCCTGCAGTGGGAAAATTAGATCAATTTAGATGGTTAAAGTTAGATACATCTACTTTCACAGAATCACAGAATCATAAAATGTACTGAGTTGGAAGGGACCCACAAGGATCATCAAGTCCAACTCCTGTCCCTGCATAGGACAACCCCACAGTTCACACCATGTATCTGAGGGCATTGTCTATCCGCTTCTTGAATACTGTCAGGCTTGGAGACGTGATTGCCTCCCTGGGGAGCCTGTTCCAGTGCTCCACCACCATCTGGGTAAAGAACCTGTTCCTAATGTTCAACCTGAACTTCCCCTGGCACATCTTCCTGCCATTCCCTCGGGTTCTGTCATTGGTCACCAAACAGAAGAGATCAGCGCCTGCCCCTCTTCCTCCTCTTGTGGAGAAGCTGTAGCCACTATGAGGTCTCCTCAGTCTCCTCTTCTCCAGACTGAAAAAACCAAGTGACTTTAGCCACCCCTCTCCAAACCCTTCACCAACTTCGCAGCCCTCTTCTGGGCACTCTCTAGTAGCTTTATCTCCTTTTCATCCTGTGTTGCCCAGACCTGCACACAGTGCTCCAGGTGAGGCTGCACCAGTGCAGAACAGAGCGGGACAATCACCTCCGTGCCCAGCTGGCCATGCTGTGCTGGATGCACCCAGGACACGGTTGCCCTCTTGGCTGCCAGGGATACTGGTGGTTCGTGTTCAACTTGCCATTGCCTCTCTGCAGGGCTGCTCCCCAGCCTTTTGTCCTCCATATCCAAACTGCCGTCCAAACTGCCACACCCTGTTTGCCTGTCACATTCACCATGCCCTGGTCTCTTGCACTCCTGAGGGTCCATTTAAATCTCCCACAGCTGCTCCCGGCAATGCCCCTTCTGTGTCAGCCCCACTTGCAAGATCTGCCGCTGCCCAGCGGGTCTTCCTGCATGTCCATGGGTTTCCCCAGCTTCAGGATCCCGCCGCTTTTCTCCTCAACATGTGCTCAGCCGAGGAACTTACCATACCCACCGCTGCGCTCCTCGATGACTGAGTGTTGCTTTCAGTTTTGCCACATTCAAATCTCCTGCAGTGTCTCCTGGCAGCACCCCCACTGCATCAGCCCTGCTCACGAGGTCTGCCGGCCGCTGCGCTCCTCGGTGAATGATGCATGCAACAGAAGAATAATTTCACTATACCTACTCAATATCCTTTCTTACACATGCAGGGTTGCCATCAATTCTTTTTACCATCCACATAATCTGAGATCTGAAATTAGGTGATTATGTAAAAAGACTACCAGTTTCCTCTTCAGAATCACACACAGCTTCTCAGAAAGACATATCACATCCTGTCAAGATCCCCAGCTTTCTCTGTTCCTGATGTTGCATTTATTTATTTCGAAACATTTCCCTGGCAGTTCTACTATTAAGTAATAGAATCTGATATCAAGGGTTATTTTTTTTTAATAGAACATAACTGTGAATAAATAGGTATACTTAGAAGAAAAACAACCCTTGAACCATTTGGAAAAGCCACATGTAGCCTTCATAGTAAATACCAAAAAATGGATTTTCCTTAATATTCAAGAGCAGATAATTTATTCTTTTCTCCAGCATTAAATTATTGAACAATTAAGATTTTTAATGCAAAATTAAATTGTGTAAATTTAAATCTAGCCTGTAATCAAAACAGTAACAACATAATTACAACAGAAGCTCTCAATTTGACAGTAAACAAATAGTACCTTGAGGCTCAACTAACAGCTCAATCAACTGAAAACTGGTCATGGTTTCACCCCAGCTGGCAACTAAGTGCCATGTAGCTGCTCACTCCACCCTGGTGAGATGGAGGAGAGAATTGGAAGAGTAAAAGAAAACTCATGGGTTGAGATAAAGGCAACCATGGACTTCAGCAGGGCTAACTTTGGCCTCTTTAAGGTCTTGCTTGGAAGAATCCCATGGTTAGGGCTCTAGAAGGTTGGGGGTGAAGAGAGCTGGTTAATATTCAAGCATCACTTCCTCCAAGCTCAAAATCGAGGCATCCCTGTGAGGAAGAAATCAAGGAAAGGGAGTAGGAAGCCAGAGTGGATAAGTAGAGAGCTCCAGTCAAATCTCAGGTGGAGGAAGGATGTTTATGTAATGTGGAAAAAGGGACAGACCACTTGTGAAGAGTATAAAGGGGTTGTTAGAGTATGCAGGGATGCGGTGAGGAAGCCTGAGCTCCACTTGGAATTAAATCTGGCCAGGGATGTCAAGGACAACAACAAGGGCTTCTTCAAGTACATCAGCAGCTAAAAGGAAGATTAGCAAAAACATAGATCCACTGCTGAAAGCAGTGATGGAGGATACAGAGAAGGCAGAGTTACTGAATGCCTTCTTTGCTTCTGTGTTTACTGCTCAGACCAGCCCTCGGGTATCCCAGACCCTAGAGACAGAAGAAAAACTCTGGCAAAAGGAAGACTTTCTCTTGGTTAAGGAGGATCAGGTAAGAGATTGTTTCAGCAAACTGGACACCCACAAATTCATGGGCCCTGATGGGATGCACCCACAAGTCCTGAGAAAATTGGCAGATAATGTTGTTAAGCTACTCTCCATCATATTTGAAAGGTCTTGGAGAACACGAGAGGTGCTTGAGGATGGGAAGAAAGCCAGTGTCACTCCAATCTTCAAAAAGGGCAAGAAGAAAGAAAGCTTTCACAGAAATTGCATCTTCTGGCAATTCATAAGGGTCTTAGTGGAGAGACAACCATATAACTCTGTTTAAATATACATAAGTATTACCAAAGGGATTTTCTATCTGGCCAAATGTGCAGGTTGCTTTGCCAGTCTTGTAGGCAGCAATATCATATTTCACTATTCTAAGAAACTTCACATACGTTCACACACAAGACACACACACACATCCCAAACATAAACCAGCTCATGAATTGAGCCATATGTTACCCAACAGACAGATAACTAATGTCAAATGAATTTAAAAATTCACTTGCAGGATGTCAGATACACCAAGGACACACATTCATATTCACAGTTAAAAAAAAAAACAGTCAGTGAACATATAAGTAGGCATGTAGATAAACACTCCACTGTAGTTACCTCTGGGACTCAGCAGCAGGCAGACTAAGAAAGAGACAGAGCGTCTTGCTAATAAAAGAATGCCTAAGATGTATTATCTATTGTAGTCTCCCAGCCAAGTAAACTAAGATCACACTTCTGCAGTTCAGGGTACACTTCCAGCATTTCTTTATAATTCTTATCAGCACTGTCTCCAAAACAAAGAACAAACAGGTGAACAACAGCCCAGGGGAAAAACTATTGATGACTCTCCTTTCACCTGTGGGCTTGCCTCCCTGATTTCTGGCTTCCCTGAAAACATGACTAAATGGAATGTCAACAAAAGATGTAGAAAATGCAAGTTTTCATAGGATCACAGAATGGTTCTGTTTGGAAGGGACCTCTGGAGATCATCTGGTTCAATTCCCCTGCTCAAGCAGGGACACCTAAAGTTAGTCAGCAGAGGGCTGTGAAAACAGGAAAGTGGAAGTAAAGCTCCAAAACACATCAGTAATGGGACTAGAACAAATTTGACTTAATTAAAACAGACATTCCCTGATATAAATATCTGCATGCAATGACCCTTTATTTTCTACACTCCATGCTGAAACTCCATCTCACAAAGCATGCGTTCATGTACCATTGTCAACAAGAAGACAGCACAGACTGGATCCAAATTAAGATATCAAGAGCTATTTCAGGAAACAAACAAATAAAAAACTTGCTTACCCAGCAATCATCTAATGTGGGAGTTGAACTGACAAGATGCCTCTGTCTTCAGCATAAAAGATCCCTGAGCCCTTGTTGCTGTCCCCTTCACAGACAGAAGTGCTGTGGGCTGAAAAAGTGAGCAAAACATTCTAGACAAGCCTATGAGGCTCTCGACAGACACACTAGACACTCCTATGAGTTCAATTTGGTTTAGCAGGCCCAGAGCACACCTATCTCAACCAACATAGGTGGCTTATTTCAAAACACAGCACTGATGACATCCATTTAGCTTTGTTCTGGTTCACATTGGAGATGGTGACACCCATTTTCAGCCATTATCCAAAGCTAATAAATTGTTCACTATAATGAGGTTCCAAGTCATCTGTCCTACAATGCTCTCCTAGGCACCAGGGAATCACTAGGAAGGTTTTGTACCTTCTACCTCGAATTATTTTGCTATTTGAGCTTTTTACTGTTTCAGATAAAAACCTTCATCTTGACTGGGAAGCAGAATCAATCATTTGCTCTCTACAACTACCTGAAAGGAGACTGTGGCATGGAGGGTGTTGGTCTCTTTTCCCGAGTAGCAAAAAAGAGAACAAGAGGAATTGGCCTCAAGTTGTGCCAGGGAAGGCTGAAATTGGATATTAGGAAACATTTCTTCACAGAAGGGGTTGTGAAGCATTGGAACAGGCTGCCCAGGGAAGTGGTGGAGTCACCATCCCTGCAGGTGTTTAAAAGATGTATAGATGAGTCTCTTAGGGACATGGTTTATTGCTAGATATAGGTTACAATTGGACTCAATGATCTTAAGAGTCTCTTCCAACCAAGATGGTTTTATGCTTCTATGATTTTAACCTCCCAAATGAACACCCTGGCCTCTAGGCTGTAAAGCCAAGCTCCTTTGTGCTTGCCCTTTTGGTGGCCTCTTCATTCTCCTTATGCAGCCACCCAGCTAAAGGACTCATACCTGTGCTCTCCCCTTCCTGGACAGGGACTGTAACCAACAGGATGCTCTTGAAGAAGCTGGCACCTCTCTACCTTGTTGCTCTTCACTTCTTTATAATTCCAGCTACCCATCTGCAGCCTGAAGTTAGCTATGCAAAACATGAGATAATTGGTGCCACTCAGAGTTGTCATTCCCTATTGTTTACTGGTAAGCAAGACTTCTTCCCACTCCTTATTAAGGCGTTGTTGTTGTTCAGCCTTCTGAGGCTGCTGTCTCCTCATCCCATGGAGGACTGTAGCCACCTACCGTTAGCTTCTGGATTCACTGCTAAAGGCCTTAAAACTATCAGCAAGGTGAGTGCCTGCCACCAAAGTCTTGAACTGGACCTGCCTACCAAATGACAGTTGATCCCTGTTTCTGGCCATAGTCTTCCTTATAAATGCACAGTCCTCTTCAGCAAGCAAGGTCGAAATGACACAGGTGCCAAAGGTTTTGACTTACCCTTCCCTTCTTCCAGTAGAGTCAGTGGGGTCTACCAACAGAATTCAGACAGTGCTGGGAATATCTGGAAATTTCTCCTGTGGTGGGACCCAAAGTGCAAGACATAATTATGTTCTCCTGCCCCATATACAGACAAGTTGTATACACATGGTAGAGGGTTCTGAACAGGTACAGCTAGGGAGCAATTCCTCTGAAAATTCCCAGTTCGCTGGGCTGGTTTTGCCTGGGATGGAGTTAAATTTCCTCACAGTACATTTTATGGGGCCATATTTTGGATTTGTGCTGAAAATAGTGTTGAAAACACACTGATGTTTTAGACTACTGACCAACATCCCTTCTGACATTATGATGGTCTGACAACACTCAACATTTTTCAGGAGTTGACCACAATAAAGAAATATCTCTCTGTGCCAGATTTCCAAAGTCGGCAAATATAATGGAATTGGGCCAGTCGTGTCCATCATAATCTGAAATTGCAGAGCTCAATTCCTGCTGCCATGACAAAGCTAGACAGTCATTTTTCTTTACGACTGGTAAGACTCACAATACAGCCTGACAGTGACATGCACCAGCACAGAGCTCTGCACAGAGCATAAAGACTTTTAGACAGAAGATGGGTGAGCAAAATGCTGCATGTGGCCTATAGATACGCAGTAAAGGGGAAGATCTCGGTGCTTCCCTGTTTGTTTTTAGCTTGGCAGTCACCCTGCAGTGGGTCGTCAAGGGGTCTCAGGCAAAATATGCAGCAGTTCAGCAAGTTTGGCTTTTGGCTTGTTAAATGAACATTCTTGACCCCAGGTTTCCAGTAGCACAGACTCAGACACTTGTGCTTAAAAAAATAATTGTTTGGATGTCACAGCAGGAAAACAGCTCGAGCTGAGTGCCTCTGGGGGAGGGACACCCAGACAAAAGAGGTTTGGGCTTACAAACCCTTACAATCTATGCACCTACTCTTCACACACTGTCCACATTGGTCCCATTAAATTCTGGGTCTAAGGCCTTCTTTTTTTCATATTGCATTCTCTTTCTCCAGGGGTCTTTTTATTCTTCTTATCTAGAACGTTTGCAGCCTCTGCTGACAGAGCTTCCTCTTTATCTCCTGGTTCTGGTCTTCACAGTCCCCTGTAACCAAGCAAACAGATTAAGATAAGTTCACAATATTCAGCCTGGAATTCTAACAAGCCTGACTACTCATGCTAAGTTTGGCTACTCATGCTAAGTATGTTATTCAAACGAAAGAATATATTTAAAATAGTATAATACCATTAAAGACTTAATTTAATTACATTTATTCAGCAACTTTTTTTTTTGTATATATGAATTCTCTTATGGCTCAAACCTCAGCTGATACCAATGTTTTTCTGTATAGCACACCACATAAAAGAAAAGAACATACAGCTTCCTCACAGTGTCAAAAATTCAAGGGCAATTCTCTGTCCCAGTCTGCGGTGGAGCTTTTTCTGGGCCATGGTTATGAGTGTGACAGAGGCTGGACTGAAGACAAGCACTCTCTCTGCTGCACTAGGAAAACACAAAGAAATCACATTGTGCTGCCTTGGAGACCTTGGTCTGCCCTAAACGAAAAGCTTTCTCTGAAGGTGAAGTTGTACCATACTTTGGTTTACAATTCTCTGGGGCATAACCTTCCAAAACATTCATAACATTTAGTGTTGATACAGATAGATTTAAAGTGCAAAACGTCATAAACTTACAATTGCCTCTGACCATAAATACAGACTTTATACCAAAGTCACATAAAAGAGCTTCCCAACAAGTTAGTTGATTATTTATGATTTCTTCTGAAAGACAAAGTTCAAAGTGTCAAGTGAAATGGTATTTCGTGATAAATTACATCATAGAAAATGATCCTATGATCCTAAAAAAGTCATGACCTAATCTCCAGCACCCACATATTTTCCTGAATGAAAAAAAAAAAGAAAAAAAAAAAGAGGAAATAAAAAGTCCCTTTGAAACTCCAAAAATCACAGAGAAAATCCCATTCAGAGACAACTATGTTGCTCCAAAAGAAAGCAAAAAGAAGATGCTACACACTTGACCTAATAACCATCCCCCTAAGGAAAGATTACCTTGCTTATCCCTCAGCAGGGAACTCCCCACCAGCTTATGTTATCTTGTGTATTGTGCACGACAAGAACTTACTGAGAAGAGCAATCACAAAGCTGAGAAAGGAAGACAGATAATTACAGATGTTCAAGACGGCTCTGGGAGAGGAACAGTAACATATTGCTGTGCCAAAACTAATTACTCCTTTGGTCTGCCTGCCTGCTGCAGTTCTGTTCCACATCAAAATACAGTTGTCCCCAATAAGGAAGAATGGGTAGGTTTATTAGTCTTTTGCTTATTGTTTTTGTTTGGTTGGTTTTAACTCGGTCCATTCACATTAATGCATGAGACCTCCAAGCGATTTGAAATAGAATAATAGAATCATAGAACGGTTTGGATTGGAAAGGACCTTCAAAGGTCATCTAGTATAACCCCCTGCCATGAGCAGGGACATCTTAAACTAGATCAGGTTACTCAGAGCCTCATCCAGCCTGGCCTTGAATGTTTCCAAGGATGGGGCATCTACCACCTCTCTGGGTGTCATGGTTTAACCCCAGTCAAAATTACAATAGCTGATCACGCAGTCTCCCCAGTTCCGAGCAGGGGAGAAAACTGAAAGGGAAGGGAGAAATCCATGGACTGAGATAAAACAGCTTAATAAAATGTCAAGGAGTCATCCCAGTTTAGGCAAGCGATAAACTCCACACGGACTTTATTCTAGCCAGAAATGTTTAGCAAAGAAAACCAACTAGAAACGGAGTTTATGCAAAATCATTCGGCAGTCTGACAACATTATAAAACACAGGTACCAGTTGAGGCTAGTGTTACTGTACGATCACATAAGAATAATGATGATCCACAGTGTGCACACACTCACAAAAACAAGAGGCCTCTTTCACTTAAAGATACCCAGAAGAAATAACCATTTGCCCAGGGTGGGCAAAGGCTCACTCAAGGATATAACCAGAAGAAAATAACTCACCAAGAAGCAGATGAGGGCACTCAGTCCTGGGAAGGCTCCTTAGACGAGATCCGTGATCTCGGGAGGGCTCTGTTCACAGCCCCACTGCTCCAAGAACACCACCCAAAGGGGGTCTTCAGTGGGGGCCTCGTTTTACGGCCTGGTCAGATTTGTCTTTGGGCATTGCAAGCATAGTCCAGAAGCTTCTCAGCTTCCCTGGGCCTCAGCAGCTCCTTGGCTGAGGACCCTGACTAATGACCGAAGGTCCCGCTCCTCCTGCTCCCCAAGCCAGGGTGGGGGTGGGGTGTGGAGGGGGATGGTGAACGTGAGGAGTCACCCTGCCCGGGGTGGGGAGATGTGACAGTCAGCACGGACCAAGGTGTGTACGTGAGGACAGGCACAAAAGGTGCTAAAGACCCATCAGCTGCCTTATTGCAAGCTCTGGATCTCAATGGGAAATGTGCAACTGCCACACAGAATAACACTAATGTAGTAATAATAATTTTATATATAGATACCTATTAAATATATGTATATGTATATATATGTATATGTATATGTATATGTGTATGTGTATGTGTATGTGTATGTGTATGTGTATGTGTATGTGTATGTGTATGTGTATGTGTATGTGTATGTGTATGTGTATATATATAAGGTAAGCGATACTCAATGCAACTCTTGATGAACTCTGCCCATGCTGAGCAGCCATTCTCAGTAAGAGAGCACCCTGGTCCTGAACAGCCGATCACAGGGAGAGAGAGAGAAACGGCCAAAAAGGCTCAGAAGCTGACTGCAAAATGGCAAAAAGCTGAACTAAAGGCACTCTTGAATGGAACTCAACCAGAACAGAGCTGAATCACAATGGGTCTAACAAACCAGAAAACCTCTAATTAAATATGAAGCAGGATGCTATAGTTTCACAGCAAATACCAGTCTCCTCATCAAGCAGAGGAGCTGCAGCCACTCATCCTGTCAGTGCTCAGCAAATGGCTGTTTCACAGAGTCACTGTGCACTCCCAAAGCAAGAAAGAGCAGACCTTCCATGTGAATAAACCTCTGTTAGTTCTGGGTCCTGGTGCCAGGTTATCTTAGGTGTTTTCTTTGGAACTGTATGCTATAAACAGATAAGCAGGCCTGGAGGAAACCAGGAACTCACCTCCCATCTGGTTGCCATCATCAGCAGGCCACCATCATTGCTCGTTTGTGTGCATTTTTCTGAAGACCCCAGGACATGCAATTCTTTCTTGCACACTGGCTAGTGAGGACACAGAGGGCACAAACCTTCCAGCTGACAATTAGACCGTCCACTTCGGATACAGGGGTTTGAAGCGCTGCATTCCCCACCCCATCTGCAGACATGTCACCTCAGGGCCATGGACTGTCACTGCCTGGCACAGGTAGCAAAGTCCAATTGTTTCACCCAGGCGTGCAGGCAAACAAAGGCAGTAGCCAGGCACCCACAGAGCACTTCTGCCTCATCCAGATGGAGGGAGAGGAGAGGAGAGAGAGGAGAGGAGAGGAGAGGAGAGGAGAGGAGAGGAGAGGAGAGGAGAGGAGAGGAGAGGAGAGGAGAGGAGAGGAGAGGAGAGGAGAGGAGAGGAGAGGAGAGGAGAGGAGAGGAGAGGAGAGGAGAGGAGAGGAGAGGAGAGGAGAGGAGAGGAGAGGAGAGGAGAGGAGAGGAGAGGAGAGGAGAGGAGAGGAGAGGAGGAGAGGAGAGGAGAGGAGAGGAGAGGAGAGGAGAGGAGAGGAGAGGAGAGGAGAGGAGAGGAGAGGAGAGGAGAGGAGAGGAGAGGAGAGGAGAGGAGAGGAGAGGAGAGGAGAGGAGAGGAGAGGAGAGGAGAGGAGAGGAGAGGAGAGGAGAGGAGAGGAGAGGAGAGGAGAGGAGAGGAGAGGAGAGGAGAGGAGAGGAGGAGAGGAGAGGAGAGGAGAGGAGAGGAGAGGACTTTCCTGTCATCATTGGGTAATATGGCAGCAACAGTAAAGAACAGGTTAGTCAAATTTCCTTCAGAAATGGCACAGACATACCTGATGCTGCATTATGGTGGAAGGAATGGAACAAAAGATTTCTTGATCTCGCTTTTTTATTCCAGGGTCCAGTGCATCTCACACAATTGGCAAAGCACTTTCCATGGGCAGCCTGTGTACAGAAATGCCCCTCTGTCCTGGTGTTCCAACAAGAGGGGCAGGAATAAGCCATATCTGCCTTGACTGAGAATTTGAAACTACAAACATTTATCCATGGTCTAAGCACAAAGTTCTACATTTTGAAATTGAAAACCACAGCACTTTCTGATACTTGGTTGTGTCACACCTCACCACAGAGCAGAAGTCTACCATTGAACTCAAAAAGTTTATGACAATAGACAAGAGAATTTCAGTCCTGAGCTTCCTGAGAGACGACCTAGGTCACACTCACATTCAGAGGGGGGGTTAAAATTTTTCTAGTCTACCCCTATAGTTGTAAGAATCAAATTAAAACTTTTTTACAGTAAGGGTGGTCAGGTCCTGGAACAGGCTACTCAGACAGGTTGAGGAGTATCCATCTCTGAAGATGTTCAAAAGCGGACTGGACAACATCCTGAGCAACCTGCTCTAGTTGATCCTTCAGCCAGGCAGGTTGGGCTAGATCTCCAGATGTCTCTCCAACCTGAACTATTCTATGGTTCTGTGAACTTAATTTTACTTTACAAAGAATTTATGACATTCCAGTTTCCCCAATTTTTTATGAAAGCAGACAGCTAAGCAATCAAAGAAAAAACGTCATTTCTTGTTTGTGAGCTAAACATTCCAAACGATGGAACAAATAAGCTAATTTCTGACAAAGTTTTCAAGAAAGCAGGAAAACTCATATGAAATGCTATCTCATGGTATTCTATTACAAATAACATGATTCTAAAAGATCTTTGCAGTTGTACCTGGAAATCACTCTAGGCTATAAGGATTTCTTGAAAGGACAGAAATCACAGAGATAATTTCTGCCTATGAAACAGAGAGCAGAGAGGGATTTTCATTAATGCATGCTGGAAACAAATGCTCACAGAGTTGAGAAACTAAAGTGTGCTGAGTTCATTGACACCTCTTCCACCTTATTTCATAAGAATCTACACGTTAATTTTAAGTCTGCGCCAGTCTGCGCCCATCACCTAGGCAACCAAACATGAGTCAGCCGTGTATGAACCACAGTGTCGACAACACAGCCTTGTGGTGGTGATGGCTGACCACACAGGAGGCTGAATTAGCAAGAGTGTGGCCAGCACTTCAAGGGAAGTTATTATCTTCCTCTATTCAGCACATCAGACCTCCTTGGCAATACTGTGCTAAAGGTTGGGTACAAGAGAGATACCAGCCTACTGGAGTGAGATCAGTCAAGGGCCACCACGATGTCTGAGTCCTGGAGCACACAATGTACAGAGCCAAGAGAGCTAGATTCAGTCTAGAGAAGACCAAGAGTGAGGAGGATCTTCTTGATGCCTTCGGCTATGTCATGGGAAGGTGCAGAGAAGACCGAGCCAGGACAAGGAACAACTATCACAAGTTGTATCAAGAGAAATTCCAGTAAGATATTGACACAGGCAAAAACTGTTTACTGATTCAAGGAATTTCTGTGATTGTAATTTATTTGCCAATTAACAATCTATTAATTACTGACTCTGGTATCAAAGAAGGCTAAAAACAACCAACCAGCTCTTAGGAAAAACACCCTTGCTTCCCTCCAGACACCTCTTCCCTCACTATTTTTGCTCCTCAGCCCCTTTGGTGAGGCAGTGGGCAGCACAGGAGAATGGGGCCACCACAAGCATGGTGGTTCCTTCACTGGCAGCAGCTTCTTTGAGTTACGTAGCTCCAGCAGCCCCTTGGCTTCAGCCCCTACCAAGACATGGTTTTCTTTCTTTCCTCCTTCCTGCTTCAGCCTGGGGTTTTTTGTTGTTCTTTTGGTTTGTTTTTTTTCCTACTTCTCCTTCTGCTCTGGCCTCATTTCTCCTTTTGCTTGGTGTTTACCACCCTTACTCTAAGATGTTTTCACAGAGGTGCCACAGGCTCCGCTGGAGAAGGGCTCAGCCATGCCCTGCAGTGTGTCCACCAGGGCTAGTTGGAACTGGCCATGACTGGCTCAGGGCAGCCCCTGGCCTCTCCTCACAGAGACCACCCCTGCAGGCCCACTACCAAAACCCTGCCAATCATGAGGGGAAAAAAATCACTACGAAGACAGTCAGACACTGGAACAGGTTGCCCAGAGGCTCTGGAGTCACAGTCCTTGGAGGTTACTCCACACTCAGCTGGACAGAGCCCTGAGCAGCCTGGCCTGACACCCACCACAGCCCTTCTCTGAAGGGGACCAGGATGCCATGAGTGTCAGTGGGCCTTTCCAACCCAAATTATCCTGTGATCCTACAAAATTGTTTGAATCACTTCCAGTCTCAGTAAATGTTTGGAAGAGACAGGAATACACAGACAGACCGAAACTTGCTTGTCTCTGCATTACTGAGGACAGCCTACCGTTCAAATGAAATCATTATCATCACAAAGTTTCTAAGCAAAAATGACAGGGAGGCACAGATAGAGCAGGAGACAGATCCTGTTGTCAGCAGAGAGAAGCAGCTGAGGAGGCAAACCGAAAAAGAGCTTTCAAACACAAAAGGTTGCAAAGTGGGGTGTCTCACCAGCCAGGTACACATTGTTTCTTGATTTCAAAGCGCTGTGCAGAAAGCCCCATGCACTAGAAACTGTATTTGCTCTCCCTGCCCTGCTGTCTCTTCAGCCAGGAGCTGGTTCAGTCCTGGGGCCATCATGACATTCAAGCCATCACCAAAGCCTTGTCTGCACCTGTGAGCCTGAGCTGTGCCTGAGGGAGATCTGGGTTGAATTCTCCTTCTTTCTCCTTGCTGGGTAAAAATGGGTCAGTGGGCCCTGCTGGTGGGAGAGAGAAGGCTCTAGCACCTGGGGTTGAGGGAGGGATTGAACCCAGTTCTGCCCTCCTGGGAATGGTCTGACCGTGGGTGCTATACAACAGGGGAGGCAACTCAGCCACCTGAACAGGACTCATTTGCTTGTCTGCTAGCTTCTTAGAGCTGCTCTTGACTGGCTTATGTAGGCCTGAAGTGGATGATGTATCTGTGTAGGCACATTCTGACACCACCTAGAGCTGAGACTGTTGAGGATATTAGAAATGAATTGATAGTATTTTTTGGTCCCCACAGGTCTTGCAAAGACGTTAACTACAAGCTGCCTAAATGTGGGACACCAGCTATCCCTCTCAGCTTTCTGCTAGGCGTCTGGTATATGTCTGCTTTGCTTCTCACCATTTCGTTAGCATCAGGAAATACAAAGAAGTGTGATATTGTGAATATTTACCTATGCAACAATATTGGCAAACAGTAGTTCACTGGAATCTCCAACAAACAGAACATATCCATCAGGAGAAAGGTTGTGCCTCCATCCACAAATAAAGCTTGACTTGCTGGAAGTCCTGTAGTCCTGTTCCTGGCCCTGCCTCAAGGAGTATTTCAGATTGTATCTTACTAGAAGTCAATATAAAATGCATGGACTAGAACCCAGATTCTTGGAGAGAAGTCTGGTACATACCTTCTGCTTGAAGATGACTCTGAATTGAGAGTTGGTGGAGCCATCTTCCCATGCCATCAAGTCAGACCCCCAAGGCTCAGAAAGAGTTAACCTAAAGGCACCTACCTACCTGTGCCCAATGTACTGAGTACCCTGACTGCGGAGCTGCTGCCACCATCCCATTTCCTGCCTCCTGATCCTTACCAGAGCTTGTCTCCAGCTCCCAAGGAGCCAGAAAGAAACTGGACATGACAAATGGTTGATTTTTATTTTCTCCCTTGTTGAGCTTAAAAAAGTCAGTAACCCTTTATGGCTGGTTTTTCACAGTGAAAGCATTTAGCTGGACAGCGTCTCTTCACGTCTGCTGTATCATCACAACCTGGTCCACTGCCAGGTTATCCTAAAAGCCTTCTTGGTGTCTGGCCATCGGGATAGATGTGTCTCTGTAGTTTATTCCCAGACACAGGTCTATTTTTCTCTGGAGTTTTCTCCATGTAAGAGATGCTACCTCTTCCAGCTGGGTGACTCCTTGACAAGGAGCCTGGCTGGCTGGCTTACGCTCATGGGTGGCAACCCTGTCTCCTTAGGATGAGAGAGAAGTAGTACCTGCAACTTTTCTTAGCAAGTACTGGCAGGAGAGTAGAGGGTTGCTTCTTTCACAGAAGGGCACGAAGTGACTTGTGATGAATTAGCTAATTGGCTAGACACCTCTCCAGAAGTATCACACCTGAGCTTAATGTTCTCCTTGGCCAGAGGATACTCAGATCATTGTCACCAAGAACACCAGGCTGCAGGGTATTTATTTGCCGGCTTGCAGGGCGGCAGAACCGGGCGCCGGGCAGCGCCCAGCACGACGGGCGCTGTGACGGCACCGAGGCCTCGGCAGGACCTGAGCCCGGGGCGCGGCGGGGGAGCCTCGTGCCCCCGCCCGCCTGTGCGGGTAGCGGCGGCGGCCGCGGAGAGTCAGAGCAGGGGAGGGCGCGGCCGCCTGCCCCACCGAGCAGCGCTCATTCGCTCCGCGGCCCCCGCGGGCACAGGGCGGCTCTGCCCCGGCCAGGAGCTGCTGCCGGCAGCCCGTGTCCCCGACTCGCCCATGGCGGAGCCGCCGCACCCCGCGGAGCGCTGCTCCTGCCGCAACACCAACTGCCTGGAGCGGCCGCTCAGGCGGCTCTTCCGAGGGCTGGGGGGCGCCGTGGCCGCCTGGCCCTGGCCCTTCGTGCTGCTGCCGCTGCTGCTGTCGGGCGGGTTGGGCGCCGGCTTCGTGTTCCTGAGGCAGCGGCAGGCGAACGACATCGAGGAGCAGTTCACGCCGACGTGGGGGCCCGCCAAGGCCGACCGCGACTTCGTGCAGCGGTTCTTCCCCACCAACGACTCGGAGCGCTTCTCCGCCGCGCGCCTGCCCACCGAGGGCACCTACGCCGCCTTCATCGCCGTGGCGACGGGGAACGGCTCGGTCCTGGCCCCGGCGGCGCGGCGCGACGTGCTGCGGCTGGACGCGGTGATGCGCGCCCGCGGTTACGAGCAGCTCTGCGCTGTCAGCAACGGCACCTGCGCCATCCCCAACCCGCTACAGTACGATGTGACTGCCCTGGAGAACCTCACCTTCCCCTTCAGCGGCGGCTTCTTCCTGGGGACCGTGCTGGGCGGCGTGCAGACGGACCCCGACGGGCGGGTGCTGTCGGCGCGGGCGCTGAGGCTGCTGTATTACCTGCGGGAGGACGGCCCCGCGGCGGAGAAGAGCCGGCAGTGGCTGGAGAGCTTCTTGCTGGAAATGCCGTCGGAGCTGGCGGCGCTGGGCATCACCGCTGTTCGGGTGAGCAGGGGCGGGTACAGCCGTGCCGCGGCCGCCGGGACCCGAGATGCCCGGGCTGCCTCATCGCCGGAAAGAACAGGAGATGGTAGAGGGAGAAGGCGAGGAGGGCCCGCAGGTTGCGAGGGCTGTGGAAATGCGTTAGTGCTAACGTGATGTTTAGCATTGCCTGTGTGTGTGCATAAAGACTAAGAAAAAAAAGTAGAAATGCTTCATCTTTCGTTGTTGTTTTAACAACAGGTGACTTACTTTACCTCGCTGTCCAGACAACAAGAGTTTGAAAGAAATACCAAGAGGGTGATCCCACTCTTCTCCATAACCTATTTATTGACAGTAACATTTTCAGTCATCTCTTGTCTAAGGTAAAATGTCTTCTAAGCTGTAGATCAGTGAGAAGTGACCGCTGCTCTTCTTTACCTTGCCTAAATTGGTTCCTACTTTTGTCAAGTGAAGTCATTCTTGAAGCTGCAGACTTCAGGGGACATTTAGTAACAGGCAAACAAATTTATTTCTTTGCTGTTTCTCTCCTATTTGTGCATATTTCCCAACTGCTTAAATGGGCCTCATGATAAGTACCAGATGAAGACCTGAATAACTGTTCAGTTCAGACATGCACAGCTTGAATGTTCTCTGAAGCCATCAGTCATTTCTGTAGTCCCTGCCTCATAAGAATCCTTTCTGTAGCTGATGGGTTTGAATCTATTTAAACAACTGAAACAACCCCCTACTCTTCATCTTTTTAAGATGTCTGAGGTGCTGTTGCTTTGACCCTGAAAAACACTATGCCGAACACTTGTGAAGGGTTGATGAACAGGTTCTACTTTACCCTCTGTGAGAAAGGGGCCAGAAGCATGATCTAGACAGCCTGGTAGGAGCAGAATTCTGCACAAGTACTTCTGTTGAATAAGCTTACCAGCTGAACTCACCATATCCAGTGGAGACACTCACCAAAAATGGGCATAAAAGTCAAACAGGGAAGAAATTTTGCGGGAGGGAAGAAATAAAAGGTGCTATTGCTAAGGTTTTTCTACCACTTTCTTGCTTCATTTGTAGCTTCTGTCCTCATCCTGCCCGCAAGATGCTATAATAATGCTTTGTAAAGATCAGTTTTAAAGGGGAAGGAAGCAGGGGAGGGAGGAAGAAGTGTACCTGTTAAGATCCGTTTGCACTTGTTTCTGCCACTGCTCAGTTAAGGTTCAGATAGATGATCACTGGCTTCAGAGATCACCGCATGTCTGGGTACAGCTTTAGGTGTTCTTCTTGCTAGTAGAGTCTGAGCCTTAATTGCTGTCCACAAAGAACTTAGCCTGCCCCTTTCTTTGTGCTGGTGGAAGGGGAACCATTGTACATTTGACAACCATATGGCAGCGTTTGTGTGCTGTGCTTGAGAAAGAAAGGTGTCCAATGGTGGGCTTGTTGGTTTAGTGTTTGCATCATGCCCATCAGGCCACACGATTTCTGGATATCGGCTGTCTCACGTACAGTCATTCATGAGCACAGTCATAGCAAGGGTAGTTCCACAACCCACACTTCTTGCCTTGGAAGCTAGAGGTTCTCTTAAAATTCAGAAACAATCTACAGCCTGGAAAATATTGCTTATCAGTTGAGAAGCAACTCTTAGCCGCTTCTCTTTCATGGGGAATCCTTGAGCCGGCTCTCAGGGGTGTCTTGGCAAATGGCTGGCAGCCAATCTGTCTGCTGAGAAAGCTGCTCTGCACAGCACTTACTGCCTGGGAGATGCTTCCGTACTACACTGATACACTACACCAAGAACCTGTGTAAAAGTCAAGAGCTTCTACAAATTCATCATTTTTTGGGTCACCCTAAATCTAGACTCTTAGGGGTAGAGCTGATGTATCTTTATCTTGCCAGCTCTCTTGTTATTGATGCCAAGATCAGTACACATCTTTACGCTTATGGATATAACTGGACAGCAGTAATAATGTATTTAGCACCTCCTATATAAATTAATCTAATTCTGACAGCTGGGAGCTCTCCTCACAAACAGCAGCTTTCCTCAACAGCTCTTTTCACATACAGGCTGTCGTTGTTATCTGTGCACTTCTCATGCCAAACACCTTGCTGAAATATTTGACATGTAACTAAGATGTTCCTTAAAATATTTTCAGACTGAGCTGTATAAGAAATAATGTCTGGCTTGCGTGCTGTGGAGTGGTCTCTGCCGGTTTAGCTGTATTAAGCAGCTTTGGATTGCTGCTCTTCTGTGGAGTCCCGTTTGTGGTCACTGTAGCAGGCGCGCCATTTCTTATCCTAGGTAAGTAGACAAAGCAAGTCAGATTCAGGTACAAAGACTGAAGTGGAGTTAAAACAACCTGACACTGTTAGTCTTTCATGATGTGAGCATCAGATCCTACGCAGTTTCATCATGTAGTAAGGAGAGGAGACGCTTGGAGGTGCAGCCTCCTCTGAGCTCCCACAGGCGGGTGAGCCGCTCAGCTCAGGGCACCCACGCTGGGGCTGGAGCCGGGCTCTGGCACAAGGGCAGCTCCTCCCAAAAAATAGTGCTTGCTCTAGTTCTCTTGCTGAGGTATGAGAACTATAAATGACAGGGTAGTAAGGTGAGCACTTCTGGCATTGTTCTAGCATCCCTGGTAATTTAGCCATGGTGATTAATCATTTGTTTAACTAGTGCTAATACTTGCGGTGAGCTCAACTGGTCTTTGTCACTGCATTCCCCTGTATTCTCCTGGGTTGACAGAAGCTTTGTGTCACACCAGATATCTAATGCAAACGCTCCTTAGGGCATGCATTGTCTCTTTGTTTCCTGCATAGTTGAAATGCATTTGTATTTGCTTTTGTTTGGTCATCAATTGCAGAGGCTCTAAATTTCAGAAAGACCCTTTTGTATACCAGGGAAGGGGCTTAAGCCAGTCTCTTCAGATCTTTATGAGGAGTGAGCAGACTTTTGTCCTCCTTGCATTAGACCAAAAAAATTATCAGCCTGCTTGGTTTCCAGCAGCAGCTCGACTCGCTGCCATCCAGCAACAACTTTTGTTGTTGCTTGTGCTGCTTGTGCTGCTTGTGCTGCTTGTGCTGCTTAATTTATCTTTGCACGTTTACTGGCAATTGCCTATTGAGGCAGCAGGTAGTGATTTCATCTGTTCTTTTATGCTCAGCTATATCATCTGTGCTTACTCTGCTGTTCACACAGTCTTGCTTCCCCTTTTTGTGTGATTAGATTTCAGGGAATAGAAGAGCCCTTGATAGAGTAACATGGGCAAAATACTGAACGGTCTCTGATTAAAATCTCAAGAGTTAGCAGAGCTGAGAGAAGCACATTGGCTCTTCTTTCTAGAACTTGGGCTCTCTTACTCTTGTATCTTAACAAAAGTTCTAGCCTAGGACCCAGTCTTCCTGACAGGGTTTCCCAGGACTCTGATGAGTAATGTATGCAGGCACATCAATACAAATGTGAAGATAAATGAATAATAAATCATAAATAAATGCTTAAAGATAAGCCGGAGAAAAGATAAGTGGAGAGCAGAAAGCATGAAAAAGTGTACCACTGGAAAAGTGGCATCATTGTTTTCCCATGTGACGGCAACTGTTCTCCCTGTCTGCTGAATGCAGAGCAAGAAATTATTGGTCTAATTTGCTGCAGTGATGAAGAAATTCCGGAGATAATGGGGGATGCTTCCAGTGATAAGGATAGTCACGCATCAGAGTAAGCAATGTACATAATCACTGGACAGCTGGACTCCAGAGACAACGCATGTGTCATAGTTGCACTTGCTGTGCTCAGTCCTTCAGCACAGCAGAGTGACAGATCAACAACCCATCAGCTCACCAGGAGTTTCTGAAATGTAATAAATTCAGCTACCCACAAAGGAACTATTTTCCTGTATCTGTTTAACTCGTATCAGCACTACAGCAATGTTAATAGCCTAACTTTCTTTTTCAAAATTTTGTGCAGACTTAAATGCAATTCATTTTGCACTTTTGTTGGGTGTTAGTGGAAGCAGCCATTTGCCATGCAGCATTAACTTTTTGTCCTCCTGCAGGAGTTGGTGTTGATGACATGTTCATCATGATCGCTTGCTGGGAACAAAGCTCAAGAAAAGAAGGTAAATCAAGTGTTAAGTCTCGTCTGGCTGAGACCTACGCCGAAGCAGCACTTTCTGTGACCATCACCACTTTCACAGATGTTTTGGCTTTCTTCATTGGAATCTGGACTGCCTTTCCATCAGTGAGATCGTTTTGCCTCTACACAGGCACTGCTTTTGTCTTCTGCTATATATATACCATGACCTTCTTTGGGGCAATTATTGTATTAAATCATAAAAGAGAGCAAGGAAACAGACACTGGCTAACTTGTATGCCTGTGGGCGATAAAGATCGGGCTGAGGCGTCTTGCTTGTACAATGCTTGCTGTATAGGCAAGTGTTCTGGGGAGTCACCTCAGCCAGAAAGTGAACATCCAATGAGCATATTCTTTAAGAAGTATTATGGTCCTTTTTTTACAAATAAATGGATCAAGCTACTTGTGGTGCTGCTGTACGGAGCATACTTGGGTGGCAGTGTTTATGGATGTACTCAGATCAGGGAAGGCATCGATCTTCGAAATCTGGCAAGTGATGACTCTTACGTTATTCCATTCTATGATGACCATTACAAATACTTCTCAGTATATGGACTCAGGGTCATGGTTGTCATTACAGAAAGCGTAGATTACTGGAATGAGACTGTTCGTCTTGGCATTGAGAACTGCATGCAGAATTTAGAGGGCATTTCCTATGTAGATCAGAACCTCTCAGAGTCATGGCTGAGAGTTTACACAAGACTTGCAAATGGTGGTTTGATAAATATAAATAGTCAGAATCTCTTCATTAATAACTTACCTGTACTGTTCCAAATGGTTCCTGGTGTTGAGTGGGACATTAACAAGACTCAGGATAAAATAGAAGCTTCACGTTTCTTTATCCAGACGGTGAACGTGACCTCAGCTGTTGATGAGAAGAATCTTCTCCGTCAGTTGAGAGAGACAGCCAAGCAGTGCAGTGTTCCATTAATGGTGTATCACCCAGCGTTCATCTACTACGATCAGTTCCTGGTCATAGTGCAGAACACCATTCAGAATATCATCGTGGCCACTGGGGCAATGCTCATTGTCTCCCTTTTGCTTATTCCCAGCCCGTTATGTTGCTTGTGGGTGACTTTTGCCATAGTTTCAGTTATAGTTGGTGTTGCTGGTTTCATGACATTTTGGAACATCAATCTAGATTCCATATCCATGATCAACCTGGTCATTTGCATAGGGTTTTCAGTAGATTTTTCTGCTCATATTTCCTATGCCTTTGTGACATGTGGAGAGTCCTCAGCCAATAAAAGGGCAATTGAAGCTCTGTCCTTGCTGGGTTACCCGGTATTACAAGGGGCAGTTTCTACTATAATAGGAGTAGTTGTCCTGGCTGCAGCAAAAACCTACATTTTTAGGACATTTTTCAAGATCATGTTCCTTGTTATTTTATTTGGGGTTCTTCATGGTCTTGTTTTTATTCCAGTGTTTTTAACCTTTTTTGGAAACTTTGGCAGATCACCCCACGATACTAAATCTAAAAAGCTAGAACTTAGGTTTATGAATGATAAAGATTGTCGAAAACTAAGTTAAATGTAATATATTATATATTTATTACATGTAGGCTAAAATTCAGTGACTTTCAGGGAATGTAAGAAATTAAGAAAATGAAGGACAGAAAAATAAATACAACAGGGAAGCAAAGGCTTCAGAATAGACAGGCAAGAAAAATAACAGAAGAAATAAAAACATACAGAATGGATTTGCATTTCTCATTTTTGTGTGCTTGACTAACACTTAATATTTAAATCCTTTTTTGTGACTTGTTTACTGAATGTATTAGAATTATTATAAGCCCTGACCACTGCACCAGTTTAACAGATTACGTTACAGGTTTGTCAGGCAATGTACACAGGGGGAAGGACAGCTCCCGGGGGTTTGCATTTCCCGCCTGGTGACCTTGATGCTGTAACACAGCCCACGCTGAGCCTGAAGACAATTTTCCCCCAAGAGGCTCAAACCTGGAGGTTTCACAGCAGGATTACAAGAACTCAGAACCGCCTTGGACTGCAATGATTCCTAAGCCTTCAGGAGGCAAAGTCTGCTTAGGCTTCTAATGAGAAACCCTCAGGGATCATAAACGGACTCAGATTTTCTCTTCAGATCTTTTTCTTGGTGTCCTTTTTCCTCACTATGATTAAACATCATGTAGCTTTAAGAAGACTGTGCATAGCTTCTGTTGGCTGCAGTTTGCAAAGGGATATGCTGTAGGTGATGGAACTTGTATGGAACCTCCTGGGAAGACACTGTGCCAGGGCATGACAGGGCAAGGATTCACTAGACGGAATCACACCCTGATTTAGGACAAAGTGAAAAAGCAACTCAGGTCTAAGCCGTTAGTCCTAAAACTATAAACCTATAAATTCTATCGTGTTCATCAGTGACAATGCATCCTGTGAAGTGTTATAGAGCAGAGGAGCTTTCACTGAAATAACAGCTAATAGTGTATTGGGTGGTCTTTGAACCTGTAGGGACAAGACACTGGATGAGAAGTCAATTCATAATTTGTTCCCAGTGTAACGAGCTACCTGTTGGAAATAAACAAATGGTGGTAACTGCTGTTTGTAATTTTGGAAAAATTGGTCTAGGAGATATTAAACCATTCAGTCTAAATCTACAGCTGTGGAATGTTTCTTCTGAGAGACGCAGCAAGTGTGACAAAGCCGGGTCTGCATCTGTTCTGTGGGGGTTTCTGACCAGTTGCGTGAGGCCCAGTAGCCAGGTCCTTCTGTCCTTCCTGCTGTCTCTCTTTATGGGGACAGTAGACCAGAAAACAAGTCATCGAGAAATTAACTTCCAGGAAAAATGAAGTACTGACACTAATTTTCCAAGCAGCGAATCCTAGTCTACAAGCATCAAATATTTCACAGTATCACAGTATGTTTGGGATTGGATGGGACCTCAGAAGATCATCTAGTCCAATCCCCTGCTGGAGCAGGAACGCCTAGGTGAGGTCGCACAGGAACATGTCCAGGCAGGTTTTGAATGTCTCCAGGGAAGGAGACTCCACAACCTCCCTGGGCAGCCTGTTCCAGTGCTCTGTCACCCACACTGAGAAGTTTTTTCTCAAACTTAAGTGGAACCTCTTGTGTTCCAGCTTGATCCCATTACCCCTTGTCCTATCATTGTTTGCCACCAAGAAGAGCCTGGCTCCATCCCCATGGCACTCACCCTTTATATATCTATAAACATTAATAAGGTCACCCCTTAGTCTCCTCTTCTCCAAACTAAAGAGACCCAGCTCCCTCAGCCTTTCTTCATAAGGGAGATGCTCCACTCCCTTAATCATCTTTGTTGCCCTGCACTGGACTCTCTCCAGCAGTTCCCTGTCTTTCTTGAACTGAGGGGCCCAGAACTGGACACAATATTCCAGATGGGGTCTCACCAGGGCAGAGTAGAGGGGAAGGAGGACCTCCCTCGATCTACTAACCACCCCCCTTCTAATATACCCCTGGATGCCATTGGCCTTCCTGGCCACAAGGGCACAGTGCTGGCTCATGGTCATCCTGTTGTCCACCAGGACCCCCAGGTCCCTTTCCCCTACACTGCTCTCTAATATGTAATTTCCCAACCTATACTGGAACCTGGGGTTGTTCCTGCCCAGATGCAGGACTCTACACTTTCCCTTGTTAAATTTCATCAGGTTATTCCCCGCCCAACTCTCCAGCCTGTCCAGGTCTCTGGATGGCAGCACAGCCTTCTGGCGTGTCAGCCACTCCTCCCAGCTTAGTGTCATCAGCAAACTTGCTGATAGTTTTCAATTTAGAGTCACTATGAAAGCTACATAACAAAGCCCTAGGTAAATCACTGACAGCCAAGAAGAAATTGTGTGACCAGTTCCTCAGTATGGGCTGAATCTGGACTGCAACAAGAGCATTTATCAAAGAACACTGACAACATTCTGTCCAAAAGCTGTTATTGACTATGCTGCCACAGAAAATGAAACTAAAATGAAAATCCAAAACTTATCAAAACATTTTGATCTTGTGCAGGGTTTCTCAAAATGGGGGCAAAAAAAGGTGCCAGAGACCACATAGAGTTTACTTCAATCTTTGCTATGAATATATGAATACTACTTTGTTAGTTGTTCAGACAGTACAGTGATGGACAAAAATAAAACATTTAGAGAGATGCTCTGAAGAGTAACAACTACAGTCATCCCTATGACATGTCATATATCCCTTCGTAAAAGCAAAATGAAATAAAGTGCAAAGCTGGTTTTGGAGTACTTAATGTGCTTAAAAACAGAAGTGCACTTCAGCTGATGCATCTTTTATCCCTAGGTCCTAGAGCTGTAGCTTTTTTGCTTTGTGGAGATAAAAAATCAAAACAAACCCACTGACTGCCTGATCACCCACCGCTCTACCTATGACAGCTTGATAGGTCTTGTATGAAATTATTTGCAAAAGGTATCCTGAACTTTCCTGCCAATTTCTATCTCCAAAGAATGTTGTGTTTCCTTTTTGTTCCTGTTTTTCTGTGTAACCTTCCTACCCGGAAAGGCACTCAAGGCAAATCGGTGCGCGTTGTTTCATCACTAGGGCAGCTGAATATTCTACTGTGAAAGTAGCTCTGTAATAATAGAAACGTTTACTAAAAGTTACAGATCTTGCAACACTCCAGAGTTGGAGAGCACGTTTTGGAGAAACAGTTCTTGGAATAGTTGTCCAAGATGGAAAACCAGTATCAATCTCAGAAATCTGCTCCTGAGGTAGATGTCAAACCCCAGCACTACTACAGCCCGTATGGTGCATCAGTGAATCTGTGTTCCAGGCAGCGGCATCACATCGCCAGCACAGGGCACGAACCACAAAGCTCGGTTCAAGAAAAACAAAACTGAAAAAACCCAACCCCATGCAGCAGAGTTCTCGCTTCTCTCATTAAATGACTCAATGTCCATATTAGTGCTTTTATTAGGGCAAATGATCCAGCCATCTCTGCACTGATTGCTGCAGGAGCAGATAATGCACTCACATGGGCCAGTACCAGAGGAAGGCATCTTAGTGGAGAAAAGGAGCAGGACTCACTTTTTTTGCATAGAGCAAGAAGCTCTCGAATGAGAAAAATAAATTAGACCTCAAAGACTTGCCCCCCAAACCAGATCATTCAACATAGACTTCAGTGACTTCAAGAAAGTTTTTTGCCTTTGTTTCTAAATGCAGATTCCCATTATTTAGCTGGAAAAGCTCCCATCCAAGTCCCACTACTCAAACAGCAATCGAAAAAAAGTCTGAATTTCTAGGGAGAACATTCCCTAGAAATCTAAATAGAGAGAATGCATTTTTGCCATAATTCTTAAATTTATTTACAAGTTTAAATGTTTTATACACTTCAAGTTACATAGTAGGGATCTTGGTATTACATTTTATAACAATTTGCAGTGAATAAAAAGAAAACCAATACACAAAATTAAAATTAACCTTTATTACTGCAAAAAGAGATGCCAAATATGCACGAGGTCACGGTTGGGTATAAAGCCGAGAGAAGCCGGGGCTGTTCTGTCTCTCTCTCCCTTTTGCTGTCGGTCGATCGGCTTCTTCCTTCCCACGGGGTTGGTGCTTTTGTGTTTCGGGCTCCAGTCGCGGTTCTGGTGGGGGGGGCGCTTTGAGCGCGAGCTGCAGCGCGGGCCTTGCTCAGCGCTGCCGGCAGGGGGCGCTGCCGGGGCGGGGCGCGCTGTGTGCCCGTCGCTTTTGGGGTTCTGTCATTATGGCTCCTGTTCCTGCTTGTTCGGGTTCTTTTCTTCGCTGTTCCGTTAAATTGTTCTCATCCCAACCCACGAGTTTTGCCCTTGTTTTCTGATTCTCTGCTCCATCCCACAGGGTGCGGGGGAAGGGTGAGCAAGTGGTACGTGGTTTTAGCTGCCGGCTGGAGCTAAACTACGACAGTCCTTCTTTGGCGAGCCAGGCAGGAGAAATAAAAGGATTGGGATAATGACAAAGCTGAGCAGAGTGTGTTAAAGTTTATTCTATTAGTTCAGTGTTCACGATGTTTTGTTGTGAGCCCACATGGCTGTGTCATCTGAATTCCTACTTGCCCCGTGTGTTCCCTATGGTGCTGTTTGTTACATCAGGGAAGAGGATTAGGTTTATCATATTGCTGTCTTGTATGATATTCACCTATGAGAGCATGATTTCATTTCTTACATATCTTTATTGGTATTTTTATAAGCTATATTTCATTTCTTACATATCTTTATTGGTATTTTTATAAGCTATTGTTGCTATTTCCATACCTCAGGTGCCATCTCTCGGAGTTGATTAGTAATCGCACCCAGACTCTGGAGAAGACAAAGGGGTTGGGGAATTTTTCCCCGTTTCTTCACCTCCCTGTTTTCCTCCTGCTTCGGTGCAGCAGTGTTTGAGGATTTTGAACACCCCGGGGCTATTCAAGCTAGCGTGCTCTTATTGCTGTGTCTTCTGAATGTGTGTCAGGTCATACACAGAATTACAAAAGGATGTGTTAAGTATATCACCCATAGATTTGCCCCAAGGTTGGATGGTCGTGGGTGGAACAACATGTGGGAAAACATGGACAGGTATCTAGAGAATTTCTCACCTCCGATGCTTTGGAGTTTCACTCCTGAACAACTGCAGGACCCTGATGAGGTGATAGAATATTTAAAGGAAGGTGCTCTGGCTAGTCCAAAGAAACACAACTTACTGCACTGTCCTGGGCCCTGGTCAGTATCTATCAAACATGGCTGGACACCAGGCAGTGCTCTCAGGGCGAAGAGGGGGGTAACTAACCGACAGGTACTATGGCTACTCCCACCCTTGCGCCAAATGCTGGGGCTGCTCAGAGCCCAGTGACAGGCACTGTGGCTGCTCAGACCCAGACAGCAGGTGCTGCAGCTGAATCAGAGAACCAACCCATGTCTGTATCAGTCGCCCCTCCCCAGAAAAAGAAATACACAAAGAAATCAGTTTGCTTAGTGAGGGAAGATAATAACCTGGCCCTGAGGAAGAGGCAGAACCAGAGATAATCACCTGATCTCTGTCCCCAGGTGGGCTGCAAGATACACAAAAGGGGTGAGCACATCGCTGCTTGCCTGCTCCAATGCTGGGACAACGGGGCTGGTAGTGTGGAATTAGAGGGTAGGGAAGCTGAGCAACTAGGTTCCCTGTCTAGGGAAGGGGGCATTGACAAGGCGATTAGAAAAAAGACACAAACCCTCAGCCTCTGGAGGTGACTTCTGTCGAGTGTGAAGGAAAGGTACCCCTTCAAGGAAGAGACTACCTGTCACCAAGGCAAGTGGACCACCATGGAGAAAGGTATCCAGTACCTGAGGGAATTAGCTGTTCTGGAGGTGATTTATAATGACATCAATAATGATTATTTACCCAGAGATCCCAATGAAGTCCAGTGCACATAACCCATGTGGCGGAAGCTGCTGAAGAGTGCACCATCGTCCTGTGCCAACTCATTGGCAGTAATGTCCTGGAAAGAAGGCAAGGGACAAACGGCGGATGAATTGGCTGGCCAGCTCCAGCGATACGAGGGGAGTCTTATCTTCCTCCCTCTGGGCCTGCATCTCAGCTGTGGAGAAACTGCCAGACGTGCTAGCTGAAAAATTATCCCGAGACTTCCAGCGTTTTGAAGACAGGTTCCACTCCCCACCTGTATGGCTTAGGGTCTCGGTTACTCGGAATGAGTGTCTCTCCGATCAAGAGAGAGGATATAAAGGGTATACAAAACCAGGCACCCTGTGGTTTTTCCTGGGTGACCATGGAGAAGACATGAGGAGGTGGGACGGGCAACCCACCTCAGTCCTAGAGGCATGGGTACATGAGTAGAAAGGAAAGACAACCACAAGAGATTATGCCAGGAAACATGCTGCTCCAGTTTCCAGCAGGCAGTTCCCCAGACTGAGTAGAAGGATGTGGGTTTATCTGCCAGCTGGGCCTGGGGCTAAGCTATGACAATGAGGAAAAAAAGATTAAAACAAGACAAAGATACACTTTAAATCTTGCTTTTTAAACTTTTTTACGATTCTTGTTTATTTGGGCTCCCATAAAAGATGGTAAATTAATAAAGAAAACTAGTTGGTTTACTGTATGCTTTGCAACTGGCAGATTTAAAATATTTTTGCAGACGAAAGAAAAAATTAAGTTCCATTTTTTTATAAGAAAACTTTGGATTTCACGATATCTAGATGTCTTTCAAAAAGACACACGTATTTATACACATTTGATAATATGCAAAAAAAGAATAATACATTAGAATATTAAAATCACAAAAAATGTTATACACATATGCTGCTTTACATGTCCATTAATAATTTAGAATCGAAAGCACATAATTTTCTTCAAGACTTTCATACAGTTTAAAAAAATGCAATGTGCATTTAATGTACAAATTTACTGAATTACAGTATATATGTATTAACCTTCCTATTTCCACTTTAAAATATTGAAAAATAAGGGCAAAAGTATTGAAAGTAACAAATCAAACTGTTGACTGAAATTAAAACAGCTAAAGCAATGGTAGAAGAACCTGGTGTAGGTTTTTCTGCGTTGACAAAGAAGAATGCTTTCAGCATCACCAGGTGTTCTACCCTGGAACAGGCTCCCCAGGGAGGTGCCACGGCCCCAAGCCTGACAGTGTTCAAGAAGCATTTGGACAAAGCCCTCAGACACATGGTGTGAACTGTGGGGTCGTCACATGCAGGGACAAGAGTTGGACTCGATGATCCTTGTTGGGTCCCTTCCAAGTCAGGACATTCTATGATTTTAGAGCCAGCTCCCATTTTCTGCACTTTCAACCACATCATTTTTTTCCTCAACTATTCCATTTGCATTGCTTTTTTCTTCTAGAAGAACTACTAAACTTGACAGAGTTGCGTGAGGATCAAGCAGTTTAAGAAGAGGTATGTCCACCTTCCTCTCTTGAAAGACACGGTTCTGAATTGTCATAGCTAACATAGAGTCTACGCCCAATGATGAAAGTGGTGTATTCATGGTTAGTTCATCTGGGCTCAGTCTAGTGAGGTCACTCACCAGTGAGGTGATAAAGTCTTCAGATTTGATTAAGGCAGTATCCTGGACCTGAGTTTCCTCAAAGGTTTCAAGCTTGTTCCTGAATTCTTCAGACATAAGTGACTGGAAGCGACTTTTGAGTGAAATAATCCGAGCAAAAACATGATGAAATAAAGTTTGAAAGTTTAATTTGACGACAGCTTGCTGTGGGTTATTTGTAAGTAAGCTCTTCCTCAAATACTCATGAATTTCATGCACTTGCAGAATGTCTATGCCCTTGGATTCCAGAATGTTCTGAATATGGTTTTGATTGAGCAGTATACCGAGGTTCAAAGCACCCCAGTTAATGGATTGGCCAGACAGCCCACAGTTCCTCCTGTAGAGGCAGAAGACATCCAAGAAGGAGTTTGCAGCTGCATAGTTTGCCTGGGTAGAATTTCCCAGAAAGGAAGTAACAGAGGAGTAGCACACAAAGTAGTCAAGCTCCTGGCCTCTGGTAGCCCAATGAAGATTTAGGGTCCCTGCTACTTTTGGGTTCAGCACTTTCTGAAAGTCAGCCAAGTTCAGAACTTCAAGACGGCCATCGTGTAAAACAACAGCACTTTGAAACACACCTTTGACTGGGCTCCCTGCAAAGATGTTCGTGATGGACTGGAAAGCTTTCTCAACGTCCCTGGTTGAGGTAACATCACACTGCACAAACACTACTTTGCTCCCTTTATACTGCTGCTGCAAAGCATCCATCTCTTCTTGCTTCTCATGGCTTGGAATTTTCCTGGAGAGTATTGCAATACCCCCTCCTCCATTCTCAGCTATGAATTTCACTGTTTCAAAGCCAAGTCCAGTGAGCCCCCCGACTACTATGTAAACAGCATTCTGCTTGAACAATTTCTTCTGGGATTCGTACAACGGTATATCTGAAAGCACGGTGATGTCCTTCTGCCTTCTCAGTACAGCAAGTGGGACGGATTTGCAGGTAAAATAGGACATGACCGAGTTCATTCTTTCAAAGTTCTCAGTCTGCTGAAAAACAGAACCTGATAGATGTCTAAACCGTTTCATATCCATGGACCTGATCCACGCATGCACAGTCTTTTGCAATTCCTTTAGAGATGCTTTCTGGAAAATGCTGGTAAGTGTAAGGATATGAAAGCTGATATTTTCATGATCAATGTCGCTGACATTCTGGATACATTCAGACTGGCGACTGCCACACACTATCACCACATCTTTAAGAAAGTACATGTGGGCAAGGTCCTCCTGAGACAGTCTGCTTACTGGAGGAAGAACAACAAGGGCATTGCATGATTTTATATACTGGAGCTTATCAGGAGCGGGCCTTGCAAGTACTGTTCTCCAGCCCATCTCTTCTGCTGCCGCAGAAAGAACATGGCACAAAACTGATGATGGTTCTGTAGAAATAATACCCAGTGTTCTGCCAGGTTGTCCCTTGGGTAACCTCTGATTTAAGATTTCCCACGCAATGATAAAGTATGACATACAGGGGACATTCTGAAAGCATGGGAATTTCTTTACATTGAAGCAAGCTGTTCCTGGAATCCGAACTCTGGATGACGCAGCGGCTGGATAACATGAAACCACGTGATCTCCCACTTTAACTTTCTTCACATCAATGCCTGTTGCTGTTACCGTGCCACTGAAATCAAGAGCTAAAAGTCTGTGTTTGTCTACTGCTTGTGTATTCCAATACAGTGTATTGCCAAAATTATGACTAGAAACACTGATGGGAAAATAATCTTCTGAGTGGAGACATATTTTATCCAGTTGAATTTCAACACTCCACTTGTCAAGCTGAGTAGCAGGGCTGGTGGACAATTCAGCAGACAAATCTTTTGCTGTGTACGGATCAGAAGTGTGCAAAGTGAATGTTTCTGACTTCTGGAGAGATCTTACACGTTGGCTGTGGTCCGAATCTACAAAAGGTGTGCGTCTGATTTCAGCCACGTAAGTTCTTCCTTGGCTGATGCAAACTTCTGGATAGTCCACAACTTTGTACATGACAAGAACATCTGCTAGCACTGAGATATCCAGGGAACTGGAAGAGCTGAGGTCAATCATCTGAAATGTGACATCTGGAACTTCAACAACACAAGTTCTGGTCATGCCATACAATGCAAACCCACAGTTAATGTGGTCTACATGTCTTTCTGTTGTTCTGTAGGTGATAACTCTGACTAAACAGCGGGACGCTTTCTCTCTTAATGCCACAATAACTTGGCGATAGGCTTCACAACACTTTGCCAATTGGTCTACCACTTTGCTTGGGAAATCTTCATTTAACTTTTGAATTCCCCACAAAAACAGAATTTCATCATAATCCTCAACATCTGCTCTCATCTTATTCTGTGCATGGCCTCCCAATAGGGCTTCCCAGTCTTCATACATAACATATCTTGAATCAGGATGCAAATATTTTTTGAGCTGTTCAGCTATCCCAAATTTGTCAGCAAACACTAGGACTCTGGGCATAGCCCCCAGATGTCCAATCATCTGTGAAAGAGACACTTCTTTCCACTTGTTTTCAAACATGAACTCATTCTCCCTGGAAGATTCTTGCTTAATGAAAATGATGACAACATTCTTGAGTTCAGCCAAAACAGACCCATGTTTGTCCATAAAGCATCCACAGACCTCTAGGCAGTTCCCAATGGATTTGCTTGTTCTCATGTATATCATCATTTCTTCCTCCAGTGGACGGAGCACCACCAGGCTGCCGATCCCTGAAGGAAACCCTGCTCTGGACTGGAATGTCCTTGAGGTCATGACAGTGGTCATTTGCAGAAAACAGTCAAGTAGTACTGGATGGATATGATAATTGTACATCTCTCTGATGGTCTCCTTGTTCACCTTTATGCTTGTTATAGCTTCCTTTAGTTCCTGGCAATAATGCACATCACTGAGCTGCCTGAATATGGAGCCATACTGAAAGCCAACACGAGACAGTGCTTCGTAAACCGCCTCTCTGCTAACCACTGACCTGCATCTTCGATAGATATCTTGGCAGGAGATGCTGCGTTCTTCCACCACAGCTTCAGGCCCCTTTGTAACTTGGCCTGCAGCATAAACTGCGTTGGAGGAAGAGAGTATCTCAAAGGCTGTCACTGCTTTTTGCGGACTCAGCTTGATTCTTAGGACTTGGGAACTCTCCATGAGAACACACGGTGCGGAAAAACTGATACTCATCCGGCAAGCACTCAGAGGCACTCTAGGTCTTGAGCTGCTCATCACAGAGGCCAGACCAAGCTCCACATAAAAAGCACCAGGGACTAAAGCCACATCATTGTTCTTGTGCTCGTATAAGTATGATGTCGTGTCCTGAGACAGCAGGCAGCCAAACTCCGTGTTGTCACTGTTTATGTCATAAATCAAAGGATGACTGCAGCTGACACCTCTTTGGTTTGCTTGTTGGTGGATATCCAGACGGGCCATGAGTTTTTTGCGATCAAATTGATACCGTGGAATGGCCACTGGAACACTTTGATACCCATTATAAAAGTGCTGCCAATTGGGATTGTATCCAAGTTCAAACAGATCTCCTACCAGTGTGAAGAGTGTCTGATACTCTGCATCAGTTTGCAAAGAGGAGAACACTTTGGTGCCTTTTCCTAGAGTTTCCATTATGCTTCGTTGCAATGCTCGGTGAGGACTTATTTCCACAAAAACCACATTTTCCCTGTCTCTAGCTGCTGTTTTGATGGCTTGAGAGAAAGCAACAGGCTCACGAGTATGCCGAGCCCAGAATTTGCCCTGAGAATAGTCATTTTCAGAAGCAGCCACCCCAGTCAGAGTTGAAACCACTTCAATTTCCCCCTTCTGTTTCTCTAAAGGATGTATGTTGTCTTCCAACTCCCCAAGTATCATATCCATGCTGGGGCTGTGGTATGCAACTGGAACGTTTAAAACATGAAGAAAGATGTTTCTCTGGCTGAAAACTTGAGCTAAATCTCTCTGCACAGCATCCACAGAGTCTGAATTTCCCGACAAGGTGCAGGAAACTGGGCTGTTGAAAGCTGCAATGCACACCTTTCCCGAGTAGCGATGCAAATGTTCAGCGATCTCTTGAACAGGGATGTTTCCAACCACCAACATTCTCCCGCCGGCAGTCTTCGCCTGCAGCCTGCTCCGGTGATAAACCACTTTGACTGCATCTGCCAGGGACAGGTACCCAGCAAAATGGGCAGCAGCAACCTCCCCTACCGAGTGGCCAACAACAGCAACTGGTTTAATGCCCCAGTATTTCAGAAGGGCAGCTACGGCAACTTGCAGGGTAAAAAGCAAAGGCTGGGAAAGCTCTGCATTCAACAAATCCTTTGGGCTGTGACCTCTTGCTGGCAGGAGGCTGATGGGAGCGTGTTTCTGAAAAAGCGCTTCTATTTCCTTACACTTGTCTCTGAACACTGGCTCTGAGCTCAGCAGTACCTCACTGAAGTCCTTCAGCGTTACGCCATTGCCACAGAACACAAACACCAGCTGTGGTTCTGCCTTTGACATGGCAAGTTCAGTGCTCGCTGCTGACATAATCTGTTGCTGCAAGTGCTGCAGAGAGTTTGTGACAAATGCTTTTCGGTACCTGCAGTTGGCATGGCTTCTTCTGCAGGCGGACGTATAGGCCAGGCTGGGGAGAGTTATAGAGTTTCTTGTGCTCAGCTGGTCAGCTGTATCGGCCATTGTCATATGAAGGGACTTACTTGATGCTGCTGACAGCACAACTAATTCAAGGGGCCTCTTAAAGGCAGGAAGAGGCTCTGGCTGCTTAACCTGCCTGACTACGATATGCGCATTGGTTCCTCCAAAGCCAAAGCAGTTGATGCCAGCTACTCTTCCATACTCACTGGATTCTTCCCAGGGCTCTACAGTTGTGGGAACTGCGAGATTTAATTTCTCTGTATCGATGCTGCTCATCTCCTTTGAGTAATGCAAGGATGGCACAATCTTTCCATGGTGCATCATCAGAAGCACTTTGATTAACCCTGCTGCTCCAGCAGCTGACTCCGTGTGGCCAATATTTCCCTTCACTGAACCAATTTTCAGAACGGAAACTTGTGAAGACCTGTTTTTACCAATGACGCTACCTAGGCTTTCAGCTTCGGTAGGGTCTCCAGCGGCAGTTCCTGTACCGTGTGCTTCAACGTACTGCACAACTGAGGGATCAACATGAGTTTCATAAATACTGCGCAGTAACTTCTCTTGCTCTGTTCGAGACGGTCTTGTGATTGGAGTAATGGACCTACCGTTCTGATTTACTGCACTGATGTGTATAACACCCCAGATTTTGCAATAGTCTTCCTTTGCCTGTTTCATAAAAAGGTAAAATTATCTTTAGTAACCTGATGCTTTTTCTGTATAGGAGAAAACAAAGCAACAATACGCAGAACAGACTGACTATAATGCTAACTTTTAAATGCGTGATCCCTTTCTCATGCTAGGGGAAGTGCATCAATGCTTAATGCTTAATAAACACTTTGTTCATGTTAAACTTGAACTGGAAAATTATTTCGGGAGTAATTATTAGAACTGGAGACACCAATTCAGGCCAGCAACCAGTCTCACTTTAGGCTGCCTCACAAGCAATCTTACCTTTTTCAGTGGTTTGAGGAAAACAACACCACAACCTTCTCCCCTTCCATAGCCATCTGCCTTTTTGGAGAAGGGTTTGCTTATTCCCTCTGGAGAGATCATTTTTGCTTTAGTGAGAGACACAAAGGTGCGCGGATCTATTATGCAGTTCACTCCACCACAGATTGCTGCCTCACAGTCTCCTGGAGTGAAATAGAAATATCCTCATGCTGAGATGTCCAAGATGATAAACAGAAACAGTACCAATCCTTATTTCTTTCTGCAGCATCTCTTCAGTCCCATTACCTGATTTAATTGCTCGCCAGGCATAGTGCAGGGCAAAAAGAAAAGACGAACATGCCGTGTCAATAGCCAGTGATGGTCCAGTCAGATTAAAGGTGAACGAGACCCTGTTAGCAGCAATGCTCATGGCTGTTCCGGTACCATCATAATGATTTATTTCACTTACTGCTCTGCTTGTTACGATTTCATAGTCTCGATTCATAAGACCTGTAAAAATATCAAATACATGTCACATGAACCCGAGCAAAAAAGGGATGTACAGCTCTGAAGGTGCCAGCATGCAACCCTTGAAATTTCTACCTGCACAATAAATGACAGACCTTTCCCGATGGCTGAGCTCACTGTATGATGCAGTTAAGCTCTGTGTAGCCTGCTTAGACCCCTGTATCTCAGTCTGAGAGTAGTTGTTTTGCTTCGCTATGGGAATATGTATTAAGAAGCTGTAATGAGAATAGCAGGGATATAAATGTAGAGGACATTACCTTCAATTCCTCAGCTGTTCCAAGTTAAAGGCCACAGCACAAACCACATCCAATGCTTTTTATTTATCTTTGGTTTGGTCACTGTGATCCAGTAAGAGAGAAATAGAAAAGAATAACAGGGTCTGTGAGAGGAGTTGCGTCCTCTTTCTGAGAACACATGCTTGAAATACAGTGGATACCCAAGTCCATGGGCATGTGTGAGAAATGCAGTACATCTACTTGGAAATCAAGGAATAGCCTGATCTGTGAAAGAGGAGCATGACTCAGACTAGAAGTTATTCTAAAGAGTTTACCCTTGTAGTTACATCAGCCAACTCCTCTTAAAAGAGGGGAGGGGAGGGGAGGGGAGGGGAGGGGAGGGGAGGGGAGGGGAGGGGAGGGGAGGGGAGGGGAGGGGAGGGGAGGGGAGGGGAGGGGAGAGGAGAGGAGAGGAGAGGAGAGGAGAGGAGAGGAGAGGAGAGGAGAGGAGAGGAGAGGAGAGGAGAGGAGAGGAGAGGAGAGGAGAGGAGAGGAGAGGAGAGGAGAGGAGAGGAGAGGAGAGGAGAGGAGAGGAGAGGAGAGGAGAGGAGAGGAGAGGAGAGGAGAGGAGAGGAGAGGAGAGGAGAGGAGAGGAGAGGAGAGGAGAGGAGAGGAGAGGAGAGGAGAGGAGAGGAGAGGAGAGGAGAGGAGAGGAGAGGAGAGGAGAGGAGAGGAGAGGAGAGGAGAGGAGAGGAGAGGAGAGAAGTTGGAAGTGACCTACAATGATCCAACTGCCTGACTAATTCAGGGCTCACCAAAAGTTGAAGCACATTATTAAGGTCATTGTCCAAGCGTTTCTTAAACAATGACATGCATGGGGTTATCAACCACATCTCTAGGGAACCTGTTGCAGTGTTTAACCACTCTCTCTGTAAATATTAATAAATGCTTCTTGGCATTGAGTCTGAACCTCCCCTGGCGCAGCTTTGAAACATTCCCACATGTCTTGTCACTGGATCCCAGGGAGAAGAGCTCAGCACCTCCCTCCCCTCTTTCTCTCCTCAGGAAGCTGTAGAGAGCAAAGTTCACCCCTCAGCCTCCGTCTCTCCAAACTCAACAGAACCAGAGACCTCAGCCACTCCGCACAGGACATCCCTGTCACCAGCTTTGTTGACCTCCTCTGGATGCCTCCTTTTAAATTGAGGGGCCCAGAGCTGCACACAGTGCCTTGGCAGCGCACTAATATCTGCATGAGGATTTCTGCCACTTTAAAAGGATCTGAACCCCCACAACACCTTAACCAATGTTATACCAGAAAACAGTACATTGGACGAAAGCGTAGGCCTGGCTTGAAGTATCGTTCCTTGGAAGGGTTGCATAAAGTAGACAGTTTAACTGTTTCCTGCTTCATCTTCAGTGACTGAAGACACTAAGATATGTGAATCATTTAATGAACTCCTAGAGCAGCAAAAAAATAACCTGTAGTGTCATAGCACAGCAGCCTTAGACCTCCAGTGCTAGATAGGTACATAAAGTTCATGAGGGAGTGCTTCAGCTTTTGTGAGGTTGAAGTGTCCTTTCTTTACCGTGAAATCTTCATCTTACCAATAAAAACACCTGTTTTGGTGCCACTGACAGCTTCTACAGGGACTCCTGCATCCTCCAGGGCTTTGTATGTGCATTCTATCAGTAACTTCTGTTGCGGATCCATACGTTCAGCTTCTGTATTATTAATCCCAAACAGGTGGTTGTCAAATGTATTAAACCTAAAATACACAGACCAGAAAATTGTACAACATATATACAACATGCATTTACTTCTAGACTCAAAGTACACCATTTTTTTGCAATTTCATTAAAAGCAGAGCAGAAACTGATGCTTAGGCCTCAGTTGCCATTTATGAAATTCAGAATCAAGAGGTTATAGGCCAAAGATGTTTTATGTTCCACCACAAAGTATGTATGCTTACAATTATTCTGCATTTCAGAGTTATAAGCCCACTCCTAGAATCTTGTATTCACATGGCTATTCCACTAGTACCAACAGGACTCCGCAGATTATGAAAATTTGCCTTCTAAGTTATTTTAAGGCTGTATGGGCCAATGGCTTTACAGTTTAATATCGTTAAATGGAGCATAGCTCAGAGACTTTACAGAGACACCCATACTTTTCTAGTAATAAATTTAAAATATTTAATGAGTGTGTTTGTCTTTAAAAAAATCTTCAAAGTATGGCCACGGTTACAAATGACCCAGTCCAGGCTTAATCTTGTATCCCAAGATCAGATTTTTATGCCCTTCTGTCATTTCTTGATTTCAGTAGAGAATTCAATATCTAAAATGGGACTAATCACTGAAGCAATTCTGGGTCCTACGATTCAGACCTGCTACGTATTAATCTCAGGGGACAATAAGATTGCTTCTGTGCATTTGAGCTTGTCATCTGAATAAAGGTCTACAGCCTGAGGAATTATGGTGAATGTGGACTTCAAATAAAAGACACCTATGTTGATCTTACCGTAATATGCTAGTCTTATAATTGTGATTTGCATTAATGACAGCCCCATACAGCTGTACTCATATCTCCCATATCCCATATCTTCGCCTGATGCTTGTGCATACATAATCTGTCATATTATAAAAGAGTGACTCAGAATAAATAAAATGTTTATTATTTAAAGGCATGGGAGTATAAGCCTAGAGAAAAGCAAAATTACCGTGAAATTAGGAATAGTTAAGTTTTACAAGCACACCTAACACTTAAATTATGCATAAGATCCCCTTCCTGACTTTCTAGCAAAACCTGACCTCCCTACTTTGTCTCTAAATTGTCACACCAGCACGTGAATTAGAGCTACTTGTTTTCTCAGCCCATGGTGTGTATGTACATACTAGTTTGATTATGTAATCGAAGGTCGTATGTGTTCTCAGACATGTACATATGTGCTTAACATGGCCTGTGACTAAAATTGCTCATCGATGTCACACACCAGAAATTCCCGCAGTTTGACAACTGCGTGTTCATCATGCAACATAACGAAAGCCGGTTCCTTGGTCCCATTTATAAGCTCTCCCTTTGGCTTGCACCCTCTGAAAGACTGGACACACTGGTCTAAGCACAAAAAGAATCAGCGGCACGGCAGAGTATTGGACTCACTCATCGAGAAGAGCAGCTCGTGTTGTACATATTTTTCCTGGCTTGTTATCATCTGGATCATACCACTCCTTGGCATTAAATCTCTCAGGGGGGATTTCTACTGTGCAGTTTTTGCCTTCCTCCAGGACTTTCCAGAAATTGTCAATTCCATCGCCTGTTGTACAAAGGTTTCAAGTAGATTAAATTATATGCTCCCCCTCCCCATGCTGAATCAGAAACACACAGTTACAAGGAACTCCCATATATAAATCTAGGTTGTAAAAAGAGAATCACCAGAGAAAGAAAAGATCATTCTTTGGTAAGAGGAAAATGGAAAGGCGTGATTGATCCCCTCGCTGCTTGCCTAAAAGCAAAGGAACAGATATGATGAGGTCTTTCTATGCCTGTACAGCACCCCTCCTCAGGCAGCTCCACTGGCTGCAACAGGTCAGCTCTGCATATTCGGTCTTGAAGACAGACGGAGCTTACAAATACCAGGAAAATGCCAGAGGCATTGTCCTTTGTCCCTAACACTAAAAGGACATCTAAATCAAAAATAAAGCTATGTCTATATTCTCTGCTGCAACAGCTGAGTGCAACAGCTCACCACTGGAATGTCAGGGTCGTTGTCCTTGCTGGTTGAGATCCAGAGCTCCAGCTCCAAGAAGTGACAATATGTCTATGCCCTCTTCTTAGCCCTGAAAGCAACTAACATGGCATCCACAAGCGGCCCACATTCCTCCAACACATGGCTTGCACCAAATCACCGTTCAATGCTCTGGCATGAGCCTGCTGCTACATACTTACTAGCACTTCACCACATTCAGAACCATCCATGTTTGCTCAGTTAGCTGTGGGCCACACAGCTATCGCTGTGACACATAAACCTACTGAATCTTGGACTAAATGAAGCCAGGAACTGAAATGTGGTGAGAGCAAGAAAGAACACAAGGAAAGGGAGAGACCAACATGCCCTTTAGGGCTGAACACCAACTTCCAAGGACAGAACTGTATTCCACTCCCTGGATTACTTCTGCATTTTTATAAATCAGAATCTACCTAATGTAAAGAGTATGGACAGTTTAACAGCAGCAGCTAAAACCTAGAAAGCTCTCACAGCTATCTCAATATCCCCACTCATCTAATCTCAATCAACCATCTAATCTCAATCAACCATCTAATCTCAAAATATAAAGTTAACCGTCACTTTCATAGGGCCTAATTGTAACTAAGATTGTAAATATGAGGTTGCTGTCTTTTATTATGGCAAGCAATATCTGTTCTTTATTGACGTCGGCTTCTCATCTTGTACAAGAAGCAGTATTTAGGTGTGTATATCAGAGCTGTATTTATTTAGCTCTGCTCTCTTCCGGGAGCTTTCAAGGTGATCACTGCAATAAAGCAGGAAGCTAGCTTTTAGTAAGACCCAACCTATTTATCCTACAAGCAGAGCTGGTGATCTGTCCTGTCCCTAGAGATGCACAGTCCTGCAATCATGCACAATCGTCCAGCCAGTGCATGGGCAGAAAGCTCAAACCGTCCCAGGCCCATCCAGTTCATTTGTATGAGTTCCACGTGTGCAGCCCAACGCCCTGCCCACAGCCAGCACCACACGTTTGTCTGTCAGTGCACAAATTGGAACCCATTAGTTACCACCATAGCATGACCTTTTAAAAAGATCCTACAGGTAGCAAGGCAATGAATTCTACGAAAGTAAGAGAGGAACGTGTGGTTTTCCTCCACCTCCGCATGAAGGAGTGACTGTGCTTTTCAACAGTCACTCAGCAGCCTGCTTTGCTGTTACCCAAAACTTACCTCCAGGGAAGTTGCATCCTATTCCCACAATAGCAATTTCATCTCCAGTCTCCATCTTCATCTCCTGGGCTGCACAATACAGATAGAAGTATCAGCCAGTTAAAAAAGTTATGCATTTATCATTAAATAAATATTAGGTTAAAATATCAACTTCCCACAAACGCATCTTGAATGATCTATTGCTGGTTGTGATGTGAAATGACACTCCCACAGATGGCAGGAGCTGTGCGGTCTTTTTCTTGTTGTCTTGACTTTTAGAGGAAAATCCCTGACTAATTCCTCTGACTCCCTCATTCACAAACACTACTTTCTACTGTCAAGCTCTGCTACTGCTGCCACCAGCTGATCTGCTCTTGAGCCTCTTCCTAGATCAAGCCGGCTTCTCTTCTTGCCTACAGACGTAACTTGTGCATTGACCAAGGCACACACTCAGCTCTATCACCTTTATCCTATTCATAAAGCAGATCTCCCAAAAGGAGTCTGCAAATTACCAGTTTAAAATCAGACCATGTAAATAGGCAACAGACAATCAAGTAACTGAAGGAAGGAAAGATGCGTCTTCCACATGCTAGAAAAGTTCCTGGAAGAAAAACCCTATTCTGAGCTCAGCTTTGCTGCAGCCCCCGGTTGCTTAGCTATTGAAATCGGACAGAGCTGGGAGTATCTGGAAATTTCTGCTGTGCTGGGAGAAAAAAACTTTTGCTGTGCTGGGACCCAAAGTGTAAGACATGATTATGTTCTCCTGCCCCATATACAGACAAGTTGTATACACATGGTAGAGGGTTCTGAACAGGTACAGCTAGGGAGCAATTCCTCTGAAAATTCCCAGTTCATTGGGCTGGATTTGGCCGGCATGGAGTTAAATTTCTTCACAGTATTTTGTAAGGGGCCATGTTTTGGATTTGTGCTGAAAATAGTGTTGAAAACACACTGATGTTTCTGACGTTACGATGGTCTGACAACACTCAACACCTTTTAGGATTCGACCACAATAAAGAAATATCTCTCTGTGCCGGATTTCCAGAGTTGGCAAATAGAATAGAATTGGCCCAGCTGTGTCCATCATAATCTGAAAATGCAGAGCTCAATTCCTGCTGCCATGACAAACTAGACAGTTGTTTTTCTTTACAACTGATAAGACTCACAATACAGCCTGGCAGTGACATGCACCAGCACAGAGCTCTGCACTTTTGGACAGAAGAGAGATGGGTAAGCAAAATCCTGCATGTGGCCTTTAGATATGCAATAAAGGGGAAGATCTGGGTGCCTCCCTGTTTGTTTTTAGCTTGGCAGTCAGCCTGCAGTGGGTGGTCAAGGGGACTCGGGCAAAAGATGCAGAAGTTCAGCAAGTTTGTCTATTGGCTTGTTAAATGAATGTTCTTGACCCCAGGTTTTCAGTAGCACAGACTCAGACGCCTATGCTTAAAAAAAATAGTTGATTTGTTTGGATGGCATAGCAGGAAAACAGCTTGAGCTGAGTACCTCTGGGGCAGGAATGCCCAGACAAAAGACGTTTGTGCTTATAAGCCCTCACAATCTATGTACAATCTATGTTATTCAAGCAAACTAATGTATTTAAAATAATAGAATACAATTTTAAGTAATTTTTAATTCTCTGTCCCAGTCTGTGGTGGGACTTTTTCTGGGCCATGGTTATGAGTGTGACAGAGGCTGGGCTGAAGACAAGCACTCTCTCTGCTGCACTAGGAAAACACAAAGAAATCACATTGCGTTGCCTTGGAGACCTGGGTCTGCCCTATGTTAAAAGCTTTCTCTTTGAAGGTAAAGTTGTACCACACTTTGGTTTACAATTCTATGGGGCATACCCTTACAAAACATTCATAACTTTTAGTGTTGATACAGATAGATTTAAAGTACAAGATGTCGTGAACTAACAATTGCCCTTGACCATAATTACAGACTTTATACCAAAGTCACATACAATAAAAGAGCTTCCCAACAAGTTAGAAATGTGATCACAGAATCACAGAATGGTTGGGGTTGAAGCAACCTCTGAAGTTCACCTATTCCAACCACCTGCTAAAGCAGGTTCACCAGAGCAGATCACACAGGAATGTGTCCAGGTGGATTTTGAATATCTCCAGAGATGAGACTCCACAACCTCTCTGGGCAGCCTGTTCCAGTGCTCTGGCACCCCCGAAGTAAAGAAGTTTCTCCTCATAGTCAGATGGAACCTCCTATGCTTCAGTCTGTACCCATTGTCCCTCATCCTATCATTGGGCATCACTGAAAGGAGTCTGGGCCCATCCTCTTGACACCCACCCTTGGGATAGTTATGAGCATAAATTAGATCCCCTCTCAGCCTTCCCTTCTCCAGGCTGAACAGACCCAGCTCTCTCAGTCTCTCCTCATAAGAAAAATGCACCAGACCCCTGATCATCTTTGTAGCTCTCTGTTGGATTCCCTCCAGTAATTCCTTGTCCTTCTTAAACTGGGGAGCCCATAACTGGACACAATACTCCAGATGCCACCTCACTGGGTCAGAGTAGAGGGGAGGAACAACCCCCCTCGAGCTGCTGGTCAGTCTTCCTAATGTACCCAAGGTTACCATTGGCCTTCTTGGCCGATCAAGGTAGTTGATTATTTTCCCATATTATACTGAAATATTGAGCAAAGTTCATATAATTTATGATCTCTTCTGAAGGCTGTAGAAAAAGTTCAAAGTATGTTGATGAGGTTCAAACAATTTATTATTTCTTATAAAAGCTGTAAAATACGCTCAAAGTATATTGAGCAAAGTTCAAAAGAAACACAGAAAAATAGCCTAAAGCCAATCATGACCTAATCTTCACCAGCCACATATTTTCCTGAATACAGGCAAAAACAAAAACAAAGAAAAAAAAGTCCCTTTGAAACTCCAAACTGACAGAGAAAATCCCATTCAGAGACAAATATTATGATCCTGCTCCAAATGAAAGCATAAAGAAGATGCTGAACACTTGACCCAATATCCATCCCCCTAAGGAAGGATGAAGGATGCATCCCTCAGCAGGGCACTCCCCACCAGGTTACGTTATCTTGTGTATTTTGCATGACCAGAACTTTCTGACAAGAGCAATCACAAAGCTGAGAAAGGAAGACAGATAATTACAGATGTTCAAGACGGCTCTGGGAGAGGAACAATCATGTATTGCTGTGCCAAAACTAATCCCTCCTTTGGTCTGCCTGCCTGCTGCAGTTCTGTTCCACATCAAAATACAGTCGTCCCCAAAAAGGAAGAATAGCTTGGTTTATTAGTCTTTATTTTTTTTAACTCAGCCCCTTCACATTAATGTGTGAGACCTCAAAGGGATTTGAAAGAAAATAACAGAATTCTAGAATTATTTGGGTTGGAAGGGACCTTCAAGATCATCCAGTCCAACCCCCCCTGCAATGAGCGGGGACATCTTCAACAGCCATTCAAATAACTGGCCTTTCAGCTCATTTGCAGCTTCACAGGGAAAGCTTTGTGTTGTGAAGCAACTGAAAACAAGAATTTTTTCAACAAATTAGGTGGCAAAGAAAAAAAATTGTTTGGGATGATGCTAAATACCTGATTTAATACCTAAATAGCTGATTTTTTTTCCTTAATTCTGGGAAAAGAACTTGTGAGATAAAAATCAGTTGAATTCATTAGAACTCACTAGGATGCCCACCTCAGAACCCTTCAGTCCTCCTGGACTTGCTTCAGTCCACAAAAAGGAGAAGATATAGGGGGATTTTTCAGAGTAGTGATAGATTCTCATCTCAGTGATGTCATGGCAGGTCCCAAAGATCCCTTCTCAGTTATTGACTGACAGCAGTGAAGCAGGGATGAGGCTGTTTTACAGCCCCACACATCATTCCAACATTCATAGTTACAAGTTCTTGGAGGTTTGATTTGAAATATGAAATTTAGAATGACTGCTCAGATTCACACTTTGAAAAATTTACTTCATGGTTTCATTAACTGAGACAGGTAAAGTTAAAAGGCCACATAGCAAAAAGAAGAAGACTACAATCTGGTTCTCTAGGAGTAAATTCTATTTGACAAACAACATAAATTCTAAAATGCTATGAAATTGCTTTCTTTTAGTTCTGTAAAAATTGTCTATGATTCCTCTGTTTTTTCTATTTCATATTTTAATTTCACTGCTGACATAAAGCTGCAAAACCCAACAAAGATATTCTTATCACAAAGGTACTTCTAAGCATTGTTCCTAAGTTAGCACTTTAATAGCATATAACAGAAAAATAAGGACCTTCCAATTATAATATAAAATATACCTTTGGCAGCTATAGAGTTATTCAGTGAGCTATAACTCTTACCTTATGTCATCCCAGTAGGATGTACTAACAGGCTGAGTCTTTTGAAGCAATTTATATAGATACTGTGAGGTTTCTTAATCAAATATGCATGCTAAAAGGGAATGAGTCAGTGGCCCTGACTAAAGTTCAAAACTCCTTCCCAGAAGCAGTAAATTTGTGATGAAACTGAGTTTTACACCAGGACAATAGTAAAATCTCCATCTTATCTAACTTACAGTTTCAGATATCTTAATATCAAATAGCCCATACAAATTCTATGACTTTAAGATTATTATTTAAAATACTGTCTTTAAACAACTCAACTTGATTTGCTCTGAATATCAACAAATCTTAATTAACATGTAAAGCCTCATCTATTTGTTAGAAGCACCATGTGTGAAAACTGAGCACAAACTCCCTATCAAATTAAAACTTGAGTTTCATGTTTGATTCCACAGCTACCTTCTTTTACCAAGCAGGAGTGTTTAAATATATAAGTATAAAAAACCTTGTCAAAAGACAAATAGTCCCCAAAAATTTCTAAGTCCACTAGGACATTAAAAGCAATATTGAGATTTCCTTCTAAAGACTGACACCTTCTTAAAAGCCAAACAAACAGCAGAATATTCACAAGTAACCTCTGAAGGGATCAAGATCAGCAGTCTCTGTTAGATGCCTTTTTAACTCTTCCTCATCTGATTTCACCCCAACAACGCAAACTCATCTTTCTCCTCTTCTGACTCTGCAATGGAAACAGTGTTGGATGAGTCAGGAAAGATCACGTCTGGCCAGGGATGTCAAGGACAACAAGAAAGGCTTCTTCAAGTACATCAGCAGCTAAAAGGAAGATTAGCAAAAACACAGAGCCACTGCTGAAAGCAGTGATGGAGGACATAGAGAAGGCAGAGTTACTGAATGCCTTCTTTGCTTCTGTGTTTACTGCTAAGACCAGCCCTCAGGTATCCCAGACCCTAGAGACAGAAGAAAAAGTCTGGCAAAAGGAAGACTTTCCCTTGGTTGAGGAGGATCAGGTTAGAGATTGTTTCAGCAAACTGGACACCCACAAATTCATGGGCCCTGATGGGATGCACCCACGAGTGCTGAGAGAGTTGGCAGATGTTATTGCTAAGCCACTCTCCACCATCTTTGAAAGGTCTTCGAGAACATGAGAGGTGCTTGAGGATGGGAAGAAAGCCAGAGTCACTCCAGTCTTCAAAAATGGCAAGAAGGATGACCTAGGAAACTACAGACCAGTCAGCCTCACCTCCATCCTTGGAAAAGTGATGGAACAACTCATTGTGGCCATCACCTCCAAGCATGTGGAGGAAAAGAAGATTATCAGGAGTAGTCATCGTGGATTCATCAAGGGGAAATAAATCATGTTTGACCAACCTGATAGCCTTCTATGATGGCATGGCTGGCTGCGTAGGCAAGGGAGGAGGGATGTTGCCTACCTTGACTTCAGCAGGGCTTTTGACACTGTGTCCCACAACATCCTCATAGGTAAGCTCAGGAAGTGTGAGTTGGATGAGTGGACAGTGAGATCCATTGAAAACTGTCTGGATGGCAGAGCTCAGAGGGTTGTGATCAATGGTGCAGAGTCTGGCTGGAAGCCTGTAGGTAGTGGTGCTCCCTAGAAGTCAGTCAGACTGGGTCCAGTCTTATTCAACCTGTTCATCAATGACCTGGATGAAGAGACTGGGTGCACCCTCAGCAAGTTTGCTGAAGATACCAAACTGGGAGGAGTGGCTGATACACCAGAAGGCTGTGCTGCCATTCAGCGAGACCTGGACAGGCTGAAGGACTGGGTAGAGAAGAACCTGATGAAATTCAGCAAGGGCAAGTGAGGAATAAACACAAGCATCAGAACAGGTCAGGGGTGGACCTGCTGGAAAGCAGTACTGCAGACAAGTACCTGGGAGTCAGCATGAGCACTTGTGGAAGGGCCAGCATAAGCCAGAAATGTTCCCTTGTGGCCAAGAAGGCCAAGAGTATCCTGAGGTGCATTAAGAAAAGTGTGACCAGCAGGTCAAGGGAGGTTCTCCTCCCCCTCTACTCTGCCCTGGTGAGGCCACATCTGGAGTACTGCGTCGAGTTCTGGGTTCTCCAGTTTAAGAAGGACAAGGAATTACTGAGGAGTCCAGCAGAAAGCTACAAAGATGATCAGGGGTCTGGTGCATTTTTCTTATGAGGAGAGACTGAGAGAGATGGGTCTGTAGAACCTGGAGAAGGCTGAGGCAGGATCTTACCAATACTTATTAAATATCTTAAGGGTGGGTGTTTAGAGGATGGGACCAGACTCTTTTCAGTGGTGCCCAATGATAGGATGAGGGGCAATGGGCACAGACTGAAGCATCAGTTTCCATCTGAATATGAGGAGAAACTTCTTTACTTTGGAGGTGCCAGAGCACTGGAACAGACTGCCCAGAGAGGCTGTGGAGTCTCCTTCTCTGGAGACATTCAAAACCCGCCTTAACAGATTCCTGTGTCATCTGCTCTAGGTAAACCTGCCTTAGCAGGTGGGTTGGACTAGATGATCTCCAGAGGTCCCTTCCAACCCTGACCATTCTGTGATTCTATAATAGGTAAAGCAAAATCCGTGCACACCAGCAAAGCAAAACAAGGAATTCATTCACTACATCCCACGGGCAGGCAGGTGTTCAGCCATCTCCACAAAAGCCAAGCTCCATCATGCGTAACGGTTACTCGGGAAGACAAATGCCGTAACTACAAACGCCCCTATCTTCCTTCTTCTTACCTCAAAATATGTACTGATCATGACATCATATGGTATTGAATATCCCCTTGGCCAGTTTGTGCAAGTCGTCCTGGCTGTGCCCCCTGCAAGGTTCTTGTGCACCTGGCACAGTGTGAGAAGCTGAAAAGTCCTTGACTGCTTCACAACAACTAAAACATCAGTGTGTTATCAACATTATTCTCATTCTATATCCAAAACACAGCACCACACCAGCCACTAGGAAGAAAATCAGCTCTATGCAAGCTGAAAACAGGACAAAACTGTTTATTTAAGAAAAGCTCGTCTTCTTCCTGGTTCCTGTAGACCTGTTAACAACCTTTGGCTCAAGAGCATGTGTCAGCCTTTGCAGATTGACAGGCTGTTACAGGATTACAGATAACAAAGAAGCTTTCACAGAAATTGCATCTTCTGGCAATTCATAAGGGTCTTAGTGGAGAGACAACCATATAACTTTGTTTAAATATACATAAGTATTACTAAAGGGATTTTCTAACTGGCCAAATATACAGGTTGCTTTGCCAGTCTTGTAGGCAGCAATATCGTATTTCACTATTTTAAGAAACTTCACACACGTTCACACACAAGACATGCACACACATCCCAAACATACACCAGCTCATGAATTGAGCCATATGTTACCCAACAGACAGATAACTAATGTCAAATGAATTTAAAAATTCACTTGCAGGATGTCAGATACACCAAGGACACACATTCATATTCACAGTTTAAAAAAAAAGCAGTCAGTGAACATATAAGTAGGCATGTAGATAAACACTCCACTGTAGTTACCTCTGGGACTCAGCAGCAGGCAGACTAAGAAAGAGACAGAGCTTCTTGCTAATAAAAGAATGCCTAAGATGTATTATCTATTGTAGTCTCCCAGCCAAGTAAACTAAGATCCACGTCAGACTTCTGCAGTTCAGGGTACACTTCCAGCATTTCTTTATAATTCTTATCAGCACTGTCTCCAAAACAAGGAACAAACAGGTGAACAACAGCCCAGGGGAAAAACTATTGATGACTCTCCTTTCACCTGTGGGCTTGCCTCCCTGATTTCTGGCTTCCCTGAAAACATGACTAAATGGAATGTCAACAAAAGCTGTAGAAAATGCAAGTTTTCATAGGATCACAGAATGGTTCTGTTTGGAAGGGACCTCTGGAGATCATCTGGTTCAATTCTCCTGCTCAAGCAGGGACACCTAAAGTCAAAGCTAATCAGCAGAGGGCTGTGAAAACAGAAAAATTGAAATGAGGCTGCAAAACACATCAGTATTGGGTGTAGAACAAATGTGACTTACCTAAGAAAGGCATTCCATGGTATATTAGGTTGGTGCATAAGTAATTGAAAGTTTTTGCATTGTTGAAATTTGCCATTTGATATTTGAATACATTCTAAAAATAAGCGTGGTTATGTTATACATCATTTTAATACACTTTTCTTGCTTTATGTTTTTTTGCTACTGACTTATTACTTGCTGTTTACTTTATATTTATTTTAGACTATGGAAATTATGTTAGATGAAAAGCAAATTCAAACGATTTTCTTATTCGAGTTCAAAATGGGTTGTAAACCAGCGGAGACAACTCAAGACATCAACAACAGATTTGGCCCAGAAACTCCTAACGAACGTACAGTGCAATGGTGGCTCAAGAAGTCTTGCAAAGGAGACAAGAGCCTTGAAGATGAGGAGCATAGTGTCCAGCCATCGGAAGATTACGACCAACTGAGAGCAATCATCAAAGCTGATCCTTTTACAACTACAGGAGAAGTTGCAAGAACTCAACCTTGACCATTCTACAGCTGTTCAGCATTTGAAGCAAATTGGAAAGGTGAAAAAGCTCGGTAAGTGGGTGCCTCAGGAGCTGTCAAAAAATTTAAAAAATCATCATTTTGAAGTGTCGTCTTCTCTTTTTCTGTGCAACAACAAACCATTTGTGATTGGATTGTGACATGCAATGAAAAGTGGATTTTATACAATGACCAGCTCTGTGACTGGACCTAGAACAACTTCTAAAACAACTCCCAAAGTCAAACTAGCACCAAAAATGGTCATGGTTACTGTTTGGTGGTCTGCTGCCAGTCTGATCAACTACAGCTTTCTGAATCCTGCTGAAACCATTCCATCTGAGAAGTATGCTCAGCAAATCCATGAGATGCACCAAAATCTTCAATGCCTGCAGCTGGCATTGGTCAACAGAAAGGGCCCAATTATTCTCCACGACAGCGCCCAACCACACGTCGTACAACCAACACTTTAAAAGTTGAGTGAATTGGGGTACAAAGATTTGCCTCATCCACCATATTCACCTGATCTCTTGCCAATCAACTACCACTTCTTCAGCATGTTGACAACTCTTTGCAGGGAAAACACTTCCACAACCAGCAGGATGCAGAAAATGCTTTCCAAGAGTTCGTTGAATCCCCAAACATGGATTTTTATGCTACAGGAATAAATCAACTTATTTCTGATTGGCAAAAATGGGTTGATTGTAATGGTTCCTATTTTGATTAATAAAGATGTGTTTGAGCCTAGTTATAATGATTTAGAGTACAAGTCTTATGAGGAGTGGTTGGGGGAACTGGGGCTGTTTAGGCTGGAGAAAAGGAGGCTGAGGGGAGACCTTATTGCTGTTTACAACTACCTGAAAGGAGGTTGTAACATGGAGAGTGTTGGTCTCTTCTCCCAAGTAGCAAGTGATAGGACAAGAGGAAATGGCCTCAAGTTACACCAGGGAAGGTTCAGATTTGATATTAGGAAACATTTCTTCAAGGAGAGGGTTGTGAAGCAGTGGAACAGGCTGCCCAGGGAAATGGTGGAGCCACCATCTGTGGAGGTGTTTAAAAGGTTTATAGACAAGGTTCTCAGGGACATGGTTTAGTGCTAGAGTTAGGTTACAGTTGGACTTGATGATACTGAGGTGTCTTCCAAACGATTCTATGACTCAAAATTCATGGTCCAAAACCACAATTACTTTTCCACCAACCTAATAGATGCCTGCATGTAATGACCCTTTATTTTCTATACTCAATTAAACAAACAAACAAACAAAATAAAAACCAAACCAAACAAAAAAACCCACACAAAACAACAACAAAAACCAACAAACCAAAACCAAACAAACAAAAAAACAACCAAACAAAAAAACACAAACAAAAAAACCCACACCATACTTGCTTACCCAGAAGTCATCTAATCTGGGATGTGAACTGACAAGATGCCTCTGTCTTCAGTATAAAAGATCCCTGAGCCCTTGTTGCCGTCCCCTTCACAGACAGAAGTGCTGTGGGCTGAAAAAGTGAGCAAAACATTCTAGACAAGCCTATGAGGCTCTCGACAGACACACTAGACACTCCTATGAGTTCAATTTGGCTTAGCAGGCCCAGAGCACACCTATCTCAACCAACATGAGAGGGTTATTTAAAAACACAGCACTGATAACATCCGTTTAGCTTTGTTCTGGTTGACACTGGACATGGTGACACCCATTTTCAGCCATTAGCCAAAGCTAATAAATTGTTCACCATAATGAGGTTCCAAGTCATCTGTCCTACAATGCTCTCCTAGGCACCAGGGAATCACTAGGAAGGTTTTGTACCTTCTACCTTGAATTATTTTGCTATTTGAGCTTGTTACTGTTTCAGATAAAAACCTTCATCTTGACTGGGAACGAGAATCAATCATTTGCTCTCTACAACTACCTGAAAGGAGATTGTGGCATGGAGGGTGTTGGTCTCTTTTCCTGAGTAGCAAAAAAGAGAAAAAGAGGAATTGGCCACAAGTTGTGCCAGGGAAGGTTGAAATTGGATATTAGGAAACATTTCTTCATGGAAGGGGTTGTGAAGCATTGGAACAGGCTGCCCAGTGTGGGGAGTTTTGGGCCATATGCTGTGAACAAGCCAGGGCTTGAGGTGGCTGGGGTGCACTAGGACCATGCGGAAGTAAACAGAAGCTGGTCTGCCCTCGACCCAGGCTGCCAGGCTGCAGGAGGGTGCTGTTGTCGTCGCTGCGCATGTGGACAGTGCCCTGCAGCTAATCACCATCGTGGTGGGGGAAGAGTGACTGCAAGTGTAACCAATCATAGCCCGTACTTGCCGCATGGCCTTTTGGGTATAGAGTATATAACGTTGGAAAAAAGGTGGTCTCGGGGACATTGATATTCAGTGTTGTTAAGAGCTCATTAAAGGGTATTGATGGTAAATTCATATTGAATTAGACTCATTACTCTCGCCGGCCCGCCCGTCGTGCTCAAAGAGGTCCTGCCGGCAATTTTGCATTCTCCACGTCGTCTCACGACAAATGGTAGCAGAGGATGGTTCGCAAAGCAGGATCTCCGGAGCGCAATTACTGCGGTAAGCAGCATTCCTAAAGACGGAGCCAGGCCGGGCTGTAGGAGAGTGTGCTTTGTCCGGAAGTAAAAGACAAGCACCAGACGAGCTGGCCACTCGCCGTCTACTTTAAGACCGCATTGATAAGATAATGGATATTGAAACAGCAGCGGCACTGTTGACGAGTATACTCTCTAAGAGAGGTATTGAATCGTCACAGGAAAACCTAGTCACATTGATTTTTTTAGCTCAGAAGTGGGGACACTTTGCAGAAATTCCACTTTTGTTTTCCCCAATGGAATGGAGATCAGTGGGGGACACAATGTGGGATAAGACTATCAGAGGGGAAGAAGAGAAAGAAATCAAAGTTCTGAGAAATTTGTGGAGAAACGTGTTAGAATCATTAGAAGTAATGAAGTCTGAACAAAGCGCTGCCCTGAGAGCCGCGAGGGCGCTTGTCCCAGAACAAACTTGGACTGATAAAACTTGTCGGCAAAAAGAGAAGAGGGGCCTGTGGGCTACTCTGTGGGGTCTGCCTGCCGTTCGGGGTGGCCGAGGGGTCGCGGCTCAGCCCATACTCTCACAATCCGATCTGCGGGGGGAGTTGGAAACTTTGCCGTCCGTAAACAAAGAACCGGAAGTTTCCTTTTCTGAGTCTCTGGGGGCAATGTGACAAAAAACCGGAAATGCAACTAGGGGAGTGTCCGGATGCGGGAGGCCCTGAGTGCCGCCCTCCGCCTACGGCTCCAGCTCTGCCCTGCCCCGAGCCAGACACGCCCCCCTCTCAGACCATCGCGTCAGCCGGGCCGGGCCCGGCCAGGCCGTCGGGGCCGGGGCCGCCCCACGAGGTGCCTCCACAAACACCTGTGGAAGTTTCTTGTGAGCCTCCTTCTACATCATTGCGCTCACCCCAAGTAGTAGAGCAGTTACTGCAAGAGATTACCAGTAAGCTTGAACAACTTGACTTGCGAATGTCAGATGTAGAGAACAATAAGAGACAAACAGAGTTTCAAAAACCAGCTTGCCTTCCACAAACAATGTAACCAAGGGTACCTATAGATTCTACTGACCAACCACAGCCCCAACCTGGCAGATGGTCAGGGGTCATCAAAGATGCCATCCTAGAAGGTTATTGGTCTCCAGCAAAATTAGCCCTACTGGTAATTCAGAATATGAACACCCAGACAGCGGTATGGGAACCACATGAATGGAAAATTTTACAGCAAGCAAAACAAACAATCACCAAGTATGGTATACGTTCAGAAGCGACCAGACCAATACTGCAGTTCATAGAGTACCAACAAATGCTAAAGGACCTTTATTTCGACAAGATAGTCTCATTGGAGGCCTATTGATTGGCCGTTCTTCTGCTAGTATCAAGGGTCTTATAGTAATACCAGGGATAATTGATGCAGATTTTACAGGAACTGTTCAAATCCTGGCCTACACTCTGCATCCGCCAATTTTTGTTCCTTCTGGGAGTAAAATAGCTCAGGTAGTAGCATTGGAAAACTGCCTACCAACGCTTCCAGGAGTTCCTCCAGCATCCTCAATAGAAAGGCGTGATAAAGGATTTGGATCGACAGGTCCTGCAGTTTGCTTCACCTCATCAATGACTCAACGTCCCATGTTACGTGTACAACTATTTCGACCTGATTCTACTGTTGTTGTAGATGTAAATGCAATGCTTGATACTGGAGCTGATGTCTCCATCATTAGTCAATTCAAATGGCCACGAAAATGGAAACTTCAAAAATCAATCTCTTCCACTGTAGCTGGAGTAGGGGGTCAAACTATTCCAAATATAAGTGTTGATCCCATTTCCATTAGTTTCCCTGAAGGTCAATGTGTAACCCTTAGGGTGTATGTAATGGAATTGCCAAGCAGCCTTGAGGCGCTTATTGGACGTGACGTCTTGGGGCAACTTGGTGCCGTGTTAACTACTTCACCTTTTCATTAGTGGTCACTGGAAAGCAGTCGCCCAACCCTCCATTGACCTGGTTAACAGATAGCCCAGTTTGGGTTGACCAGTGGCCATTAACGCAAGAGTGACTGCAAAAGGCACATGAATTAGTAGAAGAGCAACTAGTTGCAGGCCATATCAAGCCTTCTACTAGTCCATGGAATACCCCGATTTTTGTAATACCAAAAAAGAGTGGAAAGTGGCGATTATTACATGACTTGCGAAAGGTAAATGATCAAATGCAAGCCATAGGTGCATTACAGCCTGGATTACCATCACCTGTAATGTTACCAGAAAATTGGCATATTCTAATTGTGGATTTAAAGGATTGTTTCTTTACCATTCCTTTACATGAACAAGATATACAGCGTTTTGCATTTACACTGCCTTCTGTAAACAAAGCGGAACCAGCTAAAAGGTATGAGTGGGTAGTGCTACCGCAAGGTATGAAAAATTCTGCTGTACTGTGCCAAATGTATGTTGCATGGGCGCTTCAACCTATTCGTGCATCATGGAAACAAACAATTATTTATCATTATATGGATGATATTCTGTTCTGTCAACAAGCTGAGTTCACAGAAAGTTCCATAGTCCAAATTACAATCAAACTCAAAGAAAAGGGATTGATCATAGCTCCAGAGAAAGTTCAAAGGAAATACCTTGGTTGGTCCATTTGTGATGCACAGATTCATCCACAAAAAATCAAATTACATACTGATTTACAGACATTAAATGATGTACAAAAATTGTTAGGGGACATACAATGGATTAGAAATTACGTAGGCTTTACTAACAGTGATATAGCACCTCTTACTTCACTTCTAAAAGGAGGTGATCCAGCTAAGAAAATAAGCTTGGAGTCCGTGCATCTCAAATGTCTTTCTGATATTATACAAAAGGTACAGACAAATTGGTCTAGCCGAAGACTTTCTGATCAACCAATTTCTCTTCTTATTAGCAATCTAGAACACCCATGTGCAATCATCTGCCAGTGGCAAAACAAAGACGGGGAATTCCCCATAGATCTTGCTACTGATTCTTCCTTTTGTGCCACTGTCAGATTGAAAACAGAAAATGATTTACGATTATTAGAATGGGTTTTTCTTAGTGTCCAACCAAAATTCAGCATTCAAACAAGACCAGAAGCAGTTGGAGAATTGATTCGAAAAGGAAGATCTCGAATATTAGAAATTAGCGGTCAGGAACCAGATGACATCAGTATTCCAATAAATGGAGCCGATTTAGAATGGTGGCTGAGAAATTCGGTGCCTATTCAGAATGCATTATTAGGATTTATAGGCAAGGTACATTCACGACAACCAAAAGGGAAGCTATGGCAATTCCTTAGAACAAATCAGTGGTTAGAGAGAAGCAAAGTAAAAGCAAAACCTGTTGAAGGGCTTACAGTATATACAGATGCAGGAAAACGAAGACACCAGGCAGCATGTGTCTGGCAAGAGAGTAGTCAGTGGAAACGGCATTTAATTGAAGGTTCAAAAGAGGATTCATTGCAGACTTTAGAGCTCACGGCAGTAATATGGGCCTTAAATAATTGGCTGAAATCTACTTTAAATGTTGTCACAGATTCTTTGTATGTAGCAGGTGTAATACCCAGAATGGAAAATGCTCTGCTAAGACAATCGAATAATCCTCGATTAGGAAAATTGTTTGTACAGTTGAGAGCTATTTTAAATCAAAGAAAAGAACCGTGCTGTGTGATTCACATTCGTAGTCATCAATGTAATCTTGGTCTAGGTGAAGGAAATCAAATTGCAGATAGTTTAGTAAGTTCAGTACAGCACATGCCACCAACAGATAAATTCCAACAAGCGAGACAAAGTCATGAGAGCTTTCATCAAAATGCCAGAGGTCTGCAAAGACAATTTGATTTAACTTTAAATGAAGCAAGAAGTATTGTACAGGCATGTCCTCAGTGTGGAGGCCAGATGTTAGGTATAGGAATCGGTGTCAATCCTCGAGGTTTAAAAGCCTTAGAAGTATGGCAAATGGATGTGACGCATGTGCCAGAATTCGGAAGACTTAAATATGTGCATGTCACAATTGATACTTTTTCAAAAATGATATGGGCTACTGCTTTACCGGGGGAAAAAGCACAACATGTATGTAAACATCTCACAGCTTGCTTTGCTGTAATGGGTGTCCCAGAAAAGATCAAGACAGACAATGGCCCTGCCTATGTTAGCCAGAAAGTTAGAACTTTTCTGATGAAATGGGGAGTGAAACATGTTACAGGTATACCTCATTCTCCAACGGGCCAAGGAATCATCGAGAGGGCACATCAAATGATTAAGGGGTATTTGAACAAACAGAAGCAGGAAGAGTTAGCGCTTAGCAAAGGTGTTGTTTACTTTGAATTATTTATGTTTAACTGGAGACCATGAGGAGCCTCCTGTGATCGTTCATCATTATCAGATCAGACTAGGAAGGAAGAACACTTTACCGGAATTCATGGTGAGATATTGTGATCCCACCACTGGAATGTGGAAGGGACCAGTACCTGTTATTTTTAATGGTAGAGGGTATATGTGTCTCTCCACAGATCAAGGTCCATTGTGGGTTCCAAGCCGAGCAGTAAAGCCGGAGTTGAAACAAATTCAACCGAATCAACTCCCTGCAACAGAACCTTCGGAGGACACAGAGTGAGGCGTAACCTCTGCATTAATTTAGCTGTGACATGTATGTGTAATATAGTTATATAAGTAGGCCTTTAAACACCACTACCTTCTGAGTAAGTTTATCAACACCCAGCACATCGTTTGTTACATGTTAAGTAGGAGTACCTTTAAACCAAAGTTCTTGGAATTTGTTTAACCAATCCATTGCGATATTTAAACGGCAATGGAATACCTCAAGTTTACTAAGAAGAAAAATATTAGCACATGGTTTGACAACCATGACAGTTGCAATGATCGCCTTCCCATAGGGCCAGAGCCACAGGAAATCATACTGATTCATTCTTTGAACACCTCTTATTGTATTTTTATAAAAAGAAAAAAGAAAGACATAGGATTTTTTGGTTTAAAAAGTTTAACAAATTGGCTTGGCCTAGGGGGGTGGATTAAGAGTTTATTGCAAAGTGCATTGTTTCTGTTGATTGTTGTTGTAATTGATACGTTATGTATAAGTTGTTTTCTATCATGTATCGAAGAGGAATTAGAATGCATAGCTAATCAAGCCTGGCTTGTCCAAAAAAAAAAAAAAGGAATTTGTGGGGAGTTTTGGGCCATATGCTGTGAACAAGCCAGGGCTTGAGGTGGCTGGGGTGCACTAGGACCATGCGGAAGTAAACAGAAGCTGGTCTGCCCTCGACCCAGGCTGCCAGGCTGCAGGAGGGTGCTGTTGTCGTCGCTGCGCATGTGGACAGTGCCCTGCAGCTAATCACCATCGTGGTGGGGGAAGAGTGACTGCAAGTGTAACCAATCATAGCCCGTACTTGCCGCATGGCCTTTTGGGTATAGAGTATATAACGTTGGAAAAAAGGTGGTCTCGGGGACATTGATATTCAGTGTTGTTAAGAGCTCATTAAAGGGTATTGATGGTAAATTCATATTGAATTAGACTCATTACTCTCGCCGGCCCGCCCGTCGTGCTCAAAGAGGTCCTGCTGGCAATTTTGCATTCTCCACGTCGTCTCACGACAGCCCAGGGAAGTGGTGGAGTCACCATCCCTGCAGGTGTTTAAAAGATGTATAGATGAGTCTCTTAGGGACATGGTTTATTGCTAGATATAGGTTACAATTGGACTCAATGATCTTAAGAGTCTCTTCCAACCAAGAAGGTTTTATGCTTCTATGATTTTAACCTCCCAAATGAACACCCTGGCCTCTAGGCTGTACAGCCAAGCTCCTTTGTGCTTGCCCTTTTGGTGGCCTCTTCATTCTCCTTATGCAGCCACCCAGCTAAAGGACTCATACCTGTGCTCTCCCCTTCCTGGACAGGGACTGTAACCAACAGGATGCTCTTGAAGAAGCTGGCACCTCTCTACCTTGTTGCTGTTCACCTCTTTATAATTCCAGCTACCCATCTGCCGCCTGAAGTTAGGTATGTAAAACATGAGATAATCGGTGCCACTCAGAGTTGTCATTCCCTATTGTTTACTGGTAAGTAAGACTTCTTCCCTCTCCTTATTAAGGAGTTGTTGTTGTTCAGCCTTCTGGGACTGCTGTCTCCTCATCCCACCGAAGGACTGTAGCCACCTACCGTTAGCTTCTGGATTCACTGCTAAAGGCTTTAAAACTATCAGCAAGGGGAGTGCCTGCCACCAAAGTCTTGAAGTAGACCTGCTCACCAAATGACAGTTTTGTCCCTGTTTCTGGCCATAGTCTTCCATATAAATGCACAGTCCTCTTCAGCAAGCAAGGTCAAAATGACACAGGTCCCAAAGGTTTTGACTTACCCTTCCCTTCTTCCAGTAGAGTCAGTGGGGTCTACCAACAGAATTCAGACAGTGCTGGGAATATCTCGAAATTTCTGCTGTGCTGGCACAAAACAAGGAACTCCCATATAGAAACCTAGGTTGCACAAGTAGAATTACCAGAGAAAGAAAAGGTCATTCTTTGGTAAGAAGAAAATGAAAAGGCATGATTGATCCCCTCACTGCTTGCCTAAATCCTTAATCTTCTGCTGCCCCTGTTTCCATACCATGTCACTGCATCCACTACACATTTGCATCATGTCGTTAATGACCACACGGATATGATGAGGTCTTTCTGTACCCATACAGCACCACTCCTCAGGCAGCTCCACTGGCTGCAAAAGGTCAGCTCTGCATATTCGCTCTTTGAAGACAGACGGAGCTTACAAATACCAGGAAAATGCCAGAGGCATTGTCCTTTGTCCCTAACACTAAAAGGACGTCTAAATCAAAAATAAAACTATGTCTATATTCTCCGCTGACACAGTATAACAGCTCACCACTGGAATGTCAGGGTCGTTGTCCTTGCTGGTTGAGATCCAGAGCTCCAGCTCCAAGAAGTGACAACATGTCTATGCCCTCTTCTTAGCCCTGAAAGCAACTAACATGGCATCCACAAGTGGCCCACATTCCTCCAACACATGGCTTGCACCAAATCAGTGTTCAATGCTCTGGCATGAGCCTGCTGCTACATACTTACTAGCACTTCACATTCAGAACCATCCATGTTTGCTCAGTTAGCTGTGGGCCACACAGCTATCGCTGTGACACATAAACCTACTGAATCTTGGACTAAATGAAGCCAGGAACTGAAATGTGGCGAGGGTAAGAAAGAACACAAGGAAAGGGAGAGACCAACATGGTCACCTTTAGGGCTGAACACCAGCTTCCAAGGACAGAACTGTATTCCACTCCCTGGATTACTTCTGCATTTTTATAAATTGGAATCTACCTAATGTTAAAGAGTATGGACAGTTTAACAGCAGCAGCCAGAACCTAGAAAGCTCTCACAGCTATCTAAACATCTCCACCCATCTAATCTCAATCAAGCATCTAATCTCAATCAGCCATCTAATCTCAAAATATAAAGTTAACCGTCACTTTCATAGGGCCTAATTGTAACTAAGATTGTAAATATGAGGTTGCTGTCTTTTATCATGGCAAGCAGTATCTGTTCTTTACTGATGTCGGCTTCTCATCTTGTACAAGTAGCAGTATTTAGGTGTGTATATCAGAGCTGTATTTATTTAGCTCTGCTCTCTTCCGGGAGCTTTCAAGGTGATCACTGTAATAAAGCAGGAAGCTAGCTTTTAGTAAGACCCAACCTATTTATCCTACAAGCAGAGCTGGTGGTCTGTCCTGTCCCTAGAGATGCACAGTCCTGCAATCATGCACAATCATCCAGCCAGTGCATGGGCAGAAAGCTCAAACCGTCCCAGACCCATCCAGTTCATTTGTATGAGTTCCACGTGTGCAGCCCAACGCCCTGCCCACAGCCAGCACCACACGTTTGTCTGTCAGTGCACAAATTGGAACCCATTAGTTATCACCATAGCATGACCTTTTAAAAAGATCCTACAGGTAGCAAGGCAATGAATTCTACGAAAGTAAGAGAGGAACGTGTGGTTTTCCTCCACCTCCCCATGAAGGAGTGACTGTGCTTTTCAACAGTCACTCAGCAGCCTGCTTTGCTGTTACCCAAAACTTACCTCCAGGGAAGTTGCATCCTATTCCCACAATAGCAATTTCATCTCCAGTCTCCATCTTCATCTCCTGGGCTGCACAATACAGATAGAAGTATCAGCCAGTTAAAAAAGTTATGCATTTATCATTAAATAAATATTAGGTTAAAATATCAACTTCCCACAAATGCATCTTGAATGATCTATTGCTGGTTGTGATGACAAATGACACTCCCACAGATGGCAGGAGCTGTGCGGTCTTTTTCTTGTTGTCTTGACTTTTAGAGGAAAAACCCCCTGACTAATTCCTCTGACTCCGTCATTCACAAACACTCCTTTCTACTGTCAAGCTCTGCTACTGCTGCCACCAGCTGATCTGCTCTTGAGCCTCTTCCTAGATCAAGCCGGCTTCTCTTCTTGCCTACAGACGTAACTTGTGCATTGACCAAGGCACACACTCAGCTCTATCACCTTTATCCTATTCATAAAGCAGATCTCCCAAAAGGAGTCTGCAAATTACCAGTTTAAAATCAGACCATGTAAACAGGCAACAGACAATCGAGTAACTGAAGGAAGGAAAGATGCGTCTTCCACATGCTAGAAAAGTTCCTGGAAGAAAAACCCTATTCTGAGCTCAGCTTTGCTGCAGCCCCCGGTTGCTTAGCTATTGAAATCGGACAGAGCTGGGAGTATCTGGAAATTTCTGCTGTGCCGGGAGAAAAAAACTTCTGCTGTGCTGAGGCCCAAAGTGCAAGAAATGATTATGTTCTCCTGCCCCATATACAGGCAAGCTGTATACACATGGTAGAGGGTTCTGAACAGGTATAGCTAGGGAGCAATTCCTCTGAAAATTCCCAGTTCACTGGGCTGAATTTGGCCGGCATGGAGTTAAATTTCTTCACAGTACGTTGTAAGGGGCCATGTTTTGGATTTGTGCTGAAAATAGTGTTGAAAACACACTGATGTTTTAGACTACTGACCGATGTCCCTTTTGACGTTACGATGGTCTGACAACACTCAACACCTTTTAGGATTCGACCACAATAAAGAAATATCTCTCTGTGCCGGATTTCCAGAGTCGGCAAATAGAATAGAATTGGCCCAGCTGTGTCCATCATAATCTGAAATTGCAGAGCTCAATTCCTGCTGCCATGATAAGGCTAGTGTGTACACATACTCAGCCATGTTGCAAGAAGAGCCAGAGGCCACGAATGCATTGCAAAAAGGAAGTTTTGTTTTAGCTACCTCTCTACTGGGGGATCTCCGAAGCCACACCTGAGCTCCCAGGCACAGGTGACACCAGCGGGGACACAGGCGCTGGTCAGTTCAGCCCTGCTGGAAGATCCCTGGGCCTGCTGAGCTCGCCTGTATTTCAAGGCTTCAGGCAGGCGCAGCCTCCTGCTCTTTCTCACAACAAAGCAGGAATCTCAGACATAGTGATAAGGTGCCTAGAGTTTCTTACACGCCTCTGTTATCTAACACAGACGTTCTACTCATCAAGCACACAAGGTCAGTAAAACAATTAGCGTGATGTAAGTGCTTTTTCTACAGACTGGTGCAAGTCACTTGAGCGTCTTTACATTTAACTAATCTCCTCGCCAAATCTTCCACTATATCCCCATATAGCTAGACAGTTGTTTTTCTTTACGACTGGTTAAGACTCACAATACAGCCTGACAGTGACATGCACCAGCACAGAGCTCTGCACTTTTGGACAGAAGAGAGGTGGGTAAGCAAAATCCTGCATGTGGCCTTTAGATATGCAATAAAGGGGAAGATCTGGGTGCCTCCCTGTTTGTTTTTAGCTTGGCAGTCAGCCTGCAGTGGGTGGTCAAGGTGTCTCAGGCAAAATATGCAGCAGTTCAGCAAGTCTGGCTTTTGGATTGTTAATGTTCTTCGTCCCAGTTCTCCAGTAGCACAGACTCAAATGCCTGTGCTGAAAAATTGTTTAATGTATACAAATGGCAGAGCAGAAAACCAGCTTGAGCTGAGTGCCTCTGGAGGAGGGACACCCAGACAAAAGCGTTTTGTGCTTATAAGCCCTCACAATCTATGCACCTGCTCTTCACACGCTGTCCACACTCCTGTTGGACCTGTGAAATTCTGGGCCTCAGGGCTTCTATTTTTCTTCTTGGTTCTCTATCTTCCAGAGGGCTTTTTGCTCATCTTATCTGTTCTGGTTAAAAGAAGACCCATTTTCTTTTAGTGAATTTTCCTTTCAGCTAAGTTTGTCTAAGTAACTGCACTTTTCTGAAGTTGGATGCACGTTTTTAAGACACTTCTCACTCTGGAGCTGATAATGGTAGTAATGGTATGCAGTAGAGGCCCAGGCTTATACTTATTGCTATGTCAGCCAAGATTGCTGATAAATTTGGTATGTCCCATAAGTGAGAGGGGTGTACTTCAAGGAGAGGCAGACAGAACAGGTGACCAATATTGGCCGAGTAGGTGTTCCATGCCCACCCACGTAGTACACCGTATAACAGTGGGAGATCACGAGGGCTTCACTCTCTTTGTCCATGCCTGGCATCTGAAGAGGACCCTGCCTGTTCTGCCTGAGATCCTAGGCCTGGTTCCATGCCCTGCATCCCTGAATCCAAATCCAATTTACTGCTGAATCCCGCCCAGGACTTCTGGGTACGTGCCCTGCAGACCCTGGAGCAATGCCAGCTCCGCTGCCTACCACAGCTGCGCTACGCCGGGAAATTCAATATTGGGTTTGTATATTTTGCATTATTTTCTCTTTCATTAGTAGTATTATTAGTAAAGCATTTTTAACTTTCCCCATGTCAATCCTATTACCTTTCCCTAGTGGGGAGGGCAGGGGGTTAACAGAGAGCATCTGCCATGGTTAATTGCAGCCCTGCAATAAATAGTTACATTATCTAGAAGGTTTCCAGTGCCTGCTGACAGAGCTTCCTGTTTATCTCCCGATGCAGGTGTTCAAGGCCCTCTGTAACCGAACAGCCAGACTGAGATAAGTTTGCAATATTTAGCCTAGAATTCCAGCAAGCCTTGCTACTCATGCTAAGTTTGGCTACACATGCCAAATATGTTATTCAAACAAACTAATATACTTAAAATAATAGAATACAATTTAAAAGTTAGTTTGATTAAATTTATAAAGCAACATTTTTGTTTGTACATATGAATCCTCTTATGGCCCAAACCTCAACTGATACTAACGTTTTACCACAAAAAAGAGCTTACAACTTCCCCACAGTGTCAAAAATTCACAGGTAATTCTCTGTCCCAGTCTGTGGTGGGACTTTTTCTGGGCCATGGTTATGAGTGTGACAGAGGCTGGGCTGAAGACAAGCACTCTCTCTGCTGCACTAGGAAAACACAAAGAAATCACATTGCGTTGCCCTGGAGACCTGGGTCTGCCCTATGTTAAAAGCTTTCTCTTTGAAGGTAAAGTTGTACCACACTTTGGTTTACAATTCTATGGGGCATACCCTTACAAAACTTTCATAACTTTTAGTGTTGATACAGATAGATTTAAAGTGCAAGATGTCGTGAACTAACAATTGCCCTTGACCATAATTACAGACTTTATACCAAAATCACATACAATAAAAGAGCTTCCCAACAAGTTAGAAATGTGATCACAGAATCACAGAATGGTTGGGGTTGAAGCAACCTCTGAAGTTCACCTATTCCAACCACCTGCTAAAGCAGGTTCACCAGAGCAGATCACACAGGAATGTGTCCAGGCGGGTTTTGAATATCTCCAGAGATGAGACTCCACAACCTCTCTGGGCAGCCTGTTCCAGTGCTCTGGCACCCCCAAAGTAAAGAAGTTTCTCCTCATATTCAGATGGAACCTCCTATGCTTCAGGCTGTGCCCATTGTCCCTCATCCTATCATTGGGCATCACTGAAAGGAGTCTGGGCCCATCCTCTTGACACCCACCCTTGGGATAGTTATGAGCATAAATCAGATCCCCTCTCAGCCTTCTCTTCTCCAGGCTGAACAGACCCATCTCTCTCAGTCTCTCCTCATAAGAAAAATGCACCAGACCCCTGATCATCTTTGTAGCTCTCTGTTGGATTCCCTCCAGTAATTCCTTGTCCTTCTTAAACTGGGGAGCCCATAACTGGACACAATACTCCAGATGCCACCTCACTGGGTCAGAGTAGAGGGAGGAACAACCTCCCTCGAGCTGCTGGTCACACTCTTCCTAATGCACCCAAGGTTACCATTGGCCTTCTTGGCCGATCAAGGTAGTTGATTATTTTCCCATATTATACTGAAATATTGAGCAAAGTTCATACAATTTATGATTTCTTCAGAAAGCTGTAGAGAAAGCTCAAAGTATATTGAGCAAGGTTCAAACAATTTATTATTTCTTATAAAAGCTGTAGAAAAAGCTTGAAGTATATTGAGCAAAGTCCAAATTATTTATGATTTCTTCTGAAAGATGTAGGAAAAGTTCAAAGTGTCTACTGAAAGGGTATTTCTTGACAATTTATGTAACGAAAAATTAGCCTAAAACCAATCATGACCCAATCTTCAGCACCTACGTATTTTCCTGAATGAAAAAAAAAAAAAAAGAGGAAGATGCTGCGCACTTGACCCAATAACCATCCCCCTAAGGAAGTATTACATTGCTATCTCTCATCAGGGAACTCCCCACCAGCTTATGTTATCTTGTGTATTTTGCATGACCAGAACTTTCTGACAAGAGCAATCACAAAGCTGAGAAAGGAAGACAGATAATTACAGACGTTCAAGACGGCTCTGGGAGAGGAACAGTAACATATTGCTGTGCCAAAACTAATCCCTCCTTTGGTCTGCCTGCCTGCTGCAGTTCTGTTCCACATCAAAATACAGTCGTCCCCAATAAGGAAGAATGAGTTGGTTTATTAGTGTTTAGTTTATTTGTTTTTTTAACTTGGCCCATTCACATTAATGCATGAGACCTCAAAGTGATTTGAAATAGAATAATAGAATCATAGAATGGTTTGGGCATCATCGTCCCCCGCAATAAACAGGGACATCTTCAACTAGATCAGGCTACTCAGAGCCACATCCAGCCTGGCCTTGAATGTTTCAAGGATGGGGCATCTACCACCTCTCTGGGTGTCGTGGTTTAACCCCAGCTATCAATCAAAACTACGATAGCTATTCACTCACTCCCCGCCAGGTAGGAGAGAGAATTGAAAGGGAAGTGAGAAACCCATGGAATGAGATTAAAATATCTTAGTAAAATGTCCCAGAAATCAATTTAGTCAGGTGATAAACTCCACACAGACTTTATTCTAGCCAGAAATGTTTAGCAAAGAAAAACAACTAGAAACAGGGTTTATCCAAAAATATTTGGCACTCTGACAACATTATGAAACACAGCTTTGGATACCAGTTGAAGATATTATTACTGTACGATCACATAAGAATAATGATGATCCACAGTGTGCACACTCACAAAAACAGGAGGCCTCTTTCACTTAAGGATACCCTGAGGAAATAACCACTTGCCCAGGGTGGGCAAAGGCTCACTCAAGGATATAACCAGAAGAAAATCACTCACTAGGAAGCAGGTGAGGGCACTGAGTCCTGGGAAGGCTCCTTAGACGAGATCCCTGATCTCAGGAGGGCTCTGTTCACAGCCCCACTGCTCCAAGAACACCACCCAAAGGGGGTCTTCACTGGGGGCCTCGTTTTATGGCCTGGTCAGATTTGTCTTTGGGCATTGCAAGCATAGTCCAGAAGCTTCTCAGCTTCCCTGGGCCTCAGCAGCTCCTTGGCTGAGGTCCCTGACTAATGACCGAAGGTCCCGCTCCTCCTGCTCCCCAAGCCAGGGTGGGGGTGGGGTGTGGAGGGGGACGGTGAACGTGAGGAGTCACCCTGCCCGGGGTGGGGAGATGTGACAGTCAGCACCGACCAAGGTGTGTACGTGAGGACAGGCACAGTGCAGCACAAAAGGTGCTAAAGACTCATCAAATGCCTTATTGCAAGCTCCGGTTTTCATTGGGAGATATATATGCTAATATAATAACATTTTTTAAGGTAGATACAAATTTTTAAAAAGGTATACAAAGTGATACTCAATGCAATTCCTGACAAACTCTGCCCATGCTGAGCAGCCATACTCAGGAAGAGAGCACCCTGGTCCTGAACAGCCGATCACAGGGAGAGAGAGAGAAACGGCCAAAAAGGCTCAGAAGCTGACTGCAAAATGGCAAAAAGCTGAACTAAAGGCACTCTTGAATGGAACTCAACCAGAACAGAGCTGAATCACAATGGGTCTAACAAACCAGAAAACCTCTAATTAAATATGAAGCAGGATGCTATAGTTTCACAGCAAATACCAGTCTCCTCATCAAGCAGAGGAGCTGCAGCCACTCATCCTGTCAGTGCTCAGCAAATGGCTGTTTCACAGAGTCATTGTGCGTTCCCAAAGCAAGAAAGAGTAGATCTCCTGTGGCAATTAGGAACAACGCATACCGGGACGCAGACAGAAATTCACGCAGAGGCAGAGATCTTGTTCAGGAAGGAGCGCAGAGCCTGCCAAGCAGAGAGCTGACCTAGGCCTAGGCTGCCTTCTTTATTCACCATTGACAATTTATAGGATTTACAGGTACGGGCATGGACTAAGATGTTTACAAAAGGTGTTTTTCCACTAATTGTTATTAAAAACACACTAAACTCATGTGATGTTTGTCTCACTTGTATTTCCACTCATTCACAGACTCAGCCCAAGGACATTCACACATCCCATGCACTTGGGGGCAGTTATCTGGCCCAAGATATAATTCTCACGAGTCTGGGCTATAACTTTTTACAATTATGAGAAACATACTTCAAAGTAATCTGTCCAAGGCCCTTTATATGTTATTATGTTAGTAGTATGTCTTCGACCATTCAAATGGTCATGTTAGTATCGATCTTCCTTTATCATCCAGATGGCTGGAACCGTACATCTTGCTTTCCCACATTTTACTTTCCAACAATCTTCCACATGAATAAACATCTGTTAGTTCCGGGTCCTGGTGCCAGGTTATCTTAGGGGTTTTCTTTGGAACTGTATGCTATAAACAGATAAGCAGGCCTGGAGGAAACCAGGAACTCACCTCCCATCTGGTTGCCGTCATCAGCAGGCCACCATCATTGCTCATTTGTGTGCATTTTTCTGAAGGCCCCAGGACATGCAATTCTTTCTTGCACACTGGCTAGTGAGGACACAGAGGGCACAAACCTTCCAGCTGACAATTAGACTGTCCACTTTGGATACAGGGGTTTGAAGCGCTGCATTCCCCACGCCATCTGCAGACATGTCACCTCAGGGCCATGGACTGTCACTGCCTGGCACAGGTAGCAAAGTCCAATTGTTTCACCCAGGCGTGCAGGCAAACAAAGGCAGTAGCCAGGCACCCACAGAGCACTCCTGCCTCATCCAGATGGAGGGACAGGATAGGATAGGATAGGATAGGATAGGATAGGATAGGATAGGATAGGATAGGATAGGGTAGGATAGGATAGGATAGGGTAGGATAGGATAGGGTAGGATAGGGTAAGATAGGACAGGACAGGACTTTCCTGTCATCATTGGGTAATATGGCAGCAACGGTAAAGAACAGGTTAGTCCAATTTCCTTCAGAAATGGCACAGACATACCTGATGCTGCATTATGGTGGAAGGAATGGAACAAAAGATTTCTTGATCTCGCTTTTTTATTCCAGGGTCCAGTGCATCTCACACAATTGGCAAAGCACTTTCCATGGGCAGCCTGTGTACAGAAATGCCCCTCTGTCCTGGTGTTCCAACAAGAGGGGCAGGAATAAGCCATATCTGCCTTGACTGAGAATTTGAAACTACAAACATTCATCCATGGTCTAAGCACAAAGTTCTACATTTTTAAATTAAAAAACACAGACAGATACCAGCCTACTGGAGTGAAATCAGTCAATGGCCACCATGAAGTCTGAGTCCTGGAGCACACAATGTACAGAGCCAAGGGAGCTAGATTCAGTCTGGAGAAGATCAAGAGTGGGGAGGATCTTCTTGATGCCTTCGGCTATGTGATGGGAAGGTGCAGAGAAGACCGAGCCAGACTGTTCTCAGATGTGCTGGGAAAGGACAAGGAACAACTGTCACAAGTTCTATCAAGAGAAATTCCAGTAAGATATTGACACGGGCAAAAACTGTTTACTGATTCAAGGAATTTCTGTGAATGTAATTTATTTGCCAATTAACAATCTATTAATTCTGGTATCAAATAAAACTAAAAACAACCAACCCACTGTTAGGAAAAACACCCCTGCTTCCCTCCAGACACCTCTTCCTCCACTATTTTTGCTCCTCAGCCCCTTTGGTGAGGTGGCGGGCAGCACAGGAGAATGGGGCCACCACGAGCATGGTGGTTCCTTCACTGGCAGCAGCTTCTTTGGGCTACACCTCTCAACTCAAGCAGCCCCTTGGCTCCAGCCCCTGCCCAGACATGGTTTTCTCTCTTTCCTCCTTCCTGCTTCAACCTGGCTTTTTTTCCCACTTCTCCTTCTCCTCCGGCCTCATTTCTCCTTTTGTTTGGTGTTCACCACCCTTACTGTAAGATGTTTCCACAGAGGTGCCACAGACTGCCCTGGGGAAGAGCTCAGCCATGCCCTGCAGTGTGTCCATTAAGGCCAGCTGCCTCACACCTGTGGGCAGATCGCTCAGAGACCATGGGTCTCAGATAACAATTAAAAACTTTAACTCTGTTCCAGGGTGTTATCTTCTTGTTCTCAAACTAATACAAACCACAACTGTGCTAGCTACAAAAAAATAAAGGTTTCTAACTGCATGAATAAAACTGACTTTCTGTCAAACCAACACAGCATGTCAACCATATCTCTGCTTTGCTTGTCACCATTTCATTAGCGTCAGGAAACACAAAGAAGCGTGGTGTTATCACTATTTACCTATGTGGCAATATTTGCAAACAGTAATTCACTGGAACCCCCAACAAACAGAACATATCCAGCAGGAGAAAGGTTGTGCTTTCGTCCACAAATACAGGAAAGATTCAATTGCGGGAAGTCCTGTAGTCCTGTTCCTGGCCCTGCCCCAAAGAGTATTTCAGATTTTATCTTACTAGAAATCAATATAAAACGCATGGACAAGAACCCAGATTCTTGGAGAGAAGTCTGGTACATATCTTCTGCTTGAAGATGACTCTGAATTGAGAGTTGGTGGAGCCATCTTCCCATGCCATCAAGTTAGACCCCCAAGGCTCAGAAAGAGTTAACCTAAAGACAGCTACCTGTGCTCAATGCGCGGAGCTGCTGCCACCATCCCATTTCCTGCCTCCTGATCATTACCACAGCTTGTCTCCAGCTCCCAAGGAGCCAGAAAGAAACTGGACATGACAAGTGGTTGATTTTTATTTTCTCCCTTGTTGAGCTTAAAAAAGTCAGTAACCCTTTATGGCTGGTTTTTCACAGTGAAAGCATTTGGCTGGACAGCGTCTCTTCATGTCTGCTGTATCATCCACACCCTGGTCCACTGCCAGGTTATCCTAAAAGCCTTCTTGGTGTCTGGCCATCGGGATAGATGTGTCTCTGTAGTTTATTCCCAGACACAGGTCTATTTTTCTCTGGAGTTTTCTCCATGTAAGAGATGCTACCTCTTCCAGCTGGGTGACTCCTTGACAAGGAGCCTGGCTGGCTGGCTTACGCTCATGGGTGGCAACCCTGTCTCCTTAGGATGAGAGAGAAGTACCTGCAACTTTTCTTAGCAAGTACTGGCAGGAGTGTAGAGGGTTGCTTCTTTCACAGAAGGGCACGAAGTGACTTGTGATGAATTAGCTAATTGGCTAGACACCTCTCCAGAAGTATCACACCTGAGATTAATGTTCTCCTTGGCCAGAGGACACTCAGATCACTGTCACCAGTGTCAAGAACACCAGGCTATAGGGTATTTTGTGGACTTGGAAAGATGCTTTCTATCCTTCCTACAGCACAAAACTATAGCGTACCACAGCAGAAAACTATAGTGTACCACAGCACCGAGATTTCTGTGGCTTGCCCATTGCAATCACTAAACCTTGTTTCATAGTCTTATGTTTCTTCAGCTCTCACTCCCCTGTTTTGTAAACCTGCTTGCCATGAGAGCAAACACAGCAAGACATACATCACTACTGCCTATGTTCTTCTCTTGGGCAGATGAACAATCCTAAGTGATGACATAATGACCACAGCAGATTTGGGGGAAAACAGTGAAGACGAAGCCCAGAGGACAAAGTGTAGGAGCGGGGCCGTGCCCGGCACAGCTGGGGTTACAGCCCGCGCGCTGCCCCGTGCTGCGGGCACGGCCCGGGCTCCAGGCAGCGCGCTGTAGCGGCACGCAGGCCCCGCCAGCACGGGGCTTCCCGGGGCGGCTCACGCGCCCACGGCCGGCGGGAGAGGCGGGGCGGGAGCGCGGGCCCGCCCGTTGGAGACTCGAGCCCGCCCGTTGGAGACTCGAGCCCGGGGCGCGGCGGGGGAGCCTCGTGCCCCCGCCCGCCTGTGCGGGAAGCGGCGGCGGCCGCGGAGAGTCAGAGCAGGGGAGGGCGCGGCCGCCTGCTCCACCGAGCAGCGCTCATTCGCTCCGCGGCCCCCGCGGGCACAAGGCGGCTCTGCCCCGGCCAGGAGCTGCTGCCGGCAGCCCGTGTCCCCGACTCGCCCATGGCGGAGCCGCCGCACCCCGCGGAGCGCTGCTCCTGCCGCAACACCAACTGCCTGGAGCGGCCGCTCAGGCGGCTCTTCCGAGGGCTGGGGGGCGCCGTGGCCGCCTGGCCCTGGCCCTTCGTGCTGCTGCCGCTGCTGCTGTCGGGCGGGCTGGGCGCCGGCTTCCTGTTCCTGCGGCAGCGGCAGGCGAACGACATCGAGGAGCAGTTCACGCCGACGTGGGGGCCCGCCAAGGCCGACCGCGACTTCGTGCAGCGGTTCTTCCCCACCAACGACTCGGAGCGCTTCTCCGCCGCGCGCCTGCCCACCGAGGGCACCTACGCCGCCTTCATCGCCGTGGCGACGGGGAACGGCTCGGTCCTGGCCCCGGCGGCGCGGCGCGACGTGCTGCGGCTGGACGCGGTGATGCGCGCCCGCGGCTACGAGCAGCTCTGCGCTGTCAGCAGCGGCAACTGCGCCATCCCCGACCTGCTGCAGTACGGTGAGGCGGCCCTGGAGAACCTCACCTTCCCCTTCAGCGGCGGCTTCTTCCTGGGGACCGTGCTGGGCGGCGTGCAGACGGACCCCGACGGGCGGGTGCTGTCGGCGCGGGCGCTGAGGCTGCTGTATTACCTGCGGGAGGACGGCCCCGCGGCGGAGAAGAGCCGGCAGTGGCTGGAGGACTTCTTGAAGGAAATGCCGTCGGAGCTGGAGGCGCTGGGCATCACCGCTATTCAGGTGAGCAGGGGCGGGTACAGCCGTGCCGCGGCCGCCGGGACCCGAGATGCCCGGGCTGCGAGGGCTGTGGAAATACGTTAGTGCTAACGTGATGTTTAGCATTGCCTGTGTGTGTGGATAAAGACTAAGAAAAAAAAGTAGAAATGCTTCATCTTTCGTTGTTGTTTTAACAACAGGTGACTTACTTTACCTCGCTGTCCAGACAACAGGAGTTTGAAGGAAATACCAAGAGTGTGATCCCACTCTTTTCCATAACGTATTTCTTGACAATAACCTTTTCAGTCGTCTCTTGTCTAAGGTAAAATGCCTTCTAAGCTGTGGAACAGTAAGAAGTGACCGCTGCTCTTCTTTACCTTGCCTAAATTGATTTCTGCTTTTGTCAAGTGAAGTCATTCTTGAAGCTGCAGACTTCAGGGGACATTTAATAATAGGCAAACAAATGTCTTTCTTTGTAAAGATCAGTTTTAAAGGGGAAGGAAGCAGGGTCTGTTTGCACTTGTTTCTGCCACTGCTCAGTTAAGGTTCAGATGGATGATCACTGGCTTCAGAGATCACCGCATGTATGGGTACAGCTTTAGGTGTTCTTCTTGCTAGTAGGGTCTGAGCCTTAATTGCTGTCCACAAAGAACTTAGCCTGCCCCTTTCTTTGTGCTGGTGGAAGGGGAACCATTGTACATTTGACAACCATATGGCAGTGTTTGTGTGCTGTGCTTGAGAAAGAAAGGTGTACTCCAGTGGTGGGCTTGTTGCTTTAGCGCTTGTGTCAGTCATCATGGGTAGAGCTTATGTATCTTCATCTTTCCAGCTCTCTTGTTATTGATGCCAAAATCAGTACACATCTTTATGCTTATAGATATAACTGGCCAGCAGTAATAATGTATTTAGCACCTCCTATATAAATTAATCTTTTCTAATGCTGACCGCTGGGAGCTCTCCTCACAAACAGCAGCTTTCCTCAACAGTTCTCTTCACAGACAGGCTGTCGTTGTTATCTGTGCACTTCTCATGCCAAACACCTTGCTGAAATATTTGACATGTAACTAAGATGTTCCTTAAAATATTTTCAGACTGAGCTGTATAAGAAATAATGTCTGGCTTGCGTGCTGTGGAGTGGTCTCTGCCGGTTTAGCTGTATTAAGCAGCTTTGGATTGCTGCTCTTCTGTGGAGTCCCGTTTGTGGTCACTGTAGCAAGCGCGCCATTTCTTATCCTAGGTAAGTAGACAAAGCAAGTTGGATTCAGATACCAAGACTGAAGTGGAGTTAAAACAACCTGACACTGTTAGTCTTTCATGATGTGAGCATCAGATCCTACACAGTTTCAACATGTAGTAAGGAGAGGAGACTCTTGGAGGTGCAGCCTCCTCTGAGCTCCCACAGGCGGGTGAGCCGCTCAGCTCAGGGCACCCACGCTGGGGCTGGAGCCGGGCTCTGGCACAAGGGCAGCTCCTCCCAAAAAATAGTGCTTGCTCTAGTTCTCTTGCTGAGGTATGAGAGCTATAAATGAGAGGGTAGTTAAGGTGAGCACTTCTGGCATTGTTCTAGCATCCCTGGTAATTTAGCTGTTATGATTAATCATTTATTTAACTAGTGCTAATACTTGAGGTGAACTCAACCAGGTTCTGTCACTGCATTCCCCTCTATCATTGCCTGCTGTTTTCTATAGGCATACTATAAGCATTTACATATCTCATTAGCTTTGTGTAAGTTTGTCTACCCCAAAATAGTTTGTAGTTAATACTGTTCTATGGGACTGCTGAATTTGTCGGCAATTTAAGCAGGTGCAGAGGTCTTCCCCAAACCATACACCTCCTGACCTCTTTTTCTCCCTTCTTCCCTGCCGTTAGTCAGCCTCAGGTTGCAACAGCAGCACCATGGAACGTGTGTCCCATGTGCAGCTTGTGCTACATGAGCACTGACTTAATGCACTACCTGTGGGAAGTAAGTTACTGTAAGGTTTTGTGTTCTCAGAGTGTAGTCTTTCATCAGATGAAATTTGGCCTCAATACAACTTAAGCAATGAGTAAGACTGTCTGTAATTTCAAATTAAAAATCCATCTCATTTTGTTATGATGTGAAATGTCCTCTGAAATATCATGACTAGGTACCACAGTCTCATTTAGCTGTACAACTGAAGTGATGCACCGTTTGTGTAACCAGCTCCCCCCGCCCAAAATACCAGGAAGTTAGTATCACTGCATCACAGTTGCACAGACTGCTTGACAGCCAGTGCTGAACTTTCCAAATACCGTTAGATAATGTTGCTGCAAATGAATTGCTGTTTAAAAAATCCTTATATGGTCTCCTAGATGAGAAATTCATGTGATCTTTTCTTGGTCTTGGTCTCATGCTTAGGAAAGTACATGGAACTCCTGGGCTGACAGAAGCTTTGTGTCACACCAGATATCTAATGCAAATGCTCCTTAGGGCATGCATTGTCTCTGTTTCCTGCGTAATTCAAATGCATTTTATATTTGCTTTTGTTTGCTCATCAATTGCAGAGGCTCTAAATTTCAGAAAGACCCTTTTGTATACCTGAGAAAGGGCTTAAGCCAGTCTCTTCAGATCTTTATGAGGAGTGAGCAGACTTTTGTCCTCCTTGCATTAGACCAAAAAAATTATCAGCCTGCTGTGTTTCCAGCAGCAGCTCGACTCGCTGCCCTCCAGCAGCACCTTTTGACGTGCTGCTTAATTAATCTTTGCACATCTACTGGCAATTGCCTATTGAGGCAGCAGTTAGTGATTTCATCTGTTCTTTTATGCTCAGCTATATCATCTGTGCTTACTCTGATATTCACACAGTCTTGCTTCCCCCTTTAGTCTAGGACCCAGTCTTCCTGGCAGGGTTTCCCAGGACTCTGGGGTAATAAATGCAGGCACATGAATACAAATGTGAAGATAAATGAATAATAAATCATGAATAAGTACTCAAAGATAAACTGGATAGAAGATAAGTGGAGAGCAGAAAGCATAAAAAAGTGCATCACTGGAAAAGTGGCATCACTGTTTTCCCATGTGATAGCAGCTGTTCTCCATGTCTGCTGAATGTAGAGCAGAGCGAAAAATTATTGATTTGCTGCAGTGATGAAGAAGAGATTCCAGAGATAATGGGGGACACTTCCAGTGCTAAGGATAGTTGAGCATCCAAATAAGCAATGTATTACCTTGGAGCTTGGGTAAGAGATGTGGATCGACAACTCCCCATGCTGGTACGGTCCTCTCACTATTACCCACTATTAGTTTTTAATGTTGGCAGGGAAAAGGTAGGAAAAAGAAGTATTAAGGCAATCAAAAGGGATTTCAGAGATATGGGGTGGTTGATTGATGGCTCAGGTGGTTTTCTCCTCCATCGTTTCAATAGCAGGCAGGAACACAGATTGGAACAGGCAGGCTCAATTAATCAACATGTGGCTCTGTGACTGGTGTCACTGACAGATGCAAAGCTACTGGAGAGTGTCCAGAAGAGGCTACAAAGTTGGTGAAGGGTTTGGAGGGGAAGCTGCATGAGGAGCAGCTAAAGTCACTTGGATGGTTCAGCCTGGAGCAGACTAAGGGAAGACCTCATCATGGTCTACAGCTTCCTCACAAGGGGAAGACGAAGGGCAGGTGCTGAACTCTTCTCTGTAGTGACCAGTGACAGAACCCAAGGGAATGGCCGGAAGATGTGCCAGAGGAGATTTACTTTGGACATTAGGAAAAGGTTCTTCACACAGAAAGTGCTGGAGCACTGGAACAGGCTCCCCAGGGAGGTGTCACAGCCCCAAGCCTGACAGTGTTCAAGACACATGGTGTGAACTGTGAGGTTGTCATATGCAGGGACAGGAGTTGGACTCAATGATCCTCGTGGGTCCCTTCCAACTCAGGACATGCTATGATTTAAACCAGTTTAATCACTGGACACCAGAGACAACACAAGTGTCAGAGATGCACTTGCTGTGCTCAGTCCTTCAGCACAGCAGAGTGACAGATCAACAACCCATCAGCTCACCAGGAGTTTCTGAAATGTAATAAATTCGGCTACCCACAAAGGAACTATTTTCCTGTATCTGTTTAACTTGTATCAGCACTACAGCAATGTTAATAGCCTAACTTTCTTTTTCAAAATTTTGTGCAGACTTAAATGCAATTCATTTTGCACTTTTGTTGGGTGTTAGTGGAAGCAGCCATTTGCCATGCAGCATTAACTTTTTGTCTTCCTGCAGGAGTTGGTGTTGATGACATGTTCATCATGATCGCTTGCTGGGAACAAAGCTCAGGAAAAGAAGGTAAATCAAGTGTTAAGTCTCGTCTGGCTGAGACCTACGCCGAAGCAGCACTTTCTGTGACCATCACCACTCTTACAGATGTTTTGGCTTTCTTCATTGGCACCTGGACTTCCTTTCCATCAGTGAGATCATTTTGCCTCTACACAGGCACTGCTTTTGTCTTCTGCTATATATATACCATGACCTTCTTTGGGGCAATTATTGTATTAAATCATAAAAGAGAGCAAGGAAACCGACACTGGCTAACTTGCATGCCTGTGGGCAATAAAGATCGGGCTGAGGCGTCTTGCTTGTACAATGCTTGCTGTATAGGCAAGTGTTCTGGGGAGTCACCTCAGCCAGAAAGTGAACATCCAATGAGCATATTCTTTAAGAAGTATTATGGTCCTTTTTTTACAAATAAATGGATCAAGCTACTTGTGGTGCTGCTGTACGGAGCATACTTGGGTGGCAGTGTTTATGGATGTACTCAGATCAGGGAAGGCATCGATCTTCGAAATCTGGCAAGTGATGACTCTTATGTTATTCCATACTATGATGACTCTGACAAATACTTCTCAGTATATGGACCCAGGGTCATGGTTGTCATTACAGAAAGCGTAGATTACTGGAATGAGACTGTTCGTCTTGGCATTGAGAACTGCATGCAGAATTTAGAGGGCATTTCCTATGTAGATCAGAACCTCTCAGAGTCATGGCTGAGAGTTTACACAAGACTTGCAAATGGTGGTTTGATAAATATAAGCAATCAGACCCTCTTCATTAATAACTTACCTGTACTGTTCCACATGGTTCCTGGTTTTGAGTGGGACATTAACAAGACTCAGGATAAAATAGAAGCTTCACGTTTCTTTATCCAGACGGTGAACGTGACCTCAGCTGTTGATGAGAAGAATCTTCTCCGTCAGTTGAGAGAGACAGCCAAGCAGTGCAGTGTTCCATTAATGGTGTATCACCCAGCGTTCATCTACTACGATCAGTACCTGGTCATAGTGCAGAACACCATTCAGAATATCGTCGTGGCCGCTGGGGCAATGCTCGTTGTCTCCCTTTTGCTTGTCCCCAACCCATTGTGTTGCTTGTGGGTGACTTTTGCTGTAGCTTCTGTTATAGTTGGTGTTGCTGGTTTCATGACATTTTGGAACGTCAATCTAGATTCCATATCCATGATCAACCTGGTCATTTGCATAGGGTTTTCAGTAGATTTTTCTGCTCATATTTCCTATGCCTTTGTGACAAGTGGAGAGTCCTCAGCCAATAAAAGGGCAATTGAAGCTCTGTCCTTGCTGGGTTACCCGGTATTACAAGGGGCAGTTTCTACTATAATAGGAGTAGTTGTCCTGGCTGCAGCAAAAACCTACATTTTTAGGACATTTTTCAAGATCATGTTCCTTGTTATTTTATTTGGGGTTCTTCATGGTCTTGTTTTTATTCCAGTGTTTTTAACCTTTTTTGGCAACTTTGGCAGATCACCCCAAGATACCAAACCTAAGGCACCAGAGCTTCAGTTGTCAGATGTTAAAGTCTGTGCAAGACAAAGTTATATGTAAGATATATTTATTACATGTAGGCTAAAACTCAGTGATTTTCAGGGAATGTAAGAAATTAAGAAAATGAAGAACAGAAAAATAAATACAACAGGGAAGCAAAGGCTTCAGAATAGACAGGCAAAAAACAAACAAACAAACATAAAACTAATAAAAAACCAAACAAAAACCGGAAGAAATTAAAATGCTCAGAATGGTTTTGCATTTCTCATTTTTGTGTGCTTGACTAACACTTAATATTTAAATCCTTTTTGTGACTTGTTTACTGAATGTATTAGAATTATTATAAGCCCTGACCACTGCACCAGTTTAACAGATTACGTTACAGGTTTGTCAGGCAATGTACACAGGGGGAAGGACAGCTCCCGGGGGTTTGCGTTTCCCGCCTGGTGACCTTGATGCTGTAACGCAGCCCACGCTGAGCCTGAAGACAATTTTCCCCCAAGAGGCTCAAACCTGGAGGTTTCACAGCAGGATTACAAGAACTCAGAACCGCCTTGGACTGCAATGATTCCTAAGCCTTCAGGAGGCAAAGTCTGCTTAGATTCCTTATGCAGCACAAGAAACCCTCGGGACGACAAACGGACTTGGATTTTTCTCTTCAGATCTTTTTCTTGGTGTCCTTTTTCCTCACTAAGATTAAACATCATGTAGCTTTAAGAAGACTGTGTGTAGCTTGCGTTGGCTGCAGTTTGCAAAGGGTAGGTGATGGAACTTGTGTGGAACCCCCTGAGTCACCGTTTCAGAAGACACTATGCCGGTGCATGACAGGGCAAGGATTCACTAGAGGGAATCACACCCTGATTTAGGACAAAGTGAAAAAGCAGCTCAGGTCTAAGCCGTTAGTCCTAAAAATATAAACCTGTAATTTCTATGATGTTCATCAGTGACAATGCATCCTGTGAAGTGTTATAGAGCAGAGGAGCTTTCACTGAAATAACAGCTAATCGTGTATTGGGTGGTCTTTGAACCTGTAGGGACAAAACACTGTATGAGAAGTCAATTCATAATTTGTGTGTAACAAGCTACCTCTTGGAAATAAACAAATGGTGTTAACTGTTGTTTGTCATTTTGGAAAAATTGGTCTAGGAGTTACTAAACCATTCAGTCTAAATCTGCAGCTGGAGTCAGTCAGTCAGTTGTCAGTCAGCGATGAGCAACCAAGGAGCACAGCAGCAATTATTGTAAGTTCTGCTGTAGAGCACAGATCAAGGAGACAAGGGGCATACACAGTGCCAGGCAAATCCACGGACGGGCACAGAGACCACCTGAAAATTGGCAGATCTTTCGAGAATAGCTCATGCGGCAGGTCATTACCAGGAGATTTCAACAGCCCTTAGGGAGTGCAGGCAACCAGGAGCACAGCGAACGGGTGAGGCAGTTAGCGCAGCAGTTAGCCTCATGGTCCTTCTGGCTGCAAGGACTGATGCAGCCACCCAAACGGAGCTTGTGAGGGAAGATGCAGCTGTCCAGGTCCTGGGCCGCAGAGTGCGCCCAGGTTTCTGCTTGGGGACTGATGGCAGCAGCGAGCTCACCTGTGGGTGATGAGCCCAAGTGAAGGATCTGCTCAGCCTGGTGACGGAGCTTCGAGAGGAGGTGTCCAGGCTGAGGAGCTTCAGAGAGTCAGAAAAGGAGGTTGACTGGTAGACTCACAGTCTGCTATCCCTGATGCAGGAGCAGAAACTAATCATGGCACCAGGTTAAAGGGACCCCCTACCCTCTTGTCATCAGGCTGTAAGGGGCAAACCAGAAGATGGGGGAGAATGGAAATGGGTTATAGCTCAGGGCAGCACGTGAGCACACACTCAGCCTGCCCCACCCTCCCAGGTGCCTGTATACAACAGGTATGAGGCTGTGGAATTGGATGGGCAAGCAGCTGACGCTGCTGATTAAAACCCTTCTGGGAAGGATGGGTCCTCTAAGCAACCCACACCCCACATGAAACCCAGCAAACCCATTAAAACCTCACATGTAAAGAGGAAAAGAAGGGTGATTGTCACAGGCGACTCCCTTCTGAAGGGAACAGAGGGCCCCATATCCCAACCCACAGGGAAGTCTGCTCCCTCCCTGGGGACGGGGTGAGAGATGTGGCTCAACAACTCCCCTGGCTGGCAAGGTCCTCTGATTATTACTAGCTATTGGTTTTTAATGTTGGCAGGGAAGAGATAGGCAAAAGTAGTATTAAATCAGAAAGGATTTCAGAGCATGAGGCAGCTGGTCAATGGCTCAGGTGCTCAAGTGGTTTTCTCCTCCATCATTTCAGCAGCAGTCAGGAACACAGAATGGAAAAGGCAGGCCCAACTAATCAACACGTGGCTCTGTGACCGGTGTCATCCATGGAACTTTGGGTTTTTCAACCATGGGATAGTCCGTCCTTTGCCAGATCTTCTGACACCCAATGGGATGCACCTCTCTCGGAAGGGGAAAAGGGTGTTTGCTCAGGGGCTAGCAAGGCTGATTGTTAGGGCTTTAAACTAGGCTGGAAGGGGGAACGGGGTGGTAGCAGGCCAGTCAGTGATGAGCAGCGGGATGGCACCAAAGCTCGAAGAGACGCATGACTCTGAAATTCCTCAGACTGTGCCATAAGGTGAAGGGCACAATCAACTACACTGGAAGTGCTTCTACACCAACCTGCGCAGAATGAGGAAAAAGCAAGGTGAACTAGAAGCCTTGGCCCGGTCCCAGGGATTTGATAAAATTGGCATTAGCGAAACCTGATGGGATGAGTCCTGCGACTGGTGCGCCATGATGGACGGCTACAGGCTGTGCAGAAGGGACAGGCAGGGTTGGAAAGGCTGGGGGGGTGGCACTGTATGTAGCAGAGGGGCTGGAATGCACGGAGCTGGCAGTTGGTGATGGCAAAGTTGAGAGCGTCTGGGTAAGGATTAAGGGTCAGATAAAGCAGATGTTGTCGTGGGTGTTTACCATAGGCCACCCAGCCAGGATGCCGACACTGATGAGTTATTCTTCAAGGAACTAAGCGAAGCCTCCAAGTCATCTGCCCTTGTCCCAATGGTGGACTTCAACTTGCCAGATGTCAATGGGGAATATCATACAGCTGGCACCAACAGGTCCAGAAGATTCCTAAAGCATCTGGACAATAACTTCTTGGTGCAGGTACTAAGGGAACCATCCAGGAAAGGCACCTTCCTAGATCTGATTCTCACTAACAGAGAGGGCCTTGTGGGAGAAGTGGCGACTGGTGGCTCCCTTAGCCACAGCAACCATGAAGCAGTCAGGTTCAAAATCTTTGCTAACTGGAGGAAAAATTCCAGCAAGACCTTAACACTAGGTAAGAGGAGAGCAGACTTCAGGCTGCTCAGAAAAATAGTAAGATTCCCTGGGAAGAAGCTTTTGAAGGTCCATCAGTGTTGGTCACTACTAAAAACACAGGACCAGGCAATTCCAAAATGCCAGGCAAAAATGGCGAGGCAAAACGCCAGCTTGAAATATTTCTTCTTGAGATGTCGAAAAAGGAAATTATACTGTTAGTGGAAGCAAGTTCAGGCACCATGGGAGGACTACAGAGATGCTGCTCACCACTGCAGGGAAGAAATTCACACTGCCAAAGCTCGATTAGAATTGAAGCTGGCCAATACTGTGAAGGACAATAAAAAAGGCTTTTAAAAAATATATTAATGGTAAAAGGCAAACTAGAAATAACATTGGCCCATTACTGCATGAGCATGGTTGCCTTATTAACAAGGACATAGACAAAGCTGAAACATTTAATGTTTTCTTTGCCTCTATCTTCCACACCAATGATGGACTTGGGGGCTCCTATAGCCCTGGGTTAGAGAACCATGGCTGCAAGAACGATAAACTCCCAATCAGTCTGGAACTTGTATGGGATTTGCTACTCCAGCAAGATCCCTACAACTCGATGGGGCCTAATGGGATTCATCCAAGGGTGCTCAAAGAGCGGGCTGATGTCATAGCGAGACCTCTCTCTGTGATTTTTCAATGCTCTTGGGAGTCTGGTGAGGTCCTGAATGACTGGAAGCTGGCAAACGTTGTCAAACATTGTCCTAATTTACAAGAAGGGCAACAAGGATGACCCTGGCAACTACAGGCCTGTCAGCCTCACCACTGTGCCTGGGAAAATCATGGAGGATTATTCTGGGAGTTATTGAAAAACATCTGAACGACAATGCAGTCGTTGGTCCCAACCAGCACAGTTCATAAGGGGAAAGTCTTGACTGACAAACTTAATTTCATTCTATGACAAGGTTACTCACCTAGCTGACCAAGGGAAGCCTGTAAATGTGATCTTCTTGGATTTCAGTAAAGCCTTTGATACTGTCTCTCACAGTATCCTCCTGGACAAGATGTCCAGCACACAGCTGGATAAACACATAATGCAGAGGGTGAGCAATTGGCTGGCCAGCCGGGCTCAAAGAGTTCTAGTAAATGGGGTTATGTCGGGCTGGTGACCTGTCACTAGTGGGATTCCACAGGGATCCATTTTGGGCCAGCACTCTTCAATGTCTTCATGAATGACTCAGACACAGGACTCCAGCGAATACTAAGTATGTTTGTTGATGATGCAAAATTGGGTGGAGCTGTTGACACTCTCAAGGGCAGAGAGGCCCTGCAGAGGGATCTGGACAAACTGGAGAACTGGGCAATCACCAGTCGCATGAAGCTCAACAGGGGCGAGTCCTGGATTTTGCACCTGGGACACGGCAACCCTGGCTGTACGTACACACTGGGGGATGAGATGCTGGAGAGCAGCTCTGCAGAGAGGGATCTGGGCTTCTGATCAATGGCAAGTTGAACATGAACCAACAGTGTCCCTGGCAGCCAAGAGGGACCTGTGTCCTGGGTGCATCCAGCACAGCATGGCCAGCTGGGCACGGAGGGGATCGTCCTGCTCTGCACTGGTGCGGCCTCACCTGGAGCACTGTGTGCAGGTCTGGGTAACACAGGATAAAAGTAGATAAAGCTACTAGAGAGTGTCCAGAAGAGGCTATGAAGTTGGAGAAGGGTTTGGAGAGGAAGCCGTATGAGGAGCAGCTGAAGTAATTTGGTTTGTTCAGCCTGAAGGAGACTTCATCACGATCTACAGCTTCCTCACTAGGGGAGGAGGAGGGGCAGGCACCGATCTGTTCTGTCTGGTGACCAGTGACAGAACCCAAGGGAATGGCAGGAAGATGTGCCAGGGGAGGTTTAGGTAGGACATTAGGAAAAGGTTCTTCACCCAGAGGCTGGTGGAGCACTGGAACAGGCTCCCCAGGGAGGTGTCACAGCCCCAAGCCTGACAGTGTTTGAGAAGAGACTGGACAACACCCTCAGACACATGGTGTGAACTGTGGGGTTGTCATATCCAGGGACAGAAGTTGGACTCGATGATCCTCGTGGGTCCCTTCCAAATCAGGACATTCTATGATTCTGTTATAAAGAGTTTCTTCTGAGAGACTCAAGCAAGTGCGACAAAGCCGGGTCTGCCTCTGTTCTGTGGGGTTTCTGGGGGCTACTGGGCAGCCAGGGCAGAATCCTTCTGTCCTTCCTGCTGTCTCTCTCTATGGGGACAGTAGACTGGAAAACAAGTCATTGAGAAATTAACTTCCAGGACAAAGAAAGTACTGACACTAATTTTCAGAGCAATGAATCCTAGTCTACAGGCATTAAATATTTCAATTTAGAGTCACTATGAAAGCTACGTAACAAAGCCCTAGAAAAATCACTGACAGGCAAGAAGAAATTGTGTGACCAGTTCCTTAGTATTGGCTGAATCTGGACTGCAACAAAAGCATTTATCAAATGCTGACACTGACAACTTTCTGTCCAAAAGCTGTTATTGACTACGCTGCCACAGAAAATGAAACTAAAATCAGAATCCAAAATGACTTAAAAAAGGAAGGCATCTTAATAAAGAATAGACAGAAAGGAGCAGGACTCACTACTTCTTTGCGTAGAGCTTTTGAATGAGAAAAATGAATTAGACCTCAAGGACTTGTCCTCCAAACCAGATCATTCAATATAGATTTCAGTGACTTCAAATAAGTTTTTTGCCTTTGTTTCTAAATGCAGATTCACATTATTTAGCTGGAAAAGCTCCCACCCAAGTCCCGCTACTCAAACAGCAATTGAAAAAAAGTCTGAATTTCTAGGGAGATCATTCCCTAGAAATCTAAGTAGAGAGAATGCATTTTTGCCATAATTCTTAAATTTATTTACAAGTTTAAATGTTTTATACATTTCAATTTACATAGTAGGGAACTTGGTATTACAATTTATAACAATTTACAGTGAATAAACGGAAAACCAATATGCATAATTAAAATTAACCTTTATTACTCCAAAAGAGATGCCAAATATGCAGTATATTTCTGTTTCTGTTGGCATATTTCTAAAATACATGTACAACTGTAACTGTCAGCTTAGACATTTGGTATACTGGTTTATAACATTTGGAAGTTCTCCCACACTGCACTGGGATGCCACTATAGTAAGCTCACAAAAATAGGCAAATAGAAAGTTAACCTGGTTTTGAAAGAAAAAAAAGAAATGCATGTGATCTTACTTAAAAAACCCCTAGGTTATAATCAAGCGTTGCACTCAGAAAATTCTAAAATACTATGTTACGTCTAGTTTTAAGTGTAGCTACTAATTTCCACTCACATTTATTGGCACCAGCCCAACTATTTTAATGTCCCAGTATGGTAACCTTCCACATTAACACACTAATAAAGGCCCTCTCTGCAACAGAAGTTTGTAGTCCCAAGAGTCTACAATGAATTGTGCAGAAAGATTATATCAAGATGTGTCATTCCTAAAAACCAGCTCCATGAGATCAGAAGAATACTGGCATAGAATTGCTAGCAATCACTTCCACTTGATTGGAACCTGCTTTTGTTTTCAAAAACTTTTTCCTATTATCTTAAAATTTCCAGAGGTTTCTGTAATGGTTGAAAGAAAAGGTTTTATTTCCCTACTTCTACGGTAGAACAGAACTGGGAATGTTATTTGAAACAACACATGCTTCAAACATTTTCTGAACTACTTTTTAGTGAGCAATATTGCCCTCTTTGAAGAAATTATCTGCTGGATTATCTAACTCCCATACTAGTAGAAACTACTTCTGTAGAATATCCAGCAGTGCAAAAGCACTGTCAAAGCACTGATATCCATCTACTGCAGTCATAAAAAATATGTAGAATCTTGTCAGCAGCACAGAGGTCATAGGTATTTCTCTTATCCCTGCCATGGTTCTGCCCAAAACATGGTCCAAAGAGGCTCAGATGTGTTTAACCTATTGATTTAGCATTAAAATTTCACTCTCAGCCATACATGTGTGTATTTAGCCCCAAAAGCACTGGAAACACAACCTAATGTTTTTGCCTAACATAGAGCTCCCACAACTCCCTTTAACAGAAACATGCTGTGTAGCTGCCTCATTCTTAGAGATGTTTTGTTACATTTCTAAGTGAGTCTTCTTTAAAAGTGATCTCTGGTCTCAGACAGAGTATGAGCATTAGTTAGACAACATACTGCTGTTTTTCAAACCAATCTGTCACTACCCATGAAACACGCCATAGCACACATTGTGGGGTATATTGTCAAATGCACATGTAGCAGCACGGCCCAGGAGGCTGTGCCAAAACACACCACTTGGGCTGCATGTTTTTCTTCTCAGCTTCGACACATTTGACTGAAACAAAATGCTGAATTCAACCCTGGGATTCATCTTTCTAAATAACTTCTCGTGGAAAGAGTATAGGGAGCAGAGGATGAGGAATCTGTTTTATTTTGTGTCTTGTTCTAATGAGACACAACAAATAGATGAGTAACATAAGCTCGCAAGAGACAGAATAATATCAAAGTGTCACTAATGCCATACACACATCAGGAAGGGAAAAAAATGCTATGCTGCATAAGACTACTGCATTGTTAGATGTACATTCTTCAAATTATCAGTTGCTGTATCACAGAAGCTATCATCTTACTTCTAGTTTTTTCCCCTCTAGAACAATTTGGATTTCTTTGGCATCCAAAGTCTCATATTTCAATAAAGCTTCTGCTAAATTCTTGTGTTCTTTTGCATGAGTCTTCAGGATGTTCTTCGCTCGCTCGTATGAATCCTAATATTAAAAAAAGGTAAAAGGAGATTTTAAGACTTCAAACAAAAACAACAGCAAGATTCCACTTTGAAAATTGCTTCCTGGTAAATACAGCTTGAAACAAACATTTAAAGTTGTGCCTTACATTTCATAGACAGCACAGCTCCTGTGTCACGAAGAATTAAAATCCAGCCAGCATAATTATTAATAATTAAAAAAAATTATGCCACCTTTGCATTTTGCAGAAGTAGGACTGAAAATAAAATCCTGAGACAGACCCTGGGTTTTTTCTATATGACTTAGAAAAGGCTTACAAGATTTGAAAAGTTGCTGATTAAATTAAATAGATTTGATTTTACTTTATGAGCAGTGCTACAGCATTCAAGGGACATTCCTCAAAGCCTGAAGTTTTTAAAAGCTAATAAAACTCTCAAAGTATTATGTACTTTCAGAAAGCTGAATGCTACCCAACAAGTTACCAGTTGCTGCAAGTAGATGCACACTGCCAGCACTGCCAGCTTCAACTTTAACTTCTAATCATATAGAGGTAGTTCTGACATAATTGAGTCAGTTCAAAACCAGCTACAGCAAAAGTGTTAATTGTTTAAACGCTTTAAATAAATAATTCTCCTGCCTGTACCAAACTAATTCAGATTACCGGAACAGTGATCTGGAAGTTCTGTGATTATGAAATGTTACAAATTTCCCTAAAGCACCTGATAGTGATCACTGTGAGGAGTGGGATACTGGAAAAGGCAACTCTCTGATCCAATAGGGCCATTCCTGTGAATCCATACAAAACCATTTAGCTGCAAGTTTAAAAACATTCACATCTGTTCTGAGACAATGTATAGCCATACTTTTTTTCCTATGAATCAAAGAGGCAAAATACAAATCCTGACCAAACGTAAGAGGAAGTGTTAAAGCACATACTGAAGAACCTAAGAGCACCAACTTGCTTCTCACTACTTGCGCATGACAATTACCAAAACACTTTGATATGCAGAGATTCGAAGCTGCGGCTACATTTAATACCTGCAAATATTTCCATCCACCTGTGTATTTTCACCAATACACATTATCAAACTGAATAATCAAGCAAGCTGATGTTCGACTCATCTGAAAATAAATGTATCAGAGCAGAGGAGAAAAGAATCTTACCCGCAGAAGTGTTCTTACTTCCTGTTCAATTGCAGACTGAGTTTCAGGGCTAAGTTTGCCCGAATCAGTATAGGTCATAACACCAAGCTAAAAAACAACAACAACAACATCTTTATCTTTTGCTGCTGTTGCAGTAATATACAAAGCACACTGGAAGAGCTTCAGCACCTACAGCTTCTATGTGCAAACAAATAAAACCATTAATCAAATGCAACAGGAGCAAAACAAGAAGTCTGTTCATCAACAGTGTAGACAGTGCAGAGTTCTATTTCAACATGTCACAGTACAGATCCTGATTAAGTGTTTCCTTATTTAAAAAGCAAAACAAAATCCCCAGACTACTAACACTTGATAGGTAATACAGATGACTAAAGAAGTTTCTTTAGAAGTCTAGAAAAGTCAGTGCTGTTGTCCAACCTCACCCCCAAGATTATCATCAATTCCAAAATGTTTGGTTTTATTACAAACATTTTCTGCAGACATTAGTAACTTTCAAGATAATTATGAGGTGAAGATCACGCAAGTTCATTTTTCAGCTGTCAAATATACAGGTTTTCTAGTTGAGTTCTCTAGAGCAGGGCCAGTCATAAGGCTCACTTACTTTTTTACCAGAACAACTTAGTCTCTGACCACTGACAGCCAAACAGGCATTTAGTTACAGAACAGAACTTTTCTTTGTAATAGATAAATGTTTAAGGATTGATGACACTACCTTCTCACTCATTCCAAATCTAGTCACCATCAGTTTTGCAATTTTAGTAGCATTGTCAAAATCGCTGGAAGCACCTAGAGAGCAAACAGATGTAAATTACATTATTGAAGCCAAGTTAAACATGCCAGTCCAAAAGCTTTGATCAAAACTTCTTTTAACTACAAAACGGGACCTGTTGTGATGTGATCACTTCCAAATATGAGCTCTTCTGCTACTCTTCCTCCCATACAGACATCCATCTGTGCAAGCAACTGGGATCTAGTTTCACTCCATCTGTCATTTTCTGGGAGCAAAGACACCTGTAAGATACAGAAGTGTGGTCAGGTAACAATAAACTGAAGAAATACTGAAATAATCTGAAAAATATTCTTGTTTATACCCAAAGCAGATATAAAGGCTTTTATGCAAGAATCTGAATGCTCTGGACCCCCTCCTAGTCTACACACTCATCAGGTTATCTGGAGGTGATAAGTCTACCAGCTACAATAGTCTCCTACAGGCCACGAGCACCACATAAAATTAACCAAATTAAACCTACCACCAGAATAAACAAAACAACCTACTCAATCAATTTCTCCTTGTTCCCTACACTTGCACCAAGCACAAATCAGCTTGCCTGGAGGATTCAGGCTGATGATCTTTTTTAATTGAACACATTAACTTGGATAAAGTTCAACAGAAATAGACATAATATAAATATTTTTCTGTTCAAATGCTTGGCAGCTAAAGGCAGAATAGAAAAAAACTTAGAGATATCTCTATGTGAGACCAGGTTTACAAAAGTCACTCTGGACAAAGAACAACTTGATAAAGGATTTTTGTGTTAAAAGTATAGTTCAGCAGTGCTTCTACTTTCACGTCCTTGAAACTTCTTCAAAGTTTCACTGCTGGGTGCTATTTTAACTGCAATAGAATCACACAAGGAAAGAAATGTGTGTTTATATGAACTATTACACCAGCATATGCTATTTTATTTCAAAGTGAAGAAAGCTTTCTATCACACAGAAAAGATGACCAGTGAGTTTTCCAAGAGATTGCTCATAACTGAGTATTTCTACATATTGCAACATGCATTCATATAATTACAACAAACAACACTGTTCGCAAATCCCTCAACAACACTAAAGCAACATCAAATTCCACAAACACTCACATGTCCAAGCGTTGTTCCTCGTGTCATGATTGTAGCCTTGTTGATGGGCATTGCATCCTTAGTATAATACGCGATGATAGCATGTCCAGATTCATGGTAAGCGGTGATGGTTTTGTTTTTCTCATCAATTTCCACACTTCTACGTTCAGGTCCTTAAACAGAGAACAATAAATGAACTTTTTGTACAGCTGATCACCACAAACCGTATATTACATATACAGAGCACAAAGTAGCTGAGGAACATCACACAAGCAAAATTAACTAACACTTGTTAAGTGCAAAATGTTTACATGTAGGATTTTAATGTTTAAAATGCACCTCAATATACTCTACAGACAAGTTGCTTTTAAAGGAATAGCTTTAAAATGCAGTCTAAGAAAATTCCATTCCTCTCAAGTATGAACAGACCAGATTTTTAGTGTGTATGTCTCAGATGTTTTAAGTTTTTTGTTACCACATGACAAGTTAGATGAACAGAAGTTCCAGGTTTCTAATCATTTACTCTCTCATTTTCTTTAGGAATGAGTAGGGGAAGGGTAAGAAATCAAGTGTGTGCCGTCTTCTAAGCTCAAGTAAAACATGATACCTTTCTTATCAATAATGCTACAAGTCTTTAATGTATTCCATACTAGATTTTACATACTACTTTCCAGTCTCAAAGGGTTCTATTCAGAATAAACTACCAGAAGACTTTTTTTTTTTTCCCCAAAAAGTCTTAATCACACAAGAAAACCCCTGTATACTGTAACATGTATGTATGTCTTTTGTATAAAATCCTACCCATTAGAATTTTGTCCTTGGAGAATTCCAGTTCTTTCATGGTTACCATATCTTTTCCATCAACAGCTGCCTTTAAGGCAGCTTGATTTACAAGATTCTCAAGCTCTGCTCCAGAAAATCCCACTGTGCCACGAGCAATTATTTCTGGGTCAACAGCTGTGGGGAAAAAACAAACTTGCCATTAAGGTCCATATTACTCCCAAAAAAGCTTTTATCATGAAGAAATATCAAGAAATGATAGAATTATAGGTAAGAGTTATGCTCTATTAAACTAACATATTAAAAAAAATTCAACTTTAGAAGAAATGAAGCGTAATTCTTAAGACACCATGAACTGTTTCGGACTAGAAAGAAACAGTGTCTCAGAAAACTGTCATAATGGAATGTACCAGGCAATTTTTGTGTTCTTTACTGAGACACATGGTAAAGCCACAAATGCTGATGGAATAAATGACTAATATAGGAGAGGGCTGATCCAGTACAAAAACTGTTACATAAAAAAAATTACAGTAAAGTATTTACTTACATGGATCATACTTTATTTTATTAAGGTACCACTTCAGAATTTCTGTACGACCTCTCACATCAGGCTTGGGAACAGTAACTTGCATATCAAAGCGACCAGGACGTATTAAAGCACTAAAGACAATTTAATCAAATGACTTAGAAACGTTGCAGTAAACTGTTGCTAATATACATAAGGAACAAAAAAACATGTAATATTTCTAAAGGCATCTATGATCCAGACTATGTCTGATGAACAGGCGCAAAGAAAATTATTTTCTTATTGGTAAAAAGACAAATGAAAGATGTTTATTACCAACCCATTTTAAAAGTTATTTTGCATTTGAAAATTTTGTATTGCAAACAGGAATGCAGATAGTCAATTTAAGTATAAAAATTTACAGAAATTTTAGATGCTTAGAAGCATGTTACTTATTTCTCCATATTTAACACAACTGCCTTTTAAATGCCCAAAACTGGTCAATACACATCCTTTTTAAGAGGGAAAAAAACCAGCTATTAATATATTGCTGTCATACAAGATTATCACAAGCAACTTTGTTGTTCTTGTTTGTTTGTTTGGGCGGGGGGGATGTTTACTGGGTTTTTAATACATGCTCTGTAGAAATTATCAATACATTATACTCACTTATCTAATGCTTCAGGGAAGTTTGTTGCACCAATAATAACAACACCTTCATTAGGTTTAAACCTGTACAGGAAAAAGACAAAAGGGAGAGAATGTTGGAGGGTTTTTTGGAGACAAAATTTACACCATTTTTTGCTCAATAACTACTTCTATTTCTTATTTCAGATGACCTCAACTGGTCAGGAAAAAAAAAAACACATTATCAAAACATAACATGTGATCCAAGAATGACAACATTTAACCCAGCAACTGGTTAAAAGCAGAGCTGAACTCCTTCCTTCAGATATATAGGCAGCCTAAAAAAATTGAGAAATTATTTAAAATAATTGCAGCTATTGTACAACTCAGAAGCTTCTATATTCTTTACAGTAAGGCCATTAATGCTACTGTTGGCAGTACTAGAAAGTACTAGAAAGTGGCCATAAGAGCATCTTTAATGCATTAAAAGCACTAAAAAAAAAAAAGAAAGCTTTCAAGGGAAGAAAAATGCACCCAAATATTCCAAATACCAGTCAGTCAAGCACCTTCTATGCCCTCAGAATCCATATATTTACCCATCCATTTCAGCAAGAAGTTGATTAATGGTCTGTCTTGAATAGGGATGCATTGGAGATTCAATTCTCTTCCCACCAACAGAGTCCAACTCATCAATAAATATAACACATGGTGCATTTGCTTTTGCTTCCCCTGACAAAAGAAAAATAGCAGAAGGACATTTGAAGCACACAAAAGAAAAACGTCTCACATAATTTAGGATTCTACTATTTCTCTTACTCTTGGATTATAAAGTGTTCTACTAGCATCACCAGAACTGTCTTGATTTTACCCCCACAAAAAAAACACGGAATATATTTTTGAAATGAAGCAACAGAGAGAGAAGTACGATTTTTCATCTCCACATCACCTTATTCTTACCACACTACAACAATTTACAAGTAAGAGAGATTAAGAAATCAGTTATATTTTGTATCATCTCCTTACAATAGTTTATTTCATAGACCTGGGTGGAGAACATGGATCTATTACAATTTTATTCATTAACCCAAACTGTACCTAATCATACCTTGTAAACACTGAATACCTAATCTTGTATGTTAAAAGATTTTAAAACCATGAATATTTAACTTACTGAATAGGCTCCGGATGCGACTAGCTCCGACACCAACAAACATCTCATCAAACTCAGATCCAGATGCATAATAAAATGGAACATCAGCTTCACCAGCTACAGCCCTTGCAAGAAGAGTTTTACCAGTACCAGGTGGTCCAACTAACAGAATTCCTAAAGAGACAAACAAAAAAACCCAAACAACAAAAACATCAAACCTGCACAGTCATCTTATACATGTAGTACTTCCATACATTAGAAGAAATCATTTACACTTGGCTTCAAAAAGCCGTTATCATCCCACTTCAGATACTGCTCACTACCTGCGGTCTGAAGAAGTTTCCTACAACAGATCTAGATCCACTCTGATCCATATGGAAACGACTTGTAAGACTATCAAATTAAAACAGAAGCCTGAATTATTCTACAAAGTTACTGCTCAGTTTAGTAGCAAAATCCCTAATAGCTGTTCCTGAAAGTAGTTTTTTTTTAAATTAAATAATTCCAAGTAATCAACTTTAAACAGTGTAGACTACCAACAGGAAACAGACTTATCAGGATTACATATTTCAGAGTCACTTGGCCTTCTACTACAATCAAGTTTAAACATCCTTTTAAATGAAAGCGTTTGTTTCTGAACTGAAGCAGTTAGCAAGCACACAAGGTGCTGAACGCAGTACAGAAGAAATAAAAGCCATTTTTGCATTATGTTAGGTTAAGTTTTCAAGACTAAACTTACACGTCTTTCTCAGATTAAAAAAAAGGTAGAACAGGATTAAAAATTTTGGTGACAAGAAGCTATGGGTTAAGTTTTCAAGACTAAACTTATGTATCTTTCTGAGAAAAGGTAAAATAGAATTAAAAACTCTGGTGACAAGAAGCTATTCACTTTAAAAAAAATATATACCCTTACAGAGACAGTTAAAGGAGGTGAAAAATAATACAGACCTAAAGACCTCTGGGCTACATGAAGTTGTACTCAAAAAGGCATTAGCACAAATTACGCGTAACTTTATCAGTAAATTTTTTTTTAATACTATGTTATGTTCAGTTACAAACTAGAAAAAATATTGGTAGTTTGGTACATCATCCCTAAAAAGTTTACTTGGCACTTCAAAGAAATATTGATTCTTAACCCAGTGAAGGTGACTGCTAACAATGATAAACACAGGTTTGATTTCTGAACGGCTTTTTGCCTGGAATCTACACTCTGCTGCTTCGCACTGTCACAGTTGGTTACCCCTAATGTTATTATTGAATTTCTACCAAAAGCAAGATGGCATCTTTGCTGCTTCTGTCTATCTCAGATACCTCAAACGCTCTGTGAGGGTAAGCAGTAACAATCAATTTTTACACTGAGGGAGCTGAAGGTAAGAGAGGAAGCATGCAACACAACCACCTCAGCCTCCACTTCCCCACCCCCAAGTACCTCACTTAAGGGTATCCTTTAATAAAGAAGCTTTTGCAACTCTCTTCAAAGATCCATTTGTTCTTCAAATATTTTAGACAAACAAGGAAATCTAGGACCTATGTTTTAATATGATTTCACGACTGTTCCCAAATACAAACTAAAACCAACAGTAGTACTCAGGCCCATTTTGGTTACTTATTTTTTTTATTCCCTAACTAAAGGAAAAAACATTCAGAAGCTAGGCTATAGATTTGTCACTCAGTACAGAACGAAGTTACAAAGACAGCCATGGCTATATGTGATTTTAACTTCTGAGCAATGATTCTTACCTTTTGGAAGTTTACCTCCCAGTACAGTAAATTTATGTGGGTTTTTCAGGAATTCCACAACTTCCTGCAATTCTTGTTTAGCTTCTTCAACCTACATGTTAAAAACATGCCACAAAATATCACTAAGCATTTAAAAAATGCTGCATCATTTTTATGAGTTTTATATTAGAGACAAGTCTAAGTCTCTAACTGTGTATTGATCAAAAATACACAACAGAAAGAAGAGATAAAAGTGTAATACAAGATTTGTGTGTATACCAAGTGTCCACGAGTTTAACTCAACCTATTTCCTAGAACTGTTCACAGGAATAATAAGTATACACTAAAGTTAATACTACTAAAGGAACAACCAGCTCAAGATCAGATCTGACCAACAAAATTTTAAAAATCAAAAATTCTACATCAAGATAATAGTCTAATTGGCTAAAAAGAGATTAATTCTATCTGTTTGTCCAAGGGGAAGGAGAGGGTGAGGTCTTAATTTTGTCACCAACAGTCAAAGAATGAGTTGAATAAAAAAATAAAGCTATCCCATCAGCGGTGACATGCCCATGTCTTTCCCAGAATCTCTGTATCTCCTGTCCTAATATCACATATCTGAAACAGATAGTACTAAGCGAGAAATAATCAAATAGCATTGTCATCTTCTTGTATTGGTCAACTTCTGCAAAAAATAGATTAACGTGGATATTTATGGCCCACCTTTTGCCATTTTAGCCTTTAAAAATGTGATTCAACAAGTCAAGAGTGCACCTTTCTTAAAGTATTAAAGGCTACTAACATATACAATTGAACAAGAGTAGCTAAAACCTTCCTTGATCTTGACCTTGGAGTGGTCTATATATATATATATATATATGTATATGTATATATACATATATATATATATATATATAAGGTTTCAGTTAATACAAAGAAATTTCTTGAACAGAGCTCAAGTTCTTCAGGCTCACTATGATTAGTTAAGCAAGAACTCACACACTTCACTTTTGAACTTACCCCTTTTACATGTTCAAAGGTGACATTTTTCAACTGGATTGGATCAACTGCTGCATCAAAGATACTCGATGTTCGAAAGCGTACTAATAGCAAACAGCAGACGATGAACAACAAATGTACACATTAAGTCATTTCATTCCAAGACTGAACTTTGCACTTGAATGCATACTATTAAGCTACTAGGTTTACACCTGCCCTTTTAAAAGGGCATGTTTCCATTTGCAAGTGTCCAGCAAGAATAAGATTTACTTAAAAACGTGATAAAACCCAAAACCTAAATAAAACAAAAACAACCACCACAAACAAACCTTTAAAATATTTGCAATTAACTCAGTAATTTAAGTGCTTTTTAGTCATTTGTAGTGCTGAAAGCCCTGCATCCAAAAGCAGCTACACAAAGCCACAAGTTCTTCTTCAGTGTTTCTGCACATATTCTAACTTTCTTGAGACTCAGGTGACAGCACAAAGCCAAAATTCTGCATTTACACTAGCTCAGCCTTTGATCATTCCACTATTTCCAACAGATTTCTCAAGATGATAATTTGGCCATGCAAATACCTAGTTGCTATAAACTAGGCTGTGATTACAAATAAAAATCAAACTATTTTGCCTACTGCTGAACTAGGTAACACATCATCTAAATTCAAAGACAAATATATAACTGGTGAACAGTCTGACTTCTCTGCTTGTTTCCAAGTAATTGTTTCACCAAGAGAATTAAAATAACTACACTAACAGACAACTTTTTTTGTTATCACACTGTTGTCTGAAAGGCTGTAGCCAAAACCAGTAAATAACTCTTCTCTCTCATTAGTACATTGAAATGTTACACTAAAACAATCATAATATCATAACACATTAAATTTGTGTTAAACTTAGTGGAAGAAACAATTCAAGTGAAAGAGTGAGGGAAAAGAGTCAACTAACCAGCATCAGAAAAGGAGCCTTTCCCAGGTAAAAATGATGAATATACAGCAAGATAAAAACAAAGAACGAAGAGGAAGAAAGAAAGCAAACGTGATCTTCTTAACGAATCTGTAAAAGAAAACAAAGAAAAGTTTTTAAATAGGCTGAAATAAACTACCTTCTGAATGCAACAATACACAAACTAGGGCAACTTACCAAGTGTTTTTTGCAGGAATACTTGTGCTTTCAAAAAGCCCTCTGCAAAACCAGTTTTAAAAGCATCCTGGTGTGCCTCTGGGATGTTTTTTGTTTTCATTAGTGCATCCAAGTTTTCAACATCAATTCTTCGCTTTCTCAGGAAAAAGCCCTAAAGTATTTTCCACAGCAGTGTTAGTACACCACTCTAAGTTCGAGTACAGAGTTAACTTACTACCTGGCTAGCATGGGTGAGGGGAAAAAATAAAATAAAACCAGCATATAATTCAGGCACTATCGGGTCAGTTAGATGACACCAGGCAGTAGCTTAAGTGTGGAATCACAATGGCTCCACACAGGGGCACCCTGATTCTTGCTGAACAGGTCCAGTTCAGAGCCCGCCCGGACCCCAGTTCCACACAGCAAACGCAGCCTATGGCAGATTTGCACACAGGCGGCTTCGTACACCAGATTCAGGGGGAGTTGTTAGCTTAAGCTTTTTGCTTTGTGAAATCAACTTAAACTACAGTATTTCCAAATGTGAAACATCTTCATAAGCACAGTTTTGATAGAGCTCTATCAAAGCTAATTTATACACACAATAAGATCAAACACTTTAATTAGCCTGACTTCTGTACAACCGATTAGAAGCAAAGAATACCTAGGGTAACTCAGTTTTTTTAAACGCTTGTCTGCCTTAAGTCTGGCTAGTTATTTACTGAATTCAAAGTACAGAAGTGTGTTTGTGACCCATAAAAACACAGAGTTTGGAATTTTTGTATCTTAAAAATATACTAGCCACAAATAAGTCTATTCTTAAAGCAACAATCAGATGCTGAACTGCTTAAAAAAAATACACATTCTTACGTTAAACTAGCTGTGTTTGTTTAAATTAATACTTCATTTGACTCCAAGCTCTTTTTAACAAAGCCACGAAAATAGAATACAAAGAATTTTATTTCTAGAATGTAGAACACTGATACTACTATCATAAAAAACCAGAAATAACCTTTATATTGATGATATATGAAGCAAATCTGCTTATTAATAAGAAAAAACAGAACGCTGTTAATAGCTGGAGTTTTAGAATTAAGAAAATTTTTCACACTACTGAACAAAACACCCTCGGTAAATTGTGAAGGTTCATGCAAGAGAAAGAGATGGTCTGAATAAGCCTAAAACAACTTCATAATGCTGCTTGTGTTCACCTTCAAAAGCGAAGAAAGTGAGGTTCTTGTTTCTGTGAGTTGTTCAGATGTTGACTGCAGACGTCTTGCTCTTGATCTCAAAGTCTTAAAGGTCCGTGATTGTATGTAAACTTAAAACAATAATAATAAATTTAAAAAGTTAAAAACTATCAATTACTACCACTACAAAAAGGCCAAAGAGATTTCAGAAACTATTATATAAAAAAGACTATCATGATTGAACTGAACATAATCTTCCCAAAATATCCACAGCAGAAAATGAAGAGAATTGCAAAGAGCAATCTGTTTAAGATGCCTGACCAAAACCATAAAAAACAGAAAACTGTATGACAGACACCTCTGGATCTAACAACAATAAACTGCATAAATGAGGCAAGCAATTTTAGTACTGTAAACAGATAGTTACATGATCACGAACCACCCATAAATTTTTGTGTTAAAATAATCAGGAGTTCACGTTGTGACTTATAGATAATTGGCCCACCTTACCACTGTCACAGGGAACAGAAAAGACATACAGCCAAATTAAATCCAGGCAGGCTGACAAACATGAAACAATCTGAAGCTAATCCAGAAGGATGGGAATGAAAGTTCCTCCTCTAAAATAAGCTCTGGCTAAAAGCTCAGCTTTTATAAGGTGCCCCAAGGAGATCTGGAATGGCTGAGGTGTGCTGTTAACTCCAGAACTGACAAAAGAAATGAGACCACTTAAACACAGTGACCTTATAGCACTCTATGTCACAGTGAACTTACAGAATTCTGTGTCCATCTTCTATCACATCAGAAACCTTGCAACGAAGATTTTATCACATAAATCACAAAAGCCAAGATTATTTATCTTCTTTCTCTACTATGTTTTAAATAGTCACCAATACCAGTCAATTATATAGTTTTAACTAAGCCTTCTGTTATCATATTATAGCACCAGAGAAAACGAACTTCTGGAGGTGATCTGGTCAAACCCCTGCTCAAAAAAGGTCTAACTTCAACACCAGGTCAGGTAGCTCTGGACCTCATCCAACTCAGTTTTTAATATCTCCAAGGATTAAGATAACATAACCTCTCCAGGTAACCTGTTTCAAAACTTAGCCATTCTCATTGGGAAAATTTTCCAACAGGAACTTCCTTTGCTTTTACTCATAATATTTGCCCCTTCTTTGAGGTGTGCAAGAGAAGTGTAACTAATACGTCTCCAAGAGCAACTAGATCACTCCTTGCGTTCTCTTCTGCTAACTTTAAAACCTCAGATCCTTCAGCTTCCCTGTATATTAAATGTCAAACAATCTGCACCCTGCCTTGTGGCCCATCACTGAGCTATCTCCATTTTGTCAGCCTCTCTCTCTTAACCATGGGACACAAAACTGGACACAATATCCACATGTAGCATCAGAAGAATGGAACAGAAGACAATACCTGAACTTCCTGAGCTCCTGATTATGTTCTTGTTAACACAGCCCTGTTATTACCCATCATACATCCAGAGTGTTTAAACCAGTCACCAAGCACCTTAAAAATTTTGCCTGGATGAATACCAGATTCGACATATTTATTGATTTCATAAGCAGACAGTTCATCTATCATCTTTTAAAAATATGATCCTCAAATACTGACATATTTGAAAACGATTCTGTAGTTACACCATGTTTAGTGACTTAATTCTGGAAACATACTACTCAAATGCAAAAATAACTTCATGATTTAAAGTGTTAAAATCAATATAAAGTTCCTCCTGGAAGCCTACCAGTATTTCCTGAATGATGCCTCTAAGACATAAGTAAAAATATTCTCCCAGATTAAACAGATACTATAGAGATTAAAAATGGTGTAGTTTATTGTTTTATACCTGGCCAACACCGAACATCTGAACAGAAATTTTGGAGAGGATTAGGATGCTGTCTGTACAAACAAGATGAGCGCAAAGCACTGAAAACATCCACGAAACCTGTAAAAAGATAAAGCAAAGTATAAATAACACCCTCTATTAAATGGCAGTTAAACATTACTTCTCGCATAGGTTGATTTTTCTTTCTTAAATGTTAGTTCTATTTTACTATGCTCCTTCAGGCATCTGTAATTAAACAAACTGACCATTACCAGTACACAGATAGTTAACTTAATTGTACTAGCCTATGTCAGACACTTTGCAGTATACCAGAATTTTTTTCTAATTAGAACTTCCAAAAATATTGGTACCCAGAATCTTGAATTTGAAGCTGTATCTGGGAGGGAAAACTCTGCCTGCCTATACAGAGCTGAATCAAGTTATCTAGACTGGACAGGAATCCAAAGACATTCAGGAAGCTGAAGGACCAGCATTCAACCAATCCTTCAGTTTCAAAGGCTTTAAAGAACAGATTGCTCACAGGCATTTTAAAACAGACTATGTATAATGTAGGAAAACATTTTAAACTGTACTAAGTCTACTTAATTGTACAGTCCTCACGCAACACAGAAACAAGAAATAAATAACTTTTTCACTGTGTTGCTCTTTTATTTATTAGGAGATACTATTTCAAGCACACTATAGACTGCAGGGAAAGAAGGCTGTGATTGATCTGCTCTTTAGTTACCAAAAGATCAAAGAAATCCTCATTTAGCAGGTAAGAATTATTTAAGAAACAGAGACCTGAGGAGGGAAGGGAAAAAAAAACACAATATGAGGCCAAGCTTATATATGCTCTCTTCCACAGTAATTCAGAATCTGATGTAACCACAAAAAGGGTGGTCTTTTTCTTTATTTTACATATTCTGATGAAGTTATTAAATCAGTTAGATACTTAGGACAGCAAAAAAAAAGAACCTAGTGTTCCTGCTAAATTTTTTGAAGTTATATGTTTGTAATAACAGCTTACAAACTTATTAAGGAAATACTGAGGAACTATGTGAAGGAGAAAAAAATATTAGCTATAAATTCTACAGCGCTGTGTATTTTGCACTCTTCTACAACACTGCATATTGGCTAATTTATACTACACAATTATGAACACATCCTTTTAAAAAAATATAAATACTCTCCTCACTTTAAGCTCAAGTATATGCACAACATACACATATCAATAGTAACACTCCTCCATAGCAAGCAGTGTCACCTACACCAAAAGCACTTGCTTGAAGATTTAGCCCCTCCCTTGCCTGTGGCAGTTTTCCACTATAACCTTGTTTTACAACTGTGAAAGAAACCATCAGTCTGGTGAGCTGCCATCTTAATCTCTGGAAGCTCTGAAGGATTTGCAGCTTTGTTCTTCACATTGAGCAAACTGCCTCTGGGCTAATTGTTTTTTGTCTCACAGCACAATATGATTTAATACTTTTTCTCCATAGTAGCCCTGAGAAATTCTTCTTATGCTTGTTCTCCCAGCTGCAACACTATATAGGCACTATCTCAAATGTCAGCTATTTGCTGCTTCTAACACACTCTTGAGCATTTACAATGGCCTTGCTTCCTGCATTTTAGACTAATACCAACAAAATGTCTTCAACTGTAAGGAACCACTCTTGGTTTATTTCAGAAATGAAATACTCTACATGGACCATTAAAAGTTTGCCATCCCAAATTCCTCTCTAATTAATGTCCTTGTGTAACGTTGCTTCAAGCAAAAAATAAAGTAAACTGGACACGCTCATGACTGTGTTACATTAGTAGATTAGCAAAAGCTGATTTCTTCTATTTGGTGCAACAAACCATTGAAAAATTCATATCTCAGGTTCACAATTAAGCGACGATGCACTTGTACTACAGCTGAATTCAGACAAGTTCAATAGCAGCCAACTTCAACTCTGAATTTGAAGAAACAATTCCAAAATCTGGGCTAAATTTTCTAAAATTCCCAGAGTTCAAAAGCACCACTCTAGGGACAACCTGTACACAATAAAATACATATTAATACTCTTTTTATTAAAGATTTTTAAACTACAAGTTATCTACAGCATCAGAGATTAAAGAATAACTATGTTCACCTTTTTAATCTAATGCTTACCAATTCTCTCAAGCACTTTACTCTGAAACATACCATGCTTATTTTCAAAGAAGGACTCAGCAGAGATGTACGATGTGTGCCACTGTGAAGAGACTTTGTTTTCTGCACCAAAGCCAGGAAGCAACCTGTTCACCAACTCTTTGAACTGGTTAGCTTTCAATCCCAGATCTCTTAATTTAAGTACAGACTGCAAAATAAATAAATGTTTAAAATTTACTTAAGATTACCTTAGGGGAAAAAAAGAATAATCGAGTTAACTTTTTGGCTCGATACAGCATCTATATTTTACAATTCAGACTGAAATAACATTTTTCTAAATGATGATGAATGAAAGGACGATTAAAGAAATAATATTTGCAGTCAATGCAGAATAACTTTTCCATTTGCATACACTGCACTTTCACTGTTACAGTACACTTATGACAAGTATATTTTCTTCCCAATTCAGTATTTCTATCACCTTCCTGCTCCCTGATTAAAGAAGGCAACAGAAGAATGGCATTTTCCAATTCTTTCTGCTCGTTATGACAGAGCAAATGGAGAGCACAAGGGGGAAAGTTGGACAGCGATAGCCACCCATTGTATTTCATCCAAGTGAGCAAACAGCAAAATCCCTCCAATGTTTTTTTTTTTTGGACAGCCTGTTTGAAGATAGTGCAGATTTAGCAGCAGCACAAAGACTGCATATTTAGAAGCTACACCCAGCATGAAAACCATAAAAAGCTACGAACTGCGTAGACACACAATGAAAGGCAGAAGTTTCTGTGGGGAAAGGGTAAGTATTGGGATCTGTGATTTCCTACAAAGAAACTACGAAAAAACAAGGAGGTAAAGCACATATACTCGAGTTACTAAAGAAGTAACCTAAATAACAGTAATTTTAATCTTGTATTTTACAGATAGGAAAAAAATCTTTTTTATGGGAGACTATGTTTTAAAAACATTTATTGGTTTGAACCCTTTAAAATATCTATCAGTCTCTCGATATTGCTTCTGCAATAACTTCTTCACTGAGAAGTAAATATCCTATTCTAAATGTATTTGCACAAATATTTACTTTTTGATTGTTAGAACATTATGGATTATATTTTTGTTTTTCCTAAATTGTTTTTACGTATGCCTTATGTTAATCTACTTTCAAGGTGAAACTAGATCCAATAAAAATAAATACATGAAAAAAAATTGAATAAAATGTCAAAAGAAGCCTTTCTAGAAGAGATTCCTAGATGCATCCAGAATACAGTATTCAAAGTTTATAGCTTAAAACTGATTTCTTAGGCAAAAAGTACTCTCTTTTAAAGGCTAGGGTAGATTGCTTCTGGTCCACTTTTACTTAAAATAAGTAAGAACACATTTTTAAACATAATTTGACTTTTGCACGTGGATTAGAGGAATAGATCAAGCCTATCAAGCCTTCCTACTTCAGCTAAATAACTGCTTGGAAAATTACTGAAATGCTAAGAGGGACAGATTTAAAAAAAAAAAAAATAAAATAAAAAAAAAATTCTGTGACCCTTCAGAAGGGTTTACTACTCTTACTACTTTCAAATACAGATTTAACTTCACAGCAGAGGCTTCACATCTCAAATAAAGATTCTTGCCATTCTAATAGTTCAACTTTATTCAATATTAGAACTGCATGTACTATGTCAGTATTTGCTGATTTCAAATTTGAGCATAATCTTTATTTAAGCTTAGGTTTATTACAGTCTAATCAACTTGCTTTAAAAATAGTTTAAGAAAGACTTTAAAAATTATTATTTTTATACTTTTATCATGGTAGGAGGAAGCAAACAGATGCATGACAAATTAGAAAGAAAATATTACATGGGAAAATCCCTCTGTATTTAAGAGATCAGATTCTCTTGCTGAGTAGAATGACAAATACAGAACTGAATAAAAGAAACATACTTTTAGTTTTGTTCAATAATCCAGGTCTCATGCTGAAATCAATTTTTATCACCAGAAGGAAATACAGAATGACAAAAAAAACAAAACCAACCAACCAACCAAAAAAAACAACCCTCAACAACAGAATCAGAACACAGGAATGATTAATACAATCCAGGCGGATTTCCAAAGTTCTGCAGTTAGTGAGACTTCATGTTTTTCTTCTCAAACATTCTTAGTTTTACTACTTGTTGTACAAAATGACTTGAAAGAGAAGTGGGAAGATCTGATACTACTTTGCACTTCCTGTATTTTGATTTCCAATGTGAAGAACCAAAAATACCTAGTGATACTGAAAGACATTTTAATAGAAAAATAAGAAAACATGCAAATATGCTATTTAGTCCCTCAAAATCCCTCAACATATTTTAAGTTACAGTCCATTTTCTCACAAGCAGTAATGAAACAAACTTTGCTAGAACTCAGAGAGTGAAAAGACAATAAGGGTTTTATTAACCAAAAAGTTATTCTTACTTTAGAGCAAGAAATGTTGACAGTGAAAACAAATTACCTCCTCATTTGCAAATTACTAGAGACTATTAGCTTTTTTCTAATTAATGAAATGCTGTATTTTCATAGAACCCTTACTGCCAAAGCACCAACTAAATTCTGTCAAAAAGTTACATTCTATGTGTTAGCATCGTTTCATTTAGTCACATCATATTATTTTATAAAATGAGTCAAATATTAAATTCACTTAAACTGATATTATTCAGATTTAATGCAGTTAAAAGCAAACCACCATTTTTTCCCAAGGGTTTTTAGTACCTCACTCTTGAGAGGATCATGCTCTGGGGAGGTGTCCCTCTGGACAGGCTGCACAGATGCTCTGCTGGCAGTAGTGGAGCTTTTTGGTGAATGAAAGGCATTGATAAGGTGACTCAGGGGAACAGTAGCCTGGAGGAAAAAAAAAAAAAAACAAAACCAACAAATGAACTTGTTTATCAGATCACTTGTTTAAACTATTTAAACACACCTCCATTCCAAACCCTGACTTTTAACCGAGGAATTCATAATAAACCACATGAACTCAACTTCAACACCACAGTGTCAGCTGATATCTCTATTTAAAGGAAAAAGAAAGTTCAAGTACGCATGACAAATTAGAAGCTCACACAGTTTGGAAGAGAAAAAAAAATAAAGATAAAAAAGAGGCTCCTGGTTTTCAAACACAAGCATCATTTAAAGAAAATAATCACTCGATTTTTCAAATACAGAAATGGGTACAGATTATAAACACTTAGGAAATGCAAAGATTGCCCTCAATTCGCACTTAAGACAGTGTTTAGTTACAGAAAAATAATAGACAACTTCTTATAGATTGCTCTTAGCTAAAACAACAGGGAAATAAAATTGCTACTACACTTAATACTTCCTTCAGAATATTTTTTTTAATGTATCACTTGTTTGCTGTGTTAGATATGTGCTGTTGCAACCAGAAGACAGAACAAAAAGGATTGTTGCTGTCTTCTGACAAATATTACAAAATTAATAATAATTTCATGCAAATAAAATACAAAACCTTGTGAAACTGAATGTTTTTCCCTTGTAGCCACCACATCCCCATCACAGTCAGTTAACTTACATTCCAAATAGGTGTGTGGGGTTTTTTTACCAACATAGCAATAAAAGACACAAAAAAGGAAACACAATCAACAGTGGGAGAAAAAGAGAGAAAAAACAATAACCAACAACTTCTATGCTGACAAGACTGCAAGTTGACAACATCTCTTCAAATGTTTAAAACCTGCTGATATGTCATTCAGGAACTTTCTCTTCTTTGGAAGAAATGTCCACTTAAAATAATCCTGAGCCTGTCTTGATGTCTGCCAAGCCAAAACTAATATCACCGTTCTGGTTAAGACCTCACAGCACAACCACAGAACAGAACTAAAGCTCTTTGAACAACATGAACAGAAAAATACTGCTAAATGAGGTATTCCATCTATTTAGCAGTAGGCCTTAATTTCAGACTTTACTATGAGATATTATAACATAGTAAATTCTAGATTAACCCTGGACAGATACCAAGCAACAGATCTCATTAAACTGCTTCCCCTTGAACCAACCAGAACAAGAAGCTCAGTCAGTGGCTGCTTTTGAATAGCACTGAATCGTGAGGATTTCTCAACACCTTATTAATTCAGAGATCACTGTTCTTAGAGTACTATTTACTTGTGCATTATTTTCCAAACAACACCTATTTTAATCTATAAATTCATACCTTTATACCTTTAAATATCTATATTTTTTCCTGTGTTATACAAATTATTTCTAAACGTTTCCTTCGTGTTTCTTTCCTATGGATCCCACTTTAGCACCATACCTAGGCATCACACTAACCTACACAAAGCGCATACACATATCACAGTAAGTTCCGCAGTTCAACAACATTCAGCCAACTCGGTGACACCACCTCATCAAATCAGCACAGAAGTCCAGGTGCACTGCGTATCAGGGCTCCTCCTCCAGCATGTGACTACGTCTATTGTAAATATATGGTACAAATAATTCCAACACTTCCAAAACACCTCATTTTGTATCAGTAGGGATGAGAGCTGGGGTGCAACTCCTGCTGCTGGAACCACAGCTGATTACAATACCTAATTAAGCCTCTGCCTGTGAATGTCCTTCCCTGAGAACTTTCATCTCTGTTTTGACTAGACAGAAGATCAAAACAGATAATGCTGTGAGACATTAAAACTGCCTCAGAATTAATTATCTAAAGTTATAATTAAACTCTGAGAGTTTGTGGTAAAACCATAAAGCCTCTAGTGGTCACAGCCAGCATCCCAACCACTAACCAAACCTTCCTCCTGCATTTCACACTATGAAAAGATGGAATGACGCACTTCTAAAAATATAATTACAAGTTCTGTCATCTCACTACACTAACTAAAGCAATTGATACATTCTCCACATCTGGAAAGAACAATCAAATCCCACTGTGGAACGGGACTATCACATACTAATACCTTTTGCACAAAACATAAAATTAAAAACACTGTTCCAAATCAAAGTTCATAAAACGCACCAGTCCCACCCAACTCACCATCTAATAAAAAACAACTTCCCGATTGCATACAGGCTATTCTACCTAACAAATAATTCAGGCACTTTTCCTCCACTAACTCTTCTAAGTTTTAAGTAAATTCTTTCTCGTTTCCACAACAACCCGTGACAATTAACAGCACACCCCTTGCTCCTACTATGAAAACAGAAACTAAAAAGCGCCATTTCCACGTAGCTTCATTTCAGATTTCACAAGCTTTTCCCGTCCCTTCCCCGCCCTCCACCTGCGCACTCGGTTCCCGGACAAGCAGCGCCGTCCGCTGCAGCCCCCGCTGCGACACCCGGAGCGCCCGAGCCGCCCCCCCCAGACCTCCAAAACAGGGCAGCCGGGACCTGGGGACCGCGGCTCCCCAGCCAGGCCCGCAACCCGCCCGAGCGCCTCCGCCCGCCCCGCGGCCTCCGCCTGGACACCGAGCGGCCCCGACCGCTGCCAGCCGCGCACCGCAACGGGCCCCTCACCTGCGGCTGTACGGTGGAGAAGGAAAACATCCTCCCTGCGGGGACGGCGGCGGCGACCACAGGCGCTTCTCCCGCTTCCCAGCCCCGACGTAGAGGCCGTGCCCGCCCGCAACGCTCCGCCGCTCGGTCGCTGTGGCCGCCGCCGCCAGCAGGAGGGCCCGCGGCTCCACTCTTGGGGAAAATGGCCGCCCCCTACGGCCGGCAGTGACCGGGCCCCAAGCTGTCCCGGAAGCGGCTAGACATGGTAGAGCTTCCGGGTCGCTGCTCCCTTCGCCGCCCCGCGCAGCCGCCGCTTCTGCCGCCGCACGGCCGGGTCGCTCAGCAACCCGTGTTCCCCGGCTATGCCGCGTGCAGGATCGAACCATCGGTTACCGGGGGAGGGACAAACCATCCTCCCGAGCAGGCCCATCTGCAGGGGGAGCCGGGCGGGAGCAAGGCCGGAGAGAGGAGGAGGATGAAGATGAGGAGGATGGGAGTGCGGGCGCAGCCAGGTCCCGGGGGTGCCCGGGGCGAGCAAGTGCAGTGCGGCGTAGCCACCGGCTTGGCAGGGTATGGGCAGCAGGGTCAGCCTCAGCAGAGCCACTGCCCGTGGAACAAATTTGCAAGAGTGTTACCGAGTTCACAGCCCTTACAATCACTACTCAAGATGCCTTCCTGAACCATTGAAAATATTTTGCAGGAATTAAGAGTATACTGCACATAGAACAAAATTTTTACAAATTAAAATATGCATCAATAACATAAGTACAGTTACTCGCATTCAGTTAAAATGTAACCCAAATGAAAACATGGGCACATTTATCTACATATGGCAGAATTTAGTCTTTCATATTCATTCTTTTTTATTAGCATTTTTTCTGTCTCAGCTGACCATTGTTCTTCACTGTCCACTGGAAGTGCCATCCCACAGCAACTCACTGATTTGTTTCAGCACAGCCACAGTGCTGCCCCCACGCCTTCACGTGGAGGGGGGTCACTCTCACGATCACAGTTGGCTCGGCTAGCTGATGTGGCAGAAACCTCACCCAACAACGACAAAAGAGCCCTAAAAGGTGCTGAACATTTGCCTGGGTCCACCCCAGGAAGCAGTTCTCCAGGCAGCTGTACCATGGCTCATGTCGCCTCCGGGGAAGGGAGAGAACAGCTCATAGATTCGCTCAGGCTGTAGCTCACACTGTAGGGGAACACACACCAGGTGACAGTGGAGTTTCACAACCGGCGTAACCTGATGTTAGTGTGTGACGCTGTTAGCAATCAGGACACATAACCACGGGCGTAGTTATATGCGGTGCTTTATTTCAGCGCTGGGAAACCAGGGGTTCGCACCCAAAGCTGGCTTCAACCACTGATTCGAACTTCACTATATTTATACAATTTGGTTACATACATATTCATTACAATTCTTGACAACCATTAGCCTATTAGACAACCTATTCTAACACAAACTGTCTAAGCGATGCTAAGTAACATTCGTATGTTTATCAGTTGTTAAAGTAACATTCGCATGTTTAGCAGTTGTTTCTCAGTTACCTGTTTTAAAGAATAGGTCATGAATCTATGTCAATTTTAAGAATAGGGTATGGTTATATAAGATCATGCTTGAATACACATCTACTTGGATACAGCCCAGAAAACTTCAAAGTAAGGTATAACCTTGGACACAGCATCCTGGACACCATCCACAAAACCAAACACAGAAAAACCCTGGATACAGTAAAAGTTAGCTCAACTACAACAACACCACCAAAAGGAGCAATCAATCCTTCCTGCTCTCAGCTGGGCTTCTCTACTGAAATTGCTGCTGGCAAGAGACAGCTAAACTAATGCTGAAGAATTAAATGACAAATACGGCCAATTATAAATTGTATTTAATGCTATTATAGAAAGCTAATTTAAAACACTTTGTTTTCTACATTTGGACATTAAACTGCATCTATTGCTGGGATCTGCGGGGTAGCAGCACTCCTTCACAGCTACAAGCAAGGCCTCCCTGTGCAGTTATCAGATTATAAGTGATAGATTTTAAAACAAAACAAAGGCCCGATGAGCCTAATCTGTGTTAATATGGACCTGTCATTCTGCACCAATCTCTACAGAGTTAGCTCTTGGCTGATGTAGAGACTGCAATAGAACAAGATAGGTGTGAACTGATTATGAACAACAACATATATGTGAAAGCAGCTGAAAAGCAGTATGGCAAGGGTTAAAAGATGACCAAGAGCACAACTAGGAGCAGTAAAACTGGTAAACACTGGGGGTGATGCTGTGTAAACTGAGAGCAGAAGGCCTGTGCTCTGATAAGGCACTATCACAGGTGATTTGTCAGAAGGGGCGTGCTCTGGGAACACGAGGGTGGCAACAAGGTCAAACCACACCATAGATGCCATCCCTGGCCCTGCTGTCACTACAAGAAGGCAGAACGTAACCATGAAGATATCCAAAATAAGGAAACAAAATGGGGAGCAACCCTGCCCGAGATTAATGTTGGCTGAAGTAATCAAGAATTGGAGGGAAGCAAGAGATCACATTATCTGGGGGAAGCAAGAGATCTCTTTATTCTTACTCCTGATCATAAAAGACCTGCCCAGCAAGCAGTTTGTCATCACCAGTCCAGAGGACACCAAGAGACAGGAAGGGCTCAACAGTGATAGTGAGGAGGGACAGGCAGTGTACTCTTGCACACAAACCATCCTGGCTACGCCATTTGGATACACAACTCTTAGAGCTTCTGAGTATGCAATTATGAGAAAATGTGGGTGAAGCCTATGAGAAAATGAGTATGTGACACAAAAATCAGTTGTTACTTTCTAAAAGTTACTTTCTAGTTCCTTGATGTTTCACACCAAGCTCTGCTGAATTCCTACACCTTCCAGCATCCCATGGAAATGACAGTCTACCTGCTCATGGCAAATAACCTCCTGCCAAATTAGAAACCTAGATGGCAAATTGAGTAGTTATTAGTCAGATCAACAGCTTTGACTATTTGACATAATGAATATTCTAAAAATCACCACATAATGAGTCATAAAATCATTTCAGTTGGAAGAAACCCTCAGAATCATTGAGTCCAACCATAACCTAACTCTGGCACTAAACCATGTCACTAAGAACCTTGTCTAAACACCTTTAGGGATGGTGACTCCTCCACTGCCCTGCGCAGCTTGTTCCAGTGCCTGACAACCCCTTCCATGAAGAACTTTTTTGTAATATCCAATCTAAACCTCCCCTGGTGCAACTGGAGGCCATTTCCTCTCATCCTATCACTTGCTACTTGGGAGAAGAGACCAACACTCTCCAGGCTACAACCTCCTTTGAGGTAGCTGTAGACAGCGATGAGGCCTCCCCTCAGCCTTCTTTTCTTCAAGGCTAAACAGAACCAGCTCCCTCAGCCGCTCCTCGTAAGACTTGTCCTCACCAGCTTCATTATCCTTCTCTGAACTCTATCCTGTGCATTTTTTTAATTGCTGTATACAATAAAAACGAGAAAATTTTTAAGGAGTCCTGATGAGGCTGGGAAGGCTGTAATGAAGCAACATGGTTTAGCCATAGTGACAAGAGCCTACCAGAAATACTTGCACTACAGCAACACTCCCAGGTCTTGCCGATAACACTGCAACCACTTTATTCAGCTTCTGTGTGTCAGCAAAAATAATTTAACTCTAGCTGGTTGTGAGCAAAACTGAACACACCGCTCACCAGATACCATATGGCTGAGACATCAGGGCGGGCACGACGGCAGCCGCCACCACGCAGCGTCCAGCGATGGCGTCGCCAATAGCGGCGGGTGCGCTCCGGGTGAAGCGCCTCAGCGCCGCCCGGGAGCGCAGGAGGGCGGGCTGGCCGCTACCGGGCCCGCGGGACAGCGCGGAGACGGACCAAGACTGCAAGGCGCCGCCTGCGGCCGCCATGACAGGGCCCAACGGTCGCCGCGCGCAGGATCTCGCGAGAGCGCCGCGCTCCTCCCCCGCGCGCGGCCGTTGGCCGGTGACGCCGAGGGGCGGGGCGGGCGCCGCTTTGAATCGGCGCGGGGCGGCGGGGCTGGGTGCGCCATGGGGGCGGTGGAGCCGGCGGCCGAGCCGCGGCCGGAGAAGCAGGAGCGGGGCGATGCTGTCCCCGCAACTGCCGGCCCCAAGCGCATCGAGGTTCCCCGGCCCCCGTCCATCGAGGAGTTCACCATTGTGAAGCCCATCAGCCGCGGCGCCTTCGGGAAGGTGTATCTGGGCCGTAAGGCGGGCAGGCTGTACGCCGTGAAGGTGAGGAGCTGTTTGGGGTCAGGGGTAGCACGGCGGCCCTCGGCGCCCCCTTGCTGCCCGGTGTCGCTGAACTCGTGGGAGGCGGGGCTGTCCCAAGGGGAAAGGGAGGCCCCGCGGCGGCCCGGCCCGCAGGCCTGGGGGTTGACCCGCCGCGAGCCCCCGCCCGCACTTGGGCTTTCGGGAGCTGCCGCTCCTCTGGCAGGTGCCTGGGGACGTGTCGTCTGCACCGCCGTGCCATCTTTCTGCTCACGTTCCTCTTCGCCTCGAGGCTTTGGTTAGGAGGCACCTGATAATGACAGTTGCTTTTAGAAGTACCTGAAGTGTCGAGGAAACTACACTAAAAGCTTTCCAAAGCGTTGCTGCGCTCTTTGTTTCTTGCCTGCGAAGAGTTGTTATAATTGAATATGTTCCGTTGTGGTGCCACTGAGAGGGTGTTCTCACGTTTGTTCATGAATGAAAACTGTGTGTCTGAGATGTATAAAGAGAGCAAATTATGTACAGCACTTTTGCAGAGTACACATTAGGAAAAAACACAAACAAACAAAAAACCTTGTGTTTTCTATATAGATAGTCAAAGGAGTAAAAACTAGGTTGTCAGTAGTAAAAACCTTGCTGATGGCTTGTGCAAGCTTGACTTTGTAGTTAAAAGCATCATAACCAGCTGCGTAGTTCACAAAGAAAAAGAAATGTAAAAACAGTCATGTAAAATAGACATTGCTCTTCAGAAGTATGTATATCTATTTACATGATTTTATCATAAGTGTTTTGAGGTCAAAGATCCTGTGTAAATCCTTTATCACTATTGCGGTGAAATTTATGGGTTGTTTGCTGCGACAACATGTAACACTTGCTAAATATTTGCACAGTTAAGGTCAATGCTTATTAGAAGTGTAGTTCTATGCATTCTGTGCATGTCTTGGAGTTGTGTTTTTTTTTTTTTGCGTCAGCTTTAGTAATAGTGATAGTAGCTGTGGAAACTAGTTTTTTACAAGTTTAAGTGCTGCATATAGAGTGTTCCAATTGCATTATTTTATATCCTGTGCAAGTTTATTGAATGTTTGTAACCTAAAAGCTGTTGTGTAAAGCCTGATCCATATTGCAGTGAGACTTACGGGTTGTTCAAGCTACTGCATTTAACATGTGCTAAATATTTTTACAGTTAAGGCCAACACTTACATGGAAGGTATCAAATTGCACTTCTTATGCCTTGCTATTTTTATATGTTATCACATGCTATTATTGAATGGTAGTGGTAGCTGTAGACTCAACTTTTTACGGTTGTGTTGCATAAAGAATGGGAAATTAAACTTGCTTTAGTATCACAACATATCTGGACTGAAGATGTCAAAGGTGGGCAAACTTGCAATGCCTATGCAATGCTTGCCTAAATATCTATCAGCTGTGCTATTACTCATCTTGTATTCAAGATTAGTAATGAGTGGGTGTCAAAATATAGTGGAGTAATTCAATACAGGAATTAAAATTCGTGGTTAAGCTTGTTATTCTTTATTGTGAGTTGCATGCCTTTGTGGTTTCTTCCCAAGGAAACAAATATTTGTTGGGTGACTTAAGTGTAAATTCAATTGCTTTCTCTGCAAAGTTAAGAATTAAAGGCTGTAATAGTTGCAGTCTTGTGCTTGACTATACCAGGATGGAATGGCTTACTGCTGCACTCTATTTTCAGACCTCAGGCCATGTATCTCAGCCTCTGAAGGGACGAGAAGACTTGGTCAGCAAGTAAATATCTAAGCACTGAACACTTTTTTCTGGTTCCGAGTTGTGTTCTGTGGATACGAGGATTAACTCGGGGCAGCTTCACTTCACCTGCAGTCTAAACATTTTCTAGTGTATGCAATTGCAGTAAATATTGGTAGTGTGATTTCCATTCAGGACTGAATTAGAAGGAAAGCAATCACAAAAGTTCACTAATAACCTGTGGTTTAAAATTTTGTCTGTATGTGAAGTTATAACTCTGTTTTATATGTATGCAAGTTTGAAGTATAGAGATAAATGAATTGAATAAAGAACTGTTGGTTGAGCAAAGAAAATAATGTTGTCTACTTGATTTTGGTTTGTTTTTCAGGTGATGAAAAAAGCAGACATGATCAACAAAAACATGGTTCACCAGGTCCAGGCAGAGAGGGATGCATTGGCTCTCAGCAAAAGTCCTTTCATTGTGCACTTATACTACTCACTTCAGTCGGCTAATAATATATATTTAGTGAGTAAATAAATGGCTATGGCATTTTATGATAGTGTTGAAAATGCAATGCAGCACTATACTGATGTCTGAAAGCATTTTTTATGGTGGTGAGTGGGTATTATTTAGTCACTTTTATTCTTTCTCAGAATGGTTGAAGTGAAATACTTATTTTCCTCTGGTACCTTTGAGATCTTTCTGTGGTTTTTTTTTTGTTTGTTTGTTTTTTGTTTTTTGTTTTTTTTTTTTTTTCAGAGAGTCTTTTTTCTAACAGACCCTGTTTCAGGAGTATGTATTAATGGAAAATTTAGGGAAAACAAAACAAGAAACCCTTCTGTTCAAGGAACATCCAAGTGACTGAAAGCATACCCTGTGGCTCACTTAAATAAAGTCTCTTTTACTTGTTGCATGTGGTCAAAATTCATTATGGTAGTCAGGCTAGGTGGCAAGAGGAACTGAGTGGCAAAATTAAGTGGTAGTCTACATGGAGCACTGTGAAGTATGGGAAGACTTGAATATGGTTTTATATTCTGCTTCCACATAAAGGTACAATGGATTAAGACTGTTAACAAAGGGTCTAGCGTAGTTTGTCTTGTTTGCTGTAAGCACACACAGTGAACATCTTGATTAAATTCTGGGGTGAGGTTGCTATGCACTCCTGCAATGCATTTTGAGGGTAAACAAAGGCTTGTGTTAGTGGAATCTCTGCTAAGTGCTGCAGGGGGGGCAGAGGAGTTCAGGGTGAAGGTTTTATGAAGGAGATGCTGGATTTGTATATATGGAATAGTATTGTTTATTGGAATCTAAGTACTGGTGAGATTTCTTGGCCAAAACTCAGGTCTGAATTTAATATTATGTATAAATGCTTGTGAAATAAAACCATTAATACACCTGTTCTGTACAAATCAAAATTTCAGTGGTCTTTGGCTTCAGGCCTTGAGTTTGACAGAAGTCTTTCAGAAGCTAATAAAAAACTAATTACAGCAGCTATTTGAAAGCTGACTACAGAAAGCAGGCTAGGCAAACAATATAAAATAAGTACATGGTCTATTAAAAGAAAATGTTTCATGTCTGTCTTCTGGAGCTTTAATTACTTTATCCAAGTGAAAAGTATTATGTGGGAAATGAAGTTTGAACAAGGAAGTTTCTATCAGCTTCTGCTCTTAGAAATTATATTTTCCTAGGGGTGAAAGCTGTTTTATCTTTTTCTTGTAAATTTGAAATGTATTTTTAAATGTTAAATTTAAAACACTTGAATGGCAGGTGATGGAGTACCTTATTGGTGGAGATGTCAAATCTCTTCTCCATATTTATGGATATTTTGATGAAGAAATGGCTGTTAAGTATATTTCTGAAGCAGCATTGGCTCTTGACTATCTTCACAGGCATGGGATAATCCACAGGTAAAAACCTACTTGTTTTTCTTACAAATAAGTATTTGGTAGTTTAGGTTTTTAATTTTTTTACTCAACCACGTAACTAATCATGATTTCATAGTAAGTTTCTCTCATTTGCTAGACTGTCTAGAAGCTCTTTTTGCATGTGTTACACTGCAGCAATGTCATGAAAGCAACACCTAAGATAAAATGTCCATATGTTAAGCAGCCAAATATACAGTGCCTTCACTTGCCTGCATGCTCTCCCCCAGTACAGTGCTGCTGCTTTCTAGGTCCCCTCTCGCTGTGACTTAAATGACGGTTAGTTCAGGAACCCTCTGGATACTGCAAGCATGTAACTGTATGACAAGGGGACATTGACTTCTCTAATTCTCCCCCTGTAGTGAGAGTTCTTTGCTGTGTTCAGCAGTGTTACAGAAAACACATAAAAACTTCTAGAGGTTTCATTGCCATGTGTACTGTCATGTGTAGGAGCTACACACTGGTAAATGTTGTGATGGTAGTACTCATAGAGAACAGTTGTTAAACCTGTGAAACATGCAATGTACAGCTCTTGAGACATGCATGATGGTATTACAAGGCCTGAGACATTTGTACAATATTTAGTGCTAGATATGTTTAATTGTTTTGTGTATTCCTCCAGTTGGAATCTTCTGCTGGCTAAGAGATGTTACTGAGGAACAGCTATAATCAATGTTTTGTATTGATTTTTTTTTTTCTTCTGGTCTGGTAACTTTCTTAATATTGCACAGTTATTTTTTTGCTGACTTCATCTATCTTCATGTCTTCAGGGATCTGAAGCCAGACAATATGCTGATTTCTAATCAGGGTCATATAAAGCTGACAGACTTTGGGCTTTCCAGAGTTACTCTGAACAGAGGTAAGGCTTGTCTGTATCCTTTTGGTTATATTAAAGTGTATTTTTGTGTCACCTTCCCATATTCTTGAATGCTTTACATCCCTGTAGAGGACAGCTTTCAATTGAATAATCTGAAAGATTGCACTAATATCTGATTTCTAGTAGGCAAGTACTGTTAAGGCACATGCTAGCGAAAGGTCTGCTCTATGCACTGCACTTCAGAAGCTAAAACATTTATTCTTTGGGACAAGGATATTTGAAATACGATCTATATTAAATATGAAGGACAGGGATTTCAAGGTTTTCTATGAAGTCCACGAAGAATTCAAAGGGTAAATGAATAATTTTGGCTCTTTTCTTGGTGTGCCTCTGGCTACTTCTGTCCTTCAGTTCCTGTTTCTCTGTCCTTGTATACATCAACTTCCAACCTGAACTGGGACCTTCCAGATGTTAATGTGAGGGACAGGGAAGGTGGCAAGTGCCTAACAGAAGGTTATAAATCAGTGCTTCAGCATATGAATGTACTGTTTTCAAGTAGCAGAAAATATAGCTCAACAGTCAAATGACTGTGTGGCACAGAGAACAGGCCTTAAGGTGAACAGCCAGTTCCTGAGCTAGTTTGTACCTCTAACCCCTAAGCTGCATTAGTCAAATTAATGCTCTACAGCAACAGTTTTTTGAGACTGCTGCTGGACAGTACATCCTTTTTCATATATTAAAGGAATGTAGAAATTTGGAGTTGTCTGTGGAGTTTCTGATGCATGGTTTTAACAGCATAGAGGAAAATCCTAAGTGTACTGTATTTTTTATAATATACTGCTTTAATTTATAAGTTCTAATAGCACAAATTATGTCTAGTTGAACACAAAATGTAAATTACAAGCCTGCTTACCTCTAGTGAGCAAAAGATGGCACCTAAGGTTAAATTTTCACATAAGAAACATTTTTCTGTAGCTTTTGTCAGATGTCTTTGGGAGAGAAGGCAGGCTTTGAATCAAATTTACCATCTTAGCCCGCAGGCTGGAGTTACTGCTGTAAAAACAAGGCTGATATGTTGGAAGATAAATTGGACCCTTACAGATTCTGTATTTATAAACTCTAATTTTATGATGGATATACAGGAAGAAACAGCTTGTGTCAAATAAGAATGTATGGTTATGTCTACAGTTGGGTTTGGTGCTGCCTTTTGTATATTTGTTCAGTATGTGACTACATTTTTTCCCTCTTGATAAAACTTAAATGCCTGTAGTTTTGCTTATTTAATAGCAAAAGGAAACCTGACCTGCTTCACATTTTGTCTGTTTGTAGAGATAAATATGATAGATATCCTTACTACACCATCAATGGCAAAGCCAAAGCAAGACTACTCACGTACTCCAGGACAATTGTTGTCTCTCATCAGTTCTCTGGGTTTTGTAAGTAATTTTCATTGTCTTTGAAGTACTTAATTGTTTTGGTTTACTTACTATCTTAAATGTAATAATAGGAGTGATATGGCTATTCTTGCATCTCTTCTGGCAGCTGGTAGCATGACTTATATATTTCCAGTACCTTGAAGTTGTGAAGTGATTATCTGGGACTGTATTTCAAATTGCTGGCTATCAGTGGTTCTCCAAAAAATTTGGTGAACATGCACAGCTAAGCTTCAGTGCAAACATAATAAAGAATGTGTGAAGTTACACGTTCAATCCTGGACATTTTGTTCAGGCTTCATTAACTTTTAACTATACTTCTTCCTGCTTGATAGTATACGCCTGTTGGAATGAAAATGCCAGAGCACAATTCAAGTCAATCATCTGACAGTCTGCAGGGACTGGTTTCTCCGTTACCTATGGTCCAAAAGGAAAATACTCCTCTTTCAACTAAATTGTTCAAATCATGTGAGTATACCAAGCCTTGTACTGAGTAATACTCTGACTGTAAGGTTGTAGTCTTTTAATTTCATGTGAGCAGCTTTGACCCACTTGATAAAAGGTATACTTCCATTAGTGCCTTGCTGTTTATCATTCCTCTGGTACTTAAGGCTGGACATTTTTTTTCACCTGCACTACTTATGTCATCTTTTGAATTTTTTTTAATTTATTCTTCAAATGCACAATCACTGAATTCTTAGAATCATATGCTAGTTTGGGTTGGAAGGGACCTTCCAAAGTCATTCAGTCCAACTGCCCTGCAATGAGCAGGGGCATCTTCAACTAGATCAGGTTGCTCAGAGCCCCATTCAGCCTGAGCTTGAATGTTTCCAGAGATGGGGCATCTCCCACCTCTCTGGGCAACCTGCGCCAGTGTTTCACCACCCTCACTGTAAAAACAAACAACAAAAAAAACATTGCGTATCTTCCATTACCCTTTGTCCTCCTTTCTTACAAGCCCCCTTTAAGTACTGAAAGGTAACAATAAGGTCTTCCCAGAGCCTTCTCTTTTCCAGGCTGAACAACCCCAGCTCTCTCAGCCTGTCCTGATAAGAGAGATGTTCAATCGGTTTCATTTTTTGTGGCCTCCTCTGGCCCCTCTCCAACAAGTCCATGTCTTTCCTGTGCTGAGGGCTCCAGAGCTGGATGCAGTACTGCAGGTGTGGTCTCATGACAGTGGGGGAAAGTAACCTCCCTCAACCCGCTGGCCACGTTCCTTTTGATGCAGCCCAGGATATAGTTGTCTTTCTGGGCTGCAAGTGCACATTGCCAGCTCATATCCAGCTTTTCACCCACCAGTACCCTCAAGTCCTTCTCTGCAAGGCTGCTCTCAATTCCTTCATCCTCAGCCTGTATTGATACTGAAGTGCTAAACAGTACTGGTTCCAATGTGGAACCTTGATGGACACTACTCATTACCCATCTCAATTCAGGCATTGAATCATTGACTGTTACCTTCTTGATATGACAATCCAGCTAATTCCTCATCCACCAAACAGTCCACCCATCAAATCCATCTCTCTCCAATTTAGGGGGAAGGATGTTGTGGGGGACTGTGTCAAAGGCCTTACAGAAATCCAGATAAATGACATCTGTAGCTCTTCCCTTGTCCACTGATGTAGTCATTCCATCATAGAAGGCCACTAGGTTGGTCAGGCAGGACTTACCTTTAGTGAAGCCATGCTGGCTCTCCCAAATCACCTTTCTGTCCTCCATGTGCCTTAGCATAGCTTCTAGGAGGATGAGAATTCAAAATGACCCTTTATGATTTTGCAGAAATAGTACGAGTTCTTGGTATACTTTCATTGATTCAAGATAGCAATGTGTGCTTTCATTTAAACTGTCTTGTCTTGCTACTTTCTCATTTCTAACTTGAAATGAGAAAGCAAGGCTATCGTGGTGCTGATATTCATATAGCTTTTAAATTTTTAGCAAGTCCCTACTTCAGAAATGACTATATAGGAAAAATGAAAAATTGATGTCGTGCATAGCTTTCTATAAATTCCTTCAGTGTAAAAGCCTGACATAGTGTGATTCTTGTTGATATGTTGCCTATTTTTATCAGCGTTTGAATCTTTTTTTTTTTTTCCCCCCTCTCAAGATCTTGATACTTCTCAATTAACTCCTGTGATGCCGGTGAGAAGTTTAACTCCTACTCTACTTCAGTCAAGGAAAAGGTTTGGTACCTCCAGTGCCAGTAGTCAGTCACACACATACATGCTGTCCAGTGTGGAATCAGAGTGCTGCAGCAGCCCCAGGTGGGAGAAAGATGTAGAGGTCAGGACTGTTTCATCTTCCCAATATAAGTTTCAATCGGCTTGTTCTTACATATGCACTGTTGCAGATCTCCTCTACTTGGTTCCCCCAGTTATTTCAAGTGTAGCAAAGCCTTCGCACAGGAGAAGGAGCAGGGGTTGTAATCCTTGCTGAGTAGAAGTTTTAGATCCAACTAGTATTATTTTTTTCTTCAAACAAATAGTAGTCCTGTGCAGCATAACAGGAAAAGTGAATGCCATTTAGCTTGCAGTAAAGGAGGAGTATTAGAGGAGGCTTCTACTAGACAGCACTGATTTGGCCCTGTTCTCCATGAGGTGGGCACTGCTGGGAGCACTGGCTCTTTGGAAGCTGACCCTGGAGTTTTATTAACTCAGGTTGCAGACAAAACAATTTATTTAAAAGACAGAACTTGTGGAAAAATAGTAAACAAAATACAGTTAAACTTTTTCAGTTTTTAATAGCTAGTAGAAATTTGAAGTCTTATATTACTGAAAGGTTTTATTTTAACACCAGTAATGTAATTTTAGCTGAAACAAAATACTTTCCCCTATTTTAAAATGTTAATGAAATTCTGTACAGATACAGACCTAAAAGAAAATACTGCTGTGCTATTTAGTCCCTTGCCACAGTTCCTATTTAGATCACACAAAAATCCTTATGTTTAAAACAATTTGTAATTATTTGTTTTATTGGTCCATTTCCCAAGGCCTCATTTTTAGTATAGTATTACATACAGAGCAGTAATATCAGATTTTCCTTTTGTCATCTCTCAAGTATAATATGCCACAGGGTAGTATGATGGGGTTCTTTGGTTTGGGGTTTCTAGTAAACTGAGATCTTACGTCCCTTAACTTCTTAACATAAAATCACAAATACAACTTCAGTTGCTATAGTTCTTAGGCATTTTAAAATAACGCATTTTCTATTCTAGCAAGCTTACTTTATGTTCTTAAAGTCAAATTATCAAATTATCTCTAATATATTCTTTTTAATGTCATGTTTGTCACTACTAGTGGTTATAAAGGAATAAGTAATGCTTGCCAATTTGCAGTTATTTATGGGAGTGGAAAAGGGGCATTTTAAAGGACAGACTTCTGTAATGCTGTAATGTTTTTTTTCAATACTCAAAACTTAATGTGCTCATTTGCAGCAAAGTGAAGATGAACCTTGTTCTACAACAGGCAAAACAAGTAACAGTGGGTCAACTCTCCTATCAAATGTAGAATTCCTGAACAGCAAAGGTATTAAAGGTTTAAAGAAAAAAGAACTGGAGTCTGCCATTTCTCCCATCAGCAGCAATGATTCTGGCAGTAGGCAAAAGGTGGGAAGTGAACGTTCTGATATAAGAGATACTCCTGTGACCACACTGGATGTGAAAGGCATAGTGAGAAAATGTCTTTCTGAAAATAAGGTTTGGGAAGAAAAACTTTTCATAAAGAAAAGAGATACAGCTAATGAAACAGCAGAAACTTCCAATCAACAACAGTCACCTTTGAGGCAGAGTGAGCCTGTCAAGCCTTTCAAAGAGGAAGACATTTTTGAAAAGCCAGGTGTAAAAAGAAGCTTCGAATTAGTTGACACTAGTCCTTGTCAGGAACTTAACTATGTTAAAAAAAGCAATGCAGAATATAAACGTGGCTGTCAGATTTTAGAATTTCCCGCAAACAAAAGGACAGGTTTGACAACTGACATTCAATCCTTAATGCTTTGTGATGATGGATGCCTGCATGACACCTGCAAAAGCAAGGAAGATGACAAGAGTTTTATTGGTAACCAGCAAACAGTAGAAAAATCACTTAGTCCAATTATAGCCAAAAATCTTATGTGTGATCTCGATGCACACTATGAAAAGGATGATAAAAAGGAATATACAAACTCAAGTTTTTTAGGCACTGATGATGAAAGACCTTTAGGAATCCTCAGTGCAGATTCTGACTTGTCATTTCCCGAAGTGTCTGTTACAGAAAGTCAGTTAGAAAAGCAGCTTTCAGATTTGGACAAAAGTGTTAAAGACCTCTCCTTTGAGGAACCCAAACCAGAAGACATGCCAATAACAACACCGGAGTCCCGAGATGCCTCAAAAAATGGAGAGGAAGCGCATACTGTTCCAGACTGCAAGGCATTACATCATGAAAAGGATAATGACCATCAACACATGAAAGAAACTCACCTTGACACAGTATCTTCTCCTTCAGAAAAGATGATGGAAGCACTGAATCTCTTTAAAAAGAATGCTGTTGTTTTTCGAAGTTATAATAGTCCAATTAATGCATCCAACATATCTGAGCCATGTAGCATGGCTTCCTTAGATATAATGGATCTTTCACCTGCTTGTAGTGGCTCCTACCCAACAGCTATTACTCCATTACAGAAAGGAAGACCATACAGAGTCTATCAGGTATGTAAGGAGGCACATGAAAACTTTGTGCATGTGTTAGATGTCAGTGATCTGAAATAATTTCAGTTGTTAATTTAGGGAAAACTGAAGTGGTTTGAGGTAGTCTAGCAAAATGACTTTTGCTGACAGGCTTTCACTCACTGTGCTTCTGTGGCCAGAATCATAATTGACAATAACTGTATGTCCCCTGGCTTGCCTCTGGCTCAGCATGCCTTGTCTGTCCACTTCTCAGAGAAATTCTTTGCTCTTACACTGAACTGGTAAAGAAAGCCTGGACTATTTTGCCTTGTCTTATTTTTTGGTGCAGTGTGGCACCTCTTGTGAGTAATTCCAGGTTCCCTGATGTAATGAGAAGTGGTTTGTTGTTTTTGTTTGTGTTTGGGGTTTTTTTTTAATGCTGAATCCCTCCCAAGATGGTCTGCAAGTACCATCCAGCTGCTAGTAACTGCTGTTGGGCCTGGTTTTTTTTTTTTTTTAATCCTGGAAAAAGTGATGGTGTAGCGTGTACTGTCAGGTACCAGTTACAAGCCTCTTACAAAGGTTGATGTAAACAGTGATAGCTGCTTGCAGGTTATGACGTTTTTGCTTTCAGCTTTTAATTTTTTTCTGATAGTAAGTACAAATCTTATTGTCCTAAAGTAAATTGGAGCCCTGATGTAAAAGTAAACTTTTCAGTTAATGTTTCCTGTTTCATTTTGGCACAGTTGTATAAGACCTTCACCCAGTTACTTAAGTCCTAGTTGTAGGATTTTAAAGCTGCTGACAGAACTGCCAGTGTGGTGTATGATCTAGTGTACAAAAATGGGCCATTCGAAATGTTGTTTTTGGGAAAGCCTTCTTTTTCTGATGTCTTTGTCTGAATTGGTTTTTTTCCTGCTTCACTTGCATAAAATTTTGATTGGCTGTGAAACTTAGCTTGCATTCAGCTAAAATGGAGTCAGAGTAGTATGCACGTCATCGGAGAAATAAGTGACTGATGGCATTGTATGTTTTCATAACTTAGATTTGAACAGCAGGATACCTTTCTCATAGACTGTCGTTTTGTTTTGTTTTAAATCACATTGTGATGTTGTGACCTGATTACTTGTTTTTTATTTTAATAGTGGATTCTGTAGGCTTTATGGCATAGTAATAATGAGTTGATCTCTGCTGCACTGAAGATGAAGTTGGAAACAAAATTATACAAGATATATGGGAATTAAGGGTAAAAAAAAAATGAGAGCCTCTGTAAGATAATTTGGTAGTATCTCCAGGCTATAATAAGAAACCTTTCATGGCAGTCAGCCTATTGGCTGTGAGAATATATTGGTCTCTTTGCAAGCCTGCATATTTTATCTTCAAATAAATGTCCCAACTTACTTTCAGAAGGTTTGTGTAGCTGTAAAAAGTCACTAAGTCTAACTTGAGCAGAGCTTCATCTGCAGGCATTATGTAAACCGTAGGATATAGGCTGAACAATAAAGGGCTCACTTATTGCATACCAGATGTAATCAAAATACATTATGTGAGATAATTCAGGATTCTCCTTTTTATTTTACAGGTATCTTACATATATGCTTTCTTTTCATTGCCTAATGTTAAGAACTCAGTGCTAAAATTGAAAGCTATTTTGACATTCTATTTAGAAGTTTATCTTCAGATTTGAATTTGAAAGTTTGGCTGAGGGGTTTGAGTTTGTGTTTTGGTGGGTTTTCTTGTTTTGTTAGGTTTTTGGAGGCATTACTTGTGGATATGACACTGGAGGAAGAACTTAGGGAAATGTTGCTTAAAGAGTAGGCATTGATTAACTTTTTATACTTCAAGATGGTTGAGATGAAGAAATGGAAGCACATCTTACATGTTTTTTTGGGGAATGTACATTTTGTGACATGTTCTTGACTTGAACTTAAGTATCAACTCTTACACACATTACTGAGCCTGGAGATGGGAGTTTTTCTCCTGGTTTTGTTTGACATCTGAAATCTTCATTGTATCTTTTAAGACGCCTTATCAGGGAGATGCTGGCACACCATATAGGACTCCAAAGAGCGTCAGAAGAGGAGCTGCCCCAGTAGAAGGTGAACGTATCCTCGGGACCCCAGACTACCTGGCACCTGAGCTGCTTCTGACAAAGCCTCATGGTAAGACAGACAAACCATGGAGCCTGTAAATACTTGAAAGATGATGTATTTACATTTCTAAATGTCTCTAGAGCTCTAAACACTTCAAATAATACAAGAGTGACTTTTTTTTAAAAATAGCCAGATCTTAGCTTTTGCAAACACGGACGGCTGTGTTTGTTTTAGCTGCTCCTTCCATTTACCTTTTTCCACATGGGTGGAGGTTTTGATTGTCTGGCTTAGTCTTGCCTGCTGTTAATCTAATCCTTTGGAGGCTGCGCTTAGGCAGCCTTAGACTTGTGTGTGGCTTAGGAATCACAAGTTGGTCATCCTGAGTGTACTTAAAAGTTCTTGGGGGAGGAGAAAAATTACTAAATTAGTGAAATTTATATGAAAGGATTAACCTTCCAGTTATTCTTAGATTGTATTCCATGTTTATTGATATTAAAGTGTTATGTGCATCCAGACTAGTTTGTAAAGTTTCATTAAAAACAGTACAGTTATGGAGCTGAGTGACCTAATGAAATATTTAAGATTTCTGGACATTAGTAGCTATCAAATACTCTTTTGCAAGATACTATAGGAAAATAAAATAGCACAACTTGTAAGTGCATAAATTTCCTTGGCTCAGATCCTGAGCTCCACTGATAATAACAAAAAGTCTGAAAAATTTTCCTGCTGACTTGCAAGAACCATTGACAAAAAATAAATGCAGTACATCTCTGATAAATTTCTTGTGTTTAAATTTACATTTTATTTGCATGTCAAAAGTATTATTTTGTAGAGCTAATAGTCTTGAGTATATGAGATAGGAGATCATCGCTGAGGTACAGAGACTACTCATCTGTGGAACAGTAAAATTCTGCTGTATGCAGCCAATACACATTAATTAAAACTGCATGAAAAGACTTAATTTGACTATAGTGACTAAACCACAACTATATGTTTAATTTTTGCACTTCCAATTAAGAATCCTGGTTATTTGGCAGGCATCAAAACTGGATAATAGTTTGGAAATGTAATCAATTCTACTTAATGTGAAACTTGCTTCTAGGGTGACGTCCATCCAATTATTGTTTTCAGGACGTTAGTGATAACTTGCGAAGAGCCTGGGTTTTGTCAGGAAATGACAAATCTCCTGTTGCCTTCAGTGAAGCCAGGGTTTTCGTGCTTTGGAACTCAAAACTTTCCCTCACTAAATGCCATTATCTTACTTGTAGATGTAGTTGTAATTTTAAACTATAATCATGTTACAAAACTATCTTATTTCTGTTTCTAACTTAGATTTAACATTGCCATCTTTCTTTATTGTTGAATTACTACCTTAAGAAAAAAAAATCTGCATTCCTATGCCTCCAGAGAATCATATTTGATATTTGTATTTGTTAGGGTTTTTTGCAATAATTGTAATGTTCTTGCTTCATTATCTTTCCATATGCAGGGAGTCTGATCTCTGGTGAGTTTGCTATATGCTGTGCGGAAATGTAATGTTCAGCATAACTGTGAACAGTCAAAGTATAACTAGATCACAATTTCAAATAAAATTGCTTGGATGGCCTATGTTTCTATATAGGAAGATATGCCCAATATGCAGTCCACACAAGAATGTGTGATGCTCCACAAAAAGATTCAGGAAACATGAATATCATTGTGACCAAGCTATCAGAAATCAGACACGCAAACCTGTACTTCAGGAGTCAAGTCAGCGTTCTTGGAGATATAGTTTAACAGCAAAACCAGAGACACTTTCTCACTGCTTCCTTTCACTTTGTGATCAGTCTGATTTACTTTGTGTATGGGGGAGGAAGGCTCAGATGCTCAAGACCTGGTACTTCTGTTGGTTCAAATATTGGTAGGCATGATTTAGCAGGGATGTGGTAGGACTTAATCTAATCTTCAGTTAAACTTTGGGCTGGAAAAATTGCTGTGTTACAACATTGTTCAGAGTTGTGATCTTATTAGACTTTGTCTGAAGCTGGGAATATTTTATCTGAACATCCAAGTGTCTCTGACAACAGTGGATGTGATCTCACTGCTTTGAGATGCTGAGCTTGGTGGAGCACTGTTACTGCTGTTAAATGTTGCTATAAGTGCATTAGATCACTAGTTCTGTGCTTCAGTTTTCAGTATTTCTAAACTTAGTCAATAGTCCTTTTGAAATATCTGGGAACATTACTTTTTCAACTTGGAGGTGTCTTTCCTTTATATGCTAAAAAAGCAGAGAAAAATCACACTTGTTCTTTCAAATATAATATATTTTTCCAGCAAGTGTGGCATGTATTCTTTATATAGTAGAGTGGGCATGGCTTACAGAAGATTTAGAATGCATGCAGTGGTGTCTGGGATTGCTTTGCCTGCTTGTTTTGAAGTGGGTTAATAAGATGAGTTTGGCAAAAAAAAAAAAAAGACACAACTAAACAAACCCAGAAAACCTGGAATGTGGAAAACCAAAATTATTTTATAACAAAGGAGAGATCTAACAACTGTGTTTTGCCCTAACCAACTTTAGTGTAATGTAAACTAATTCCAGCTTCTTGTGTGGTGGCAGATCTCTGCAAGCTGTCTTTGTTTTGACATAAATTTCAACAAAAGAAAATCAAGTTCTTGGAGTCTTCTCAAAGAACTGAGAGAATGATATGGGTTACAACATGGAGCATTCATCCACTCTTTAGAGCAGTTAGTTGTTGAAGATAACTGTTTCTTATCACAAAATCTCTTGGAGAATCAGCTCCTGGATTTGTGATGGGGGTTGATGATTAGATTTTTAAGAACGGCCTTACTTTTATTTGTAGACTCCAGTATTGTGGATTATTAATTGTGAATATATGAATTAAGGAGCAGACTGGCTTTACAAAGCGCTTTAATGTATTTTTAATCTTCTGCATGACTATTAAATACAACTGATTTTTCTCTTCCCTCATTTCCAATAAGTTTTGCAGGATTTAAACACTCTTCAGTTTCTGCTATGGCCAATCTTCAAATCTTTGCAAATATTAAGCCTTTCTATTAAGGTAATGACCTGGATTTCCCTTATCAGGTTCTGCTGTAGACTGGTGGGCCCTTGGAGTTTGTCTATTTGAGTTCCTAACTGGAGTTCCACCTTTTAATGATGAAACACCAACACAAGTCTTCCAAAATATTTTGAAAAGAGGTAATCTGTTTCGATATTTGGGGAAATTATGTATTTCCAACGCTTGTTTTATGGTTTGAGTTACCAGTTCATCTGCATCTTTGTCTGTAGATATTCCCTGGCCTGAGGGTGAAGAAAAGCTGTCTGATAACGCCCAAAATGCAATAGATATTCTTCTAACAATTGACAGTACTAAAAGAGCTGGACTGAAGGGTTAGTATTAAAATTCTCTTGTGTTGTTTGCAACTAATTAAAAATTTCCAAGTGGTGATGTCCTCCTCCTGAAACTTAGACTAATAGATGTCTATTTAGCTTCTGTGTATAGTGCCAGAACCCCTAAGTTGTGTTAATTTCTGTATTTCTAATGGGACTTTGCCCTCTTGAATGAGGAAATTTGGAGGGATGTGGGTGGTTTTGTGTTTTTGTTGAGGTTTTTGTTTGTTTTAATTGAACTTTTGTTTTACTTTAATGCTGTTTTGTTATGGTACATCAGATGTCAAACACTAAACATCCAAAGTTCACTCTTATCTAACTTAGTGCGAGGTATTTGGGGGTTTTGACCTAACTGACTTTTAGGAACCTTGATTAAAAGCCTGTAGCTTGGGAGAAAAGCCCCTACAAAAACTAATTCAAAGGAGCTTTTTCTTGGGAATCAGCCTGTCTTTACTGAATGCATAGGGAACACAGATTTAGATGATATGTACTTTACAAAATCTATAATTCTTTTCCCTTGTAGAAGGACTGGAACATTTGTTGTTGTAACAGTGACTATGTATTATATTAAAAAAAAAAAACACAACAAAAAACAAAACAAAAACACAACCCACCACCAAAATAACAAACTGATACGTGAAGGATGCTTAGAGTGAGATGTTTTGGAAAAATAGGAAGAAATCTTATGAGAAAACTGCACAAGAAATCACTAGAGAAGGAAATTATTATGGAAGAGCTTACTCATAAAGAGACTAAAGTGTGGAAGCTGAAACTGGGCCAATTCAAATTGGAGAAGGTGCATGATTAGAAATGAAGATCATGGTGTCAGAAGGCAATTCTGTGGATCTTTACTGTGTCCCAAAAAGCATCAAGTGTCTTAATTTGAAGGTGGTTTATTTAAACTTGAGTTTTTGTCTTTTCCTGGATAATAGTGAAATCTAATTTCCTGTTATGGGCAGAAATTTAAACTAGCTGACATAATGGTTTCTTCCAATCTGAAGTTCTTGGAAATTCATTATTTGTCAGGACCTTCAGTTGTGTCTGATCTCTTTATCCAATTTATAGGCTACTGAAGTAAAGTTTGAATAGCTTTCAGAACAACAATTACGTTTTCTTCATTGTAATTGAATTCCCATCACTGCCATCTTCTCCACCCTCCCCAACACACATGCTTTCCCTCTGTTTCTCCAGCATGAAGCCCAGCTTACTGAGAAATCCCACTTCTGTCATGTCTTTATTCTGTGCTTCTATGAGCTCAGAGATAAGAGAAGCTTTAAAGCAGCAATTGGCTGGTACCCATAGTTTGGATTTGTTTTTTTCCCCCTTCAAAGACATGGGCAGGAGCTGGCTGCCAGCTTTGGGACACACTAATATTTCCTTGTTAAAGACAAGGAAGTCTGCTCACATTCTCAGCTGGAGACAGCTTGCAGTATGTGAGAACTTCCTTATGAGCAGGGCTACATACAGGTCTGGGATCGTGGATCTGTGCAGTGTCATGCTGCATGTGTGGTTGCTGAAGCTTATTAGGGGTTAGAAGACTAAACCTCTGATTTATTGCCTTTTGTCTAATATAAGTTCTAATATTGTGTTACAAATGTTCATGCCTTACTATCAGCTAAAACCCTATGGCAAGTGCTTAGAGTAAAATTTGTGAGTGTTTGCCCTCTTCAGACTTCTACCTCCTTCTAAATGCCTTTTCTCTCCTAGTATTTTTTCTACTTCTTTGATTTTTGTGGTGCACATGATAAAAGCATGAGTTTGTATCCCACACAGCAGTGAAGCTGCTTTCTTGGATTCAATCGAAGCAGCAAAGCCACTTGGATCAGGGGGTGTTGTTTACAGGTTATGCAAAAGCTGGATGGGAGCCTGTGTGCCACGAGGGCAGCTGGTCAGAATGGACAGGGCAGGGGAGCTCTCCTTGAGTCAGAAAGTGGTGTGGCTTGGTCAGTTATCCCACCTTCAGGCTGGGAAAGAAGAATCTGGTGGTTGGTGGTGATGTCACCATAATGATGCCCAGACTGCTGTGTCAGTGGTAAGCTGAAGGGGTCCACACAAAGTGGAAGAGGACGTTCCCTGAGCAAGCAACAGGCAGATGGCCTGCAGTGGAGAACGGAGGCAGCGACTTCCACATGTCTACTCAGTACAGAACTTCAGCAAAATTAGAAAGACTTTGAAGTGATGTTTAAATTTTCTGTGGTGCCCTATCATGAGGAATGTCCCTAGGGCACCTCACTGTGTAAAATAGGCTCTCCAGCTATAGAGAGATAATCAGTTGCCATGACAATAGCTTGATTGCTACTGAGGTTGGGGGTAATCCAAACCCAATTACAATTTGTACTTTTATGCATTTCCAAAAAAAGCAAAATAGAGCAAATCTACTGATAGTTGTGTATCAAGAGAACAAAATGTCTGTGGGTCTTGGACAAAAGGAAGTTTCTAACACTTACATGAACTTCTGTTTCAGAACTGAAACATCACCCCCTCTTTCATGGTGTGGACTGGGATAATTTACAGAATCAAACTATGCCATTTATACCTCAGCCGGATGATGAAACTGATACCTCTTACTTTGAAGCTAGGAATAATGCTCAGCACCTGACTGTGTCTGGATTTAGCTTGTAGCATCAAGATAAGTGAACTTTCGCCATGGTATGGTTTTGTGCTCTTAGAGGTTGTCCTATAACACTAGTTTGGTCTTAATGAAGTTTCCTTGCCGAATTTAGAATGTGTTTTAACTTATCAGTCTGTTTTTATTATTGTATCCTTCATTCTAAAGTGAAACTACTGTATGAAACTTAACTGGTATCAAGTGCCTTCATGCTACTTTATCTCACTGCACCTTACTGAGAGGCCAGAGCGTTGTACTTCTTGGAGCTAATAGCACTTGGCAATGATGGGGCTTTTTTTTTTAATGGCAATGAGTAACTCCAGTTAAGAGGTGTGAAGTTATTTCTTGGTTAAACATAATGGGGAAAGGACATAAACATGCTACTTGTATCTCATGGTAACTTGGTGGTTTGTGCAATGGCTGTCTGCTCTGAGTATGTATCCTCTGCAAAACTGATGTTCCTGTTCAAGCTGGAAAATTGAAATATCTTTCGTCTGACTGACCCCAGGAGGGTTAAAGGTGGCACTGGTGTTCAAAGTGAACCTGGCTAGATGTGACATGTGAGATTGACAGTAGTTCCCTGGTTGTTTTCCTTTCCTAGACAAATGGGGTTGGGAGGGGATAGTTTGGGTCAGTCTATGAAATGCTCTGTAGAAGTTCTTGCATTGTAACCACTTATGCTGTAGGAAGATGGATTGAACAGCGTACATTTTAATAATTACTTGTTTTAAGTAGAAAATGGTGAGCATACATTTGTTCTTACTCGTGTCAGATGGTAGAAATCAAAAAAATCACTGGCGTGTTAGCTATCAAGTAAAGTATTCATACTGAAGCTGCTATATATTAAAGACTATAATGCATTGCAAATTAACTGGCTGCTGTTCTGTAAACTCACAACCAGACCTTAGATTTTTTTTTTTTGAATTAAACTTAAGTTACAAGTGTATATTCAGTATTAGAAAACCTAATTAGGGGGAACTATATTTAAATCTGTTTTTAAATGCAAAATGGAACTTGCATCTGCTAGATTTCAGGGCTTTATTTGTAGGTAATTATTTTCAATATTGTTCTTGCATAGATATCTCTCAGCTGACTTACTGCAGATTTTTGTTTTCCAGGTTTGTACTTGTTAGATAAGATCACTGGTGCTGGATGGTGGTGGCAGCCAATGGCCACGTGCCAGAGGCCAAGCATTTTGCTAGTGATTTTTTGCCAAGTGGCTTTCAAGTCTATGGCCTGACTGCTCCTGCAGAGAGAGGGAGTTGTCCCTTCATTGCCTGCTTCCTGGAAGATGAGCTGTATTGATGGAATTCTGAGCAGTGTCTGCTGGGCTTCCTGCTGGCCCTTGGGTAGCTGGGAAAGGAATGGCTGGAGAAAAATTCATGCTTCTATTTCTAGTAATCTGGCTTAAGAAAATTACCCTTACAAGAACGAATCTCAGTTTCAGGCTGAAGAAAATATTCTAAAACTGTGTGAAGAAATAATGTAAGCTGGACACCCCAACAGCTCTTTTGTTTTCAGTGCTTTACAAATGGTCACAACCTGTTCCCATTTTGCAGTAGAACATATTCTCTTTAAGGCAGAAAAAAGTGACAGTGGTATGACATTTTAAAGATAACCTGTAACCCCTTGAAATAATTCTTAATCAGCTGCAAGGATCAAGCAAGTTTGTAGCTCAACTTTTTATTAACCAATTACAATGAACTGCAGAGCTGCATATAGGTTTTTTAGGTGATCTATTGTTAGTGTATCTAGAGCTAGACATGGTAGTACATCCAACCATTAGGCATAATCTTGTTAACTGTTTTGTTCTTAAGAGAACCTTAAACCTTATAAAACTTTTTCTGAAAGAAAACCATGATTTGTCTACCACAGTGTCATAATGCAATAAAAAACATTCTGTAGAACAATAAATAGGCCAACTGATAAATCAATATTTAATGCAAACAGTTGCCACTACACTGTCTGGAACTGTTAAATTCTGCACAATTAGCACTGAAGCCTTCCCAGACCCCATTTGCATCAGTATCTTGTGTTTATCATGATCATAAAAAACATGGAGTTGAATTTCACATGTTGAGTGTTGGGATTTGTAGTGTGGTTTTGTTTGTTTGTTTTTGGTGGGGTTTTTTGTGTGTTTTGTTAAAAAGGTGAATCCTAGCTTTATTCTTAAATAAGCAATTCCTTGTCAACTCTTAAACCCATTGGTTTTGCCCCACTTTCCTTGACTTGAAAATACTACAGGGAAGAGTAGAAAAAGCTATAATGCAGTAGCTGGAAGAGATTAAAAGTTCCTTCTCATTAGTAATCAGCTACAACTATTAGTGTAAGCTGGCAAAAGTTTTTGGTCCTTGGAAGCTGTGGAATTAGAAAACTACCTGGAAATTACTTGCACTGTTACATGGTGTTCCCTGAAGGCCTAAACTTTGTGTGCATAACTTAAGATATTAACTCTGCAACCTCCAGGTTACCTTGGGAGACAGTTTATCTGCTATTACAGCTCTTGGCACACCTCCCTCCAGCTGGAGATCAGTAGCTGTCACACTTTTATACAGAAATAGCAGTAACAGACGACTACTACTAGTAACTTACTGTTAGGTTCACCTATACACTGTGCAATGTTTGAGGGCTGAGATACTGAAATGCTGCCATGTGTTTGTTCCTGCATGATCAGCTTTCACCTATGGGTTACTCCCCTAGTAAAACGTATTATTTTCCTCTCTACTTAATGTTCTCAAAAAATTTACTGTTTACTTTGTACACTTTTGTGTAAATATATATTAAAAAAACACTGCAGTCTTGCTGTTGCTTGCTTATGAATCTTTGTCTTTAAGATCTCTTATGCTTTTGACTCTACTGGGGGCAGGGGTGGATTTTTATATAAAGAAACCTTGACCCCTTCCCCAGCAAAAGCAGGGCAATACCTCATACTTCATAATGCAGGTCTGTGTGCCCTTCAGCTCCTCACTTGCCAACACCCTCCTGCCATCCTTGCCACCAGTTACATTTGTGTATTTAACTGCAGGAGAACAAGAAGTCTTCAGGTGGTCTGTAACCCCTGTGGGGAGCCTGTTCCTCTGTGGTGGCTGCACCATCTCCACCCACCAGCCCTTGCTGTGGTGCTGTAGGACCAGAGCAGGGGAGAGAGAGCAGAACACCTGGCTCTGTTCTGGTTCCCTCAGATGAACACTTACTAGTAGGTGGAATGTCTTTCATCTGGTTTCATCCAGAGCAACCATCTGCTTTTTAGATGAAGTTTGAGTCACTGCTGGACATTTGCTTCAAAAGTGTGACTTTTTTTGTTTGTTTGTTTGTTTTTGTTTTTTTTCAAGCCAGGCCCAGCTCTTCCCAATGCTATCCAGAACTGTTTTGGCTGCCAGGGCTCCTGCTAGAATTATATGACCTGCTTGTACCACTTCTTCCAAGTTAATGCTGCATCTCTTTGTACCTGGGCAAATTATAGTGTTTCCTTACCTTTAAGATGAAATACCAGCTGACTAGAGATCTGTTGAAGTTACAGTGAGTTTGAGACACAGCTGGTAGCCGAGGCCCAGTTATGAGTTACAGGTAAATGGTTCTAAAATGATGGTTTGTATGACAACTTCAAGGATGAAACTGCTTCTTCACAATGTAGCCAGCAGGCTCTTCTGCCTGGCCAAGGCATTCACTGTACAGCACTTACATTAAGAAAGTAAGGTCAAGATAAAATGCAAAATATTAAGGGATTGATTTATTGAAATATGAATAAATAACAAGGGTGGCATTTGCCTACATGTATTTCAGGGGGAAGTTAACAGTTAAGTACCTTTGGGAAGGCCTGTACCATCTCTAGAAGTCAGATACCTAGAGGTGAGGTGGTTATGGGTGATGGGGGAACTCAGGGGTGCTGCATCCTGTCAGGAGACACACTGCTGCAGGGGCTTTTTGTCAAAGTGACCTTCAAGCTGGAGTAGTCTTCCTGTGTAATAGTTTCTATGATTCTATGATAAGAAGTCAGTCACTCCAGGGACTTCAAGCTGCAGGCACCATGGCTTCAGGTCACAGCAGAACTTCCCTTCTATCATAAGCTTTGTTCAAACCTGAGTTTTCAGTATATCTCATGCCAAAGCTCATCTCTGGCACATGAAACAGCAATCTTCAAAGAGCTTCTCATTATTTCCTTTTTTAATTCAGCTTTACAATAAGAAAATCAGAAGAGGGGAAAATAATCCTTAGAAAAAACAAAAAAACAACTAAAAACAATAGTAGAATTGCTCTGGTAAAACAAACCTTAAATTCTGTGATTACATATTTATACAGTCCACCTTGTATGAAAAGTGTTTACCGAAGTATAAAAGATTTTCAGGAAGGACAGAAAATAAACTTTCCTGAAGAATTTGTAATATATAGTCCAGACAGGGAATGAAATCACATCCATAATATGGTGACACTTCTGAAGATTCAGATCTTAAGCACGGGTTATGTTATGACAGAATTCCTTATTGCAAATGAATGTCTTAGTTTTCTGTCAAATCTAATTTTAGTACATTTCCGTTTTCCAGAAACTTAGACAACTAATATATTAATTTATTTTAAAATAAAATGTAAAGCATGCTCCAATCAAGCAAACTTCACAAGGTCATAACTCTATCTGTAGATTGATTAATACTCAGTGGAAAAAAAAATCAGCACCAAAATTAGCTTAGAAGTTTTGTTGTGAAGGGAAGGATAAGGGAGAAGGAAATACCACAACTGATACTTTTCTGAATATGTGTTGGAAAAAGTCCACAACAGTTTAGGGCTAGATTAAATCTTAATTTAATTTGACATAAACCAACAACAGAAAACTCACAGAGCACTGAGCTTTTCAAGCATCTTAGAGTGCTAGCTTTCACCTAATTTTAAAGCACCTTGTGCTAAAACTGTTCTTCCATTAAAACAAGCTGTTGTCAACAAAAATACCATTATCAAAGTTAAAAAAATATAAGGTGCAGCCTCTTTAGGTGGATCCCTTGTACCACACACAGGTTCCAAACTCACATTTGACAGTCCCTCTGTTACTAAGGGCTCTAACATGCAAGACTATATCAATTCCCAAACCTCTCCTTTACAATTTTAAAGGATGTGAAGCATCCAGCTTCACTTCTGACCAATTTACAGGGATGTCTGCCCCACATTGGTTTAGCAGCAAAAATAACCAGTTGAATTCCTCAGAGCTATATTGTGTTTTTCCAACAGCTTACAATGTATTGAATTCAAACTTTATTAGTGCTTTCATTTAGTTATATGTAACTCTGTGGAAAAACAGGGAGGGATGTTGCAATTGTAAAATTATTTCTACGTTAAAGTGACAGCTTTACATATTTTTCACATATTCTTTTACAAAGATGATCTTCTCTTCATCATCTGACATCAGCAAGACCAGTAATTATTGAAGGCCCATCCACAAGCACATTCCAAAATAATTAATGTTCATGTGGTTTTGAGGATGGAATTATTAAATTTATTTTGCTTGTAACCTAGGAGCTGTGAATCATTCAAGCTTCAATAATGTTAGTCCTTAAATGTTTAGCTCAAAGGTAGTACAAAATATTACTATAACAGAAGGAACATAATCCCAGATCCTGAGTTTCTGTGAGAATTCAGAATTCCTTTCCAGCGCCATCTTCTAGCAGTCTTTAAGCAAAGTCACAAATTCTCAGTTCAGTTTTCTAGAAGAGGAACCAAACAAATCAGTTTAATGACCCTTCACAAGATGATTTTTCATTTGTCTAAATAAACAAATCAGTTAAGGTTACATGTGAAAGATTTCCAGTCATTTAAATACAACACTGCTTCAAGATACCTGAAAATTCACCCTCTTAAGTTGCAAAACAATCTGTAAGTTCTCAAAACTAGCACAACTTACACTGAGGAGTACAAAATATCACTGAGACTTCTGAACTACAGCTGAAATTCCTCAGAACAGCCCCTGACCACATCAGTCAGTGGTTTGCTGTCTCACAGCAGAACAACCCTTGGGAGCTGGTTTTTCAGCTACTCTAGAAAATGCGCAATCAGAACGTTCTCAAATCATGAGCTGAAACTAAACAACTCTTGCTTATTAATAAAAATATATTTCTATGTGTGATCTGGTTTTAGAGCCCTTAGCATTCAGGTTTTCAAGCTTGCTTCAGTGAAGCTTCTAATACGAGTACCCAGATTTTCAGCATTAGGTTCTCTATAAAGATCCAGATGAGACCGGTTAAGAGGCTCAGAAGACCCAAAGCAGCCAGAACAGCACCCAGCAGGGCGCTGAGAGGGAGCTGAGCTGCCCCTTCCCAGGGGCAGGAGCTGAGGACAGAGCTGTGGCTGCAGAAGGCCTCTCACCACCACTGCCGTGGAATTTGCTCCGCTCAACAAAAGAGTCCAGGAGTCACAGCTCCATGATGAGAAAACCTCACATGGTAGCACAGACTCCTGGTTTCTGCTCCAGGGCAGTTTGTGTACTTTAAAACCAAAAGGACATTGATGCGGTCACTTTCTCGCTGACTGTGCTTGATCAGCCTCCTACCCATTACTAAAGGAGATGGAACTCCAGATGGAGAGGTAATACAGAAGCAGACAGTCCTTAAATTATGTCTATCGGTAGATTTCTTCAGAAACAAAAAAGAAAGCTGAAGAACACAAATTTCTTTAGTTCCTTCTGTTCTTGAGGTTCATCTCAACTTAATCCAAGCCACGAATGAGTAAACCAAACAAGGACTATCTGGGACTATGCTATCTCTGTGTCCCACAGATACTGGTACTACTGTTGGTAGACTGTGGTACAAATCTGGTGTCCAGAGCTCAAAAAACATGTTAATAACTATGGAGCATTCAGGAAAGAGCCACCAGAACCATCCTAAGATTGGAAAACAACTTTAAAATGAGATTCCAGTTACTTAATCCCTTGCTCAAGCAAAACAGATGAAGAGATGACCTGGGGACAGCAATATAGTACCCATGGAAAACACATCACATGCTCTTTGTCAAATAGATAAAGATCTACGAAAAATCCAATAGATGAAAGCTGAAGCTAGACAAATCCAGAGTAAAAATAATGTACCATTTTGTTGTTCATTGAAGCTCTGAATCATTAGAATAATATACTAGAAAAATTGCTGGAAAGGGCACTGTTCTAAATGCTGCTTTCTGACTGAACCTGTGAATTGATTGAGGGTGCAACAGAGGTCAGAATGGGTGAGGAAAAAAATATTTACAAGAACAGCGTACTGTTCAGAGAGACAGTAAGAACATGGCCATTCAAGAGCTCTTACCTAAACAGCACCGAAGTTCATAAGAGCTTCCCATAAGATACTAAAAAAACCAACCTGCATTGCTTTTAAAAATCTTTGTCCTTGCTGATGAGAAGAAATCTCCATTTACCAGGGCAGAAAATGAGGAAAATGTGTGTAACTGCCTAAAAGCTGTAGCAGTGAAATCTCTGGTTTTATCAGACAGTGCAAGTAACGTCAATGCAGCTGATGAGAGCTCTGAGACAAGGCAACTCCCGGCCGGACCAGAGGCCTCTGTGGACACTGTATTATCTACAACACCAGTAGCCGGGCCCAGAGGGGGCTGATCCACAACAGATCTGGCTGGAGGCCACTATTAGCGGTGGATGCCAGGGGTCAGTACTGGGTCCAGTTCTGTTTAACATGTTTATTAATAATAATCTGGATGATGGGGCAGAGTGCACCCTCAGCAAGTTTGCAGATGACACAAAACTGGGAGGAGTGGCTGATATGGCAGAGGGTGGTGCTGCCATTCAGAGGGACCTCGACAGGATGGAAAAATGGGCTGACGGGAGCCTCCTGAAGTACAAGGGGAAGCACGAAGTTCAGCACCTGGGGAGGAACAACTCCAACCACAATCAGCACTTGCTGGGCCAGCCCAGCTGGGAAGCAGCTTTGCAGAAAAGTACCTGGGGTCCTGGTGGACACCAAGCTGACCATGAGGCAGCAATATGCCCTTGCTGCAAAGAAAGCCAACAGTATCACAGGCTGCCTTGTCCCTCCCAGAAGGTCGAGGGAGGTGACCCTTCCCCTCTCCTCAGCACTGGAGAGGCCACACCTGGAGTGCTGTGGCCAGTTCTGGGTACAAGAGAGACACGAATGTACTGAAGGTAGTCCAATAAAGGGCCATGAAGATGGTTAAGGGACTGGAGCATCTCTCCTATGAGGAGAGATGTGCACTGGCACAGGTTGTGCAGAGACTTGGAGCTATTCAAAAGCCATGTGGACACAGTTCTGGGCAACTGGCTGTAGGTTTTCCTGCTTGTGCAGGGTGGCTGGACCAGATGACCTCCAGAGGTGCCTTCCAACCACGACCATTCTGTGTGATTTACTATATGAGAGAAAACTATGCCATGAAAACTTTCAAATGTTAAACAGCTAGAACAATTTAAGCTCATTCTAGTAAGATCTACACATATCCAGACTCTGCAGACTGACAGAGAAGAAAAAACTTACGATCGTACTAAGCTAACAAAGTCAGGTGAGAGGTTGAAGTAAGTAGGTACCAACTAGAGAACATTCACTGCGTCTTCTGATGTTTATTTAGACAGTTGAGACAAGGTAAGATGAGAGTACAACTGTCCTTTAGCTGAAGGAAGTCAAAACAAACAGACATTACAGAAATACAGTAGTAAGGTGCTAGTAGGTGCTAAATAAGAAACAGGTGACACATGGGACTCTGCAAAGGATTAGATAGGAAAAAATTATTATGACGCAACGTGACTAGGAAGTCTGGAAGCAGTGAAAATGGCTCAGGAAGATACTGGGAGAGTCAAAGAACGTCATGGAGACACCTCCAAGCTATCCAGCCTCAACCACTTGTGTATGCTCACTGAAATTATTTATTCTGCATCGTAATTCATGGATTTAACTTAAATTGCCACATATAAAGCAATACCAAACATAAAGTCAAATTAACCAATACTTTCTTACGCTGAGAAATTTTCAAGGCAAAGAAAACTATACAAGTCTTTTCCCAGAATTCCCAGCTAATGGAAGGCACTGCTACCAGCTTCCAGAATTTCTTGATGCACATTTGGCTTCAGTTTTTGGGACTGAAAAAAACACCTTCCTATCAGAACCATACCAAGGCCTCTACTGCACAATCTGCTTTAGCTTCATATCTTCAGAACTGTGAGTCACCGATAATAAAACAGAACATTAAGCAAGAGATGTCTTGAAACAAGGAACTCAAGGAAACAGGATTTATCAAAGCAATGATTATCAAGCTCCCCATTTTTAATTGACCTGACGTTTCATATACATACACTGTAAATCCTGAGTGCACCCTTGCATTCTTCTTATGCGTGAAGACAGTAGTTTATGTCTTCTCTAAATAAAGCAATATACTACATATGGATTTAAACAGAGGAAATATAGTATATGTGCCCTACTGAATGCACTTTACCTTCGCTTTCTTTGAAGATACACATGTACCAACCACTGGGCAATAAATGGCCATACAACAGCAAAAGCTAAAATACCAGGAGAAATTTCAAAGGGCCACCACGATGGTTTCTAAGGAAAACACACAAAAAATGTAGTCAGCAATCTGTGTGCACATATTGAACAGCGCATGTATACTGCTGAAATGTTATAGTATCAAAGTAGAAAATACGAAATTAATCATTTTTTTTTCTGGTCTCACTATCAAATAACTTCTTCAGACACAGGTTATTTTTTATCTCCTAGTCGAGGGAGAGAATATACAGAAAGCACATACTAAGAGCTAGATAGAAAATATTCATCTCAATGTTTTTCACCATTCACACTGCTTTTTACAACTGGAAGAAACATTATTTTACCTTGACAGAGGAGGCAGGCTGATCATTTGACTGTAGTGTCGCAGATTTTGCCTTTAAATACAAACAAGGCTGGTAAGTATAAAAATGAAACTGCAATTGAAATTTTTCTGCTTCACAAAAGGAGAATGTTAAGTTTTTCATCCTGTGAAGGCTTTGCAATCTGTGTATATGACAGTTTAAGGAACAGACAACCCCCATGTGACTCCCCTTTCACCACTTAGTTTCCAACTTACCTCTCGTGTTTCCATTACTCTTTATAGCATTTTTATCACATCTTTGTGTTAAAAAATGAATGAGTGTCACTTACTGGACCTCTAATTACAGATTTTCAGGGCCCCTCCCACTCAATGTGTCATTGCAACTTCCTCAACTCTTGACCAGTCCCAGCAGTTACAACCCAGATTAGAAATCCCCAGAGCTTAATTTGAAAGAAAAAGTGTTTATCCACTCTAGTCTATCCAAAGGCACAAAGCGCTGGTTTAGTGTGCCCTGAGCTATAGCTACAGGCATGTCTAACAGCATGAAGAAAAGAGAATACTGTGTTCCAAATCTTCCAGGCAATCCAGAAAATGAGAAGTACCACAAACTTTTCAAGACTTTTCCCACACACTATTGTGGTGCTTTCACAGACCAAAGCAGTCAGTTTTCTAGGTCCTTCTTAATTTATGTAACTGTGAAACAGAAGCTTCTGTTTCTTTTTAGGTGAGGGCAGCAAGCACAGCATGAACTGCTGGGGAAGAATCTTTTACTATTTCTTCATATATTGCTCAGCCAAAACAAAAGAAAAATCAATCTGTATCCAAACATCAGATTCTTCAATAGCTGTGATTGAGCAAAATCATGACATTTATTAAACCCTTTTCACAGGCTGCCTTAGATTTGGAGGATATGTGTCCCAGAGGATACTGCTTGTACAGCTCCCTCATTCTCAGGTAGATCAAAATATATTAGCAGCCAAACAAACCCAAACATTTTTAGGTTGCTGGTTCAACTATATTCACAGCATATTCTATTCTCCTGAATGTACAGTATTTCCATTGAAATAGAAGGAAAAAAAGAAACTATCAATAAATACCTATGCTTGCTTAAGACTTCTTTTACCTATCTTGTATATATGATGTGAAACATCAAAAAAACTGGACTACTCTGCGGTGAAAGAATGCTATGAAGATCAGTCTTCTGCTAACTGAAAAACAGAATCAGAAGTTCTGCCTGCAAATACTTACCAATCTGGAAGATTAAGATAAATTCTCTCTTCCTTTGAAAATGCTTTGAGATCTACTGCTGAAAAAATTATCTGGGATCATGTATTACTAAGATCAACTATGGAAACTCCATATAGCAACTGTGTAATGTGTATCAATACCTACAGCTAAAATTAGTCTTATCAGAAATCAGTAAAATAATATATGGTTATTTTTTACACCAAAATGTATGCTTTTGCTCACATGTACAAGAGTCCTGAATTGTGTTCCTGAGAGTAGGTACCAATAAGAAATGTTCGGTTGGAATAAACTACAGACTATAACTGACATATCTTTACAGTTTAAGAAAACATTGTCTGAAATTTTAATCTGAAAAAGCTTTAAAATATCCAAGGAAAATTAATAATAAGTAATCAGATCACTTCAGTGAATAATACCTGTGATGCTGTAACCGTCTCCAGCATATGCAACCTCTGAAGGACATTCTGCATGTCTTCTTGCAACCGCATCAGCACCACTGCGATCTGTTCATTGAGGCTGCCCCTGGGTCCTCGGTCTGACCCCCAGCGCTCTCCGTCCCCTCCACCACCCATCTGTCCGCCTTGGGAACCATCTCCTACAGGCTGAAGTCTATGCCCTGTGTTGAGGGAGAAGAAAAAAGACAAAACACACGGGCTACCAACTCTATTAAAAAAGTTTGATTTTAACAGCTGAATTTTCTCCCTCCTGAACGGAGTGTGGTACTCCTCATCACAGGCTGTTTTCAGACAGTTCAAAAGCACTGGGAGGTTACTGCAGCATCACTTGAGATGCTTCCCTACAGCCTCAGTATGACACTATCATTCAAGGTCCTAGAATTGCATAAACATTGAGCAAAAAATGATTCATTCACATCCAGTCAAGTTCAGGAGCAAATTCTGCCCTAGCGAAAAGAAAGATGTGTTTTACATTTGTGTGTTTCACATTTGTGTTGTACAAGGTGTGTTTTACATTTGGCACAGTCTCCAGCCAAAGAACACTGCAATAGAGTGATGAGAGAAGACAGTTGTTTGAAACCTACAATACTCTTTTAACCTAACACCTTGCTGCTGCAAGTAGCAAACATAAGTAAAACAACGAAAGAGAGGAGAGATGGTTAAACTCATGTGTAGTCCTCTAATATGTTCTCCATAATAGTTTTCAACATATTTTCTATGATTCTGTGATTTGGATTTTCTTTTTAATTTTTGTGTTACATCACCTATAGGTACCATACAAAAAGGCATGTTATTTATAAATAATATACATTCTGGCCTTTGCTTTTTTTAGTACAAAAAATCCACTTTATCCTTGACTTTACAGATCATACCACCAGAATATGGTGTTGCTCCTAGGTGACAGCATTAGAAGTATTATGGAATTAAAAAGAGCAGAGGTTCAACACAAATTGAACATCTGGACTGCTATGTGATTAAGAATCATTACATTTCAAGAATCATAACAGACAGTACCAAAAGCACTCAAAGGTGTGGTTAATGCTCCAGTTATATAGAAAACAATGTGTCACTGGTACCTTTCCAAGATGTTCAAATAAGACACCATCAAGGTATAAATGCATATGCATTGAAAAATAAATATGTAACTTGTAAAGAAACTCTTACCATGGATAGAGAGGTTTTGAAGATTACATTTCTAAAAAGACAGGTGCTATAAACACCAGCTGTAGTTTAAGGTAAGCAAAACCAGAAGAAGCCAATATGCTTATTCAAGATCTTCATAGTACAAGAAAATCCTTTGTAATACTCATTCTGAATGAAAAAAATACTCTAAATGCAAAACTGATTGCTACCCATTGTAATTAGGATTTTGTTATCTATTTTTATTGTGAAGGAGAAAAGCACCATAAAGCATGACTGTCTCACTGGACAATGCTGACAAGTGCTTCTCAGGCACCAGGAACTTACGGCAGTCAGGAGAGTGCAGAAAACAAAAGCAGGCTGCACAGTACCTCTCCCTCTTCTGACATTGTAGAAATCCACTTTTTCTCCACCTTTCTTCTCCTTGTGAGGTTCTCCATTAGTGGCTCTGCCATCTTCTCCTCCACACTTGACTTCACCTTGTTCTTGAGCTGCTTCCTCTACAGTATTTCCATAAGTCATGCAAGCATGCCTTGGAAAATCTGTATTTTCTAACAGAAGACTGTGATCTACATCCAAGAAATGGGATGAATGCTTTAAAGATCCTTTAGGTGATGTGATGATCTCCAAGGGCTAAAAATTAACATTAGCAAGTAATTAAATTCTGTAAAATGTGACGGTTAACCAATAAAAAGGAAGAAGCATCATCTCTACTTTCACTTTAAGAAAATAATTTGTCCATAATTAAGACTTTTCTTTTAACAGGAGTTGGTGTTTTCCTGTAGAATGTGCTCACTATTGTCTACATATCCTTTTCAGATTGAAACGGTTAGACATTCATTTGGGGCAAACATCCTCAAAACAGTGATACCACTTGGAATTACTTCTGACATTTCCAACATATAGTAATACTCAGTAATCACTAAAGTAGAACACTGAGATCTGAAAATGTTCCCTTTTCCCTTGTAAAATTGGCTTTGCTCCCTAGTCAGTGACATGGCATCCTAACTCAGACTTGTGAGCCACCCTGTCTAAAGTCCCGTGCTGTCAGCAACCCCGAGTAGGCAACATTTACACATAGGGCAGAGATCATATTGTTTATTATGAGCCTGTTCAAAACAGCTGGGCTGCACCCTGTACCTCTCACCAAACAAACGGCACAGTATCCCGTCAGCTTTTCACTCAAAATCAGTGTTACTGTAGGAATATGTTAAAAATGGATGACATACGCCATTAATCAGGTCACAATTACATGTTCTGTGACAGGACTGCCGTAAGCTGGCTCAAGCAAGCCTTTGTTCAGCGTAAGGACAAGCGCACTTGCACAACCATCTGCTGAAGCAGACTGGGGACCCCAGCTAACCGAAAAATCACTCCATGAAAAAGCCAAAATATAACCAAAAGGAGGGGCAAAGAAATGAAAACTGCTGCTAAAATCGCATTCGTCAAATAGTGGTTTGTAAACCTGTATCATCAGAACTGAAGGACAGAGTGTTTGTTATAATACATCTTTTCCAATAGAAAGCTGTATTTATTTCTTGAAATTAACCTATTCTGGTTTGACTCAATCCATCTATAGTTCTATTTGTATATTTATTTACATATCTCTGAACATTTGTTATTTTGTTCAAAACTAAAATTTCGCTCATGCAGGTTGGGAAATACTGACAAATTATCCACCCACTTCAATTAAAAGAGTCCCAAACAAGCTCAAACAATACACAAGATGATTTGGAAATCACGTAGATAAGAGAGCTTGCAGCACTTCAGCCAAATCACCTTTGCTAACGCGCTTCATTACTGAGTAAAATTCTGATTTGCTAAAAGGAATTCTCTAGATCCTCAGGAAATCGCTAGACAAGAGAACGACGCAATATTAGAGAGCTTACTGGTCTTTCTGATCCCATGCGTCATTCATATATTCCTCCCCAGAATCAGGAAACCAGGTGCTTGAGTAGAACCTACAAATTCCCCTGAAGGAGGTCCAAGCCCATACATAACTAAGACTACAGTTAATTCCATGAGCAGGAGCACAAATTCAGTCAAAGCTGAGCCAGCATAGTTGTTGTCCACCTTTTATATGAAAGTCAGAGATGTACATTAGGGCTGAAGAAGTGCAAGAGAACTCAGAAATCACTGTCATCTCCCTCTTCTTCAAACCAACGCCACTTTGAGGCACCAGCCTCCAGGCCACCTGCTAAGGCTTAGAAGAACCCCTACCTCTTCTAGGCCAAGTTGCTCCATAGAGTCACAATAAACTTCACTGTCTGAGTCACTGGTTAAGTGCTGAGTTGCTGAGGCCTCTTCAGTATTCTCTTCATTTGCACCTGTACGGAAAGGAGACACGCACACATGCTTTGGAAATGTGAGTCAACCCTGGCAAAGAGTAAAGCAATGAGTTAAAATGTCTAGGTGAGCTTCAACTCATGCCCCTTTTATCTACGGTTGTCATCTTAAAGCTAGATTCTGCATAAAGAGGTTATACTAATATAGGAATTATATAGAACTTTTACTAATGGGAAAACTATACCTCATATTGGCATTTCTGCATCGTAAGTTGATAATTTTAATTCTACCTTGTTCATTACAGTCTCCTTCCTAAACTCAGATTAAAGCAGTTTTGCCTAAAGTTATCTGTCAGTTTTGAAATTACAAACTTAAAAATATTAGTTTCAACAAACTGGTACTTATAACATATTAAGCCTTTCAGAATGACAAATAAGATATTAGTGATTTTCATTTCACTATGAATTCGCTTTCAAAGGCAAATAATATTTGCCTAGGTAGTATAATGATTTAAAAGAAAACAATTGCATTTCTGTGGTTTTGGGCCTCGCTGTCGCCGAATTCATGTCTCTTTCAATAGAAGATCCTAAAAGAAAGCCGTATTTTAACCTGGTATTAAATTTGGGATTTTTTTTGAGTATTCTTTCTTCAGGTTTCTACAACTGAAAGACACTATTGCTCATCTCTGAATCCCAGCATTAAGCTTTCTAGAAAATATTTACCAAGATTAACATGTGCAAATGAAAGCATGGTCTTGCAAGGACAATACCTTGGGGAGCACTATTATTAGCTACTTCTGGGCTTGGCTCTGTTTTCTTTATTTCTTCCTCTGGGTTCAAGCCATTCAGGGCAGATTTGGTCTGGATGTCATTCTGCAGATCAGGGATGAAGCCGTCTTTGTAACAGCCATTGGTAACAATACTTTCCAAATCCTTAGCAGCTGCCGATTCTGGTTTCACACTCTTATAGTCTGTAAAAGAACAAGAAAACCTTGCAAATAGAAAACTACGCACTTAAAAAACCTATTTCTTCAAGTAGCTAAGTTTCTAATGGACAGCAAGTATAATGTATCTGCAGAACAAAATGTATAAATGCTCTTAGATTCACATTTTACAAGAACAAAACAATCCCTGCAAAAGTGTAAACATAAAATTTAATTTTCATAAAGAGCAGATGATATTTAAAACATAAGCAAATCCAAGCAGGTCTCTCTGATAAATTAAATCATTATCCTAATGTCCTTGGAGGAAAAAACCTGTACAGAATTCTAAATATGTAATTTCATTTGGTTTTCACTTGATGCTGGTATTTCTCAAGACTCTTTGTGGATCCTCTAAACAAATCTCACTGAAAGTTCCGTTTTATTTTCTCTGAAGAAAAAATAAAGTTATTTTCAGTTCTACTCTTGCAGCTCACATAGCTATTCAGAGATCTTACTAACAGCACTGGCAACAAAACCAAAACAATACAGCATATAGACTTTTAGTGAGCCTACTGACAGACCTTCCTAGCCAAGTCAAAAATTGTATGGCATAGCTCAAAATTTGTACTAGTTCTCAATATTATACCCCAGGTAGAGACACTGCCATTCTTCACACACACATTGATGTGTATTTGCATCCAGTTCTCCTGAAGAAGTACAGCATTCCCAATCCTTTGGGATTTTCTGCCAGGTGGTTAAGAATAACTTTGAAAGAAACAATTGTCCAAGTGCAGAAAACATACCACTTCCATTTAGCTGCAGTTCTTTTTCCTCCTCTTCACGCAGCCCTTCTTCTTCCGATTCTGCTCCGCTATCACTACTTTCAGCTTTTCCATTCACAGCCTTTATATTTGGAGTGGAATTCATGACATTACTAAGGTCTGAGAAAAAATCCAAGGAGGGAAAAAAAAGATTTCTATTAAAAGAAGCAAACATACAACCCTCCCCCACCCCAAACTACTAGTCGTAGTTCTACAACAGTATTTCCATATTAGAAAATGTACCGAATAATGCCAGCTTTATTTCTGTAAGCTCCTTCTTAATTAGTTTAATGTTTCTCTTCTGTGGCTCAACACAGAGCACCTGACCGCTGCTGAAGAGATTCTCAGCGATTCTGAGGAAGGCTGCTGGCAGGGGACAGCAGGCCACTTCCACTGCCAAGTCTCAGACCAGCTCTACTTACTACCCATATTTATGGTACGGCTGCAGTAGTCTGTTATCAACGATACATGTGGCCATGATCTGCTAAACCCAGATGTCAAAGTTTTTATAGAAGTTCCCTTTTAGGCTGAAATGCTTCAAAATGGCTCTCAATTCAAAGGCAAATTTTGAAACATTCTGTTTAATGTGAGCAACAGGATTCTGAAGATGGTAAATACAATATCCCGTGCATCTTCTCCTGCAGCAATTTAAGCAGATGCAAGATGTGGTAAGAAGACTCAAGTTTGTACAGATCTTTATCTAGCAAAGGGCATATGGAAATAAATTCTCTGATTTCAGTGAAAAAGATGATGAAACAAATACATTGAGCACTTGTTTGCATGTCTAATTACATATTCTTTTTAATCTTGAAATAGACAAAGGAACTGCTAAATCCTTGTTCTCCACATCTTTGATTACTCCAAGGATCCCAATTCACTCTGTACAAAGAATTGCAAGGTAAAGACTCTTAAAATATATGGAGAATTTAAGGAACAATTCTACCACCCCTGGTAAAAACTATATGGTTAAATACATCCTGATGATCACTTAAGCCTCCTCTGTTAGGGCAGAGCGATTAAGGTACAAAGAGAGGAGAGTTTCTGCGAGACATTCGCACAGTTTACATGTTGACTCCAAGGCTGAATTCTGTCTTAACTGTCACCACAGCGTTCCATTTACTTAACTTCTACATTCCCTTGTCAGAACCTTGAAAGATTAATTCTTACATTTAGGCTTAACATTAAGCAGCAAAATAACATTCAATTATACTGGAGTTGCCAAACCAGCTCCGCTACTTTCTTTGCTGCATGCTGATTTAGAGCTAGAGGGTTTCTGCTTTAATCTTACAATGAAGAGCCTTCCCACATTCCTCCAGGTTCAAAAAACAAAAAAAGGCAAAATAACTTTTGGTATAGAAATGAATATGTTACATATACTGTTCACCTTAGTTTTAGGGCAAGAAAGTTTTTTGTGGACACCATCACGATTCTGGATTGATTTAATCCAACTTTCATTTGAAAAGTGTCTCCTTATTGTAAAAAGAGAACTGGAAAAGCTATATTGTCTGTCTTGTAGACTACAAGAACATCATCAAACACATGCTCATTCTCACTCAAGAACACTTTGTATTTGCAAAGGAATTTGTTTCACAAAATAAAAATCCCAACACACTTCCCATTTATTTTGCATAAGCATGTCTCATTTATTGTGAAACCCAATTCTGGAGATGTTTTCTGAGCAGCAGTAGTGTGAGGAAGATATCAGTTAAGTCCTCTCAGCACAAGCATTAAGCACAGACACATCTCCCTTGGCACCATAAGGTGGGCACCACCCTTCCCTCTGAAACAAAAGGGTGTTGGGACACAATCACCCACACGTCCAACCCAGTCGTGGGAACAAATAGGAACAACAAGACCAGGAGCTGTGAAAGAAGGTGAACTAACTCTGTAAACCTCCTCACCCTGCCAAAGATAGTGTAAAAAGTCCCAGCTATACCATAAGCTTTTTTCTTAAGATTTGCTTTTTTTCTTTTTGAGCGGAAGGCCTTTGAACACTCAAGCATGTTCTCTCTTAATTTCAGTAAGGAGATTATTCGTTTGGAGAATCTTCCAAGTGATACATCTCATATATTTAAATAAGGAGGTGGAATTCAGATAAAGTATCAACAGTAACAGATTTATGTTACTGTGCCACAGGACACCTGAATAAGTGAAACCCATCAAAACGGTATTTCTTCCACAAAGCCATTCTTAGCAACAATGCTCCTCAAGACCATACAGAGGCATCGCTTTGATGCAGACTCTGAAGCACACAGCATTGTACGGAGTTTTGGCCACTTGAAATACCATGCTTAATCATGTGCTTTGCCTCAGAACCCTTACACGGCCCTGCTCACCCAGTCCATCCCCAACGGGTTAACGGCTACTTCCCCAGGAATGTATCTTTTAATATGATGGTAAGAGCCAAGCAAGCTTTTAAAACTTTATTTGCTCTGTGCTAATCGCACCCACCCCTTTGTTCTTTCCATGCACCCACTTCAACTGCACACAAAATGTTGGTAGCTTTTTCTGTTGCCCTCGTTCAGATACTACAGAATCCCTCTTGGCTTGTTTTCATCTCGCTGCCTACAACACCAAACTGTGAGATTTGTGACAGAGTTTTCTAAATCAAAGCTGTACTGTTCTGTAGCTGTACAAGGAGTTGTATTATACCGTAAAAGCCTGGACTGATTTTCTTAAATGCTATATAGTAAGAGCTGTGTAGCAGTAACAACGTGCAAACGGAATGATTTAACAAAAGAAAACAGTGAGGTGGAAAGGATGTGAAGAACAGACACACAGCCTCTCTACAAGCTTTCAGTAGATGTTTATTGTGCCAGTTCTATTAAGAGATTTCCTGAGAGAGATTATAAATGTATTTCTTTAAAGGCAGCACTACAATTCTTTTCAATGACCTGTATAACAGAGACAAGTTTCTCAAAAGTATGTATTCAATTTCTAACTCCCTACATATCTCCAGGCAATTTTTGTTACTTGGATGGGAGTTAGGAGCTTAAATGCCTCTGTGGATCTGCCTCAGCTCGAGGGTAATTTTAAAAAGAAACCCTAGCCTAGCAGGTTTTTTTCAAATGCTTTGTATTTTTGGTTTTCTGAACAGGCACATAATTCCTATATAAAATTAACATGCACTGCTGGAGCTGTACTGATGTTTGGCTTAGCACAAAACAGTAGCCTCACACAAGTCCTACAGCCCCTTTCATTCTCTGCAAATAGCAGTGATCAGGAAACAGTCTACAACTGCAGATGAAACATCAGAAAACATTTTACTAGCTATGTGCACCCTCACCATTCAATAAAAAATTATATGCTTTTTCAAAATGCTATAATTTTACTATCTGTTCAATAGTAGCAACATCTTAGCCGCTAAAAGACTTCCAGGACCTACACTTATTATAAGCTTCTATGCCCATCTATTTGCACTCTTAAGTTTAAGTAGACTCAAGCTCCGTCAAAATTTTAAAGTCTCAGAGAGAATTATAGGCTGCACAAAATTGTTTTGACAATCAGGTAATTAGAATTCTTTGCTTGCCATGACAGCTGGACGTTTCGTGCTTGCTACTGATCCACATAAGCTCTCACCTTCAATTCCAAGATTACACAACCACGTTTCACCCTTTCCAACACACTTTGTTGCACAAATCTCCACCTCGTTTTTGAAACTGATGCATTCCCATACTGCAAGGAGTGAGCATGGTGAGAAGGAAGGGTACATGCTCAACAAGCTTGAGAAGTGGGCCCATGTGAACCTCATGAGGCTCAACAAGGTCAAGAACAAGGTCCTGCACCTGGGCTGGGGCAAAACCTGGTATCAATAAAGGCTGGGGGATGAAGGGATTGAGAGCAGCCCTGCAGAGAAGAACTTGGGGGTACTGGTGGATGAAAGATTGGACATGAGCTGGCAATGTGCACTTGTAGCCCAGAATGCCGATTGCATCCTGAGCTGCATCAAAAGGAGCGCGGCCAGCAGGTCGAGAGAGGTGATTCTGCTCCTCTGCTCCACTCAGACCCCACCTGGAGTCCTGCATCCAGCTCTGGAGCCCTCAGTACAGGAAAGACATGGACCTGTTGGAGAGGGGCCAGAGGAGGCCATAAAGACAATCAGAGGGGCTGGAACACCTCTCCTATGAGGACAGGCTGAGAGTTGGGGTTGCTCAGCCTGAAGAAGAGAAGGTTCCAGGAAGACCTTATTGTGGCCTTTCCATAATTAAATTTGGCCTATAAGAAAGATGGGGACAGACTTTTTAGCAGGGCCTGTAGCAATAGAACAAGGGGTGATGGTTTAAAACTAAATCAGGGAGATTCAGGCCAGACATGAGGAAGAAATTATTTACAATGAGGGTAGTGAGGCACTGGCCCAGGTTGCCCAGAGAGGTGGTAGATGCCCCATCCCTGGAAACATTCAAGGCCAGGCTGGACAGGGCCCTGAGCAACCTGATCTAGTTGAAGATGTCCCTGCTCACTGCAGGGGGTTGAACTAGATGAGCTTTGAAGGTCTTCTCTAACCCAAACTATTCTATGATTCTGTGTGAGCATCTGGGAGCAATAAGCTCTTTAGCTAGAAGAAGAGCTTCTATACCCTCATTTCCTTCCATTCTTTTCAATATAGCACACTACAAAGAAAATTTCCAAGAGCCAAGCCTTCTCTGTAACATCTGTTCTACAAACAAGCTGACATCACAAATAAAAAGATATTTTAGAAGGGTCTGTCAAAAATTGAAACAGAAAATTCCTTACTTTAACTACTACTGTTTTATCACTTAATTATAAGTGGATTAAGTGTAAGTGCTCTGAAAAATGTATTCCCTGAGCACACAGATCATAGGAGCCCAATCTTCCTCTGTACAGTTTTCCTTTTTTTCTTTAGTCTTCCAAAACTTGACTGTAACAGAGAAAAAGAACCTCTCCTCCTTTTTATTTTTCTTTCAATATACTCCAAGAGACTACAGCCTTGTTTTGTCAGCTTATGTGCTTTTCAAGCTGCTACACTCGAAGAGATGCCACTATAGTTCAAAAAAGCAATTTAATAAAAAAGTCTTTATTTACAATTCGTAAACATCAAACCAATTGTTTGTGGATAAGAACAAACACAGACAATAGCAGCTTCTTAGACATTTATATTAACTTGTAAGCATGGTATTCAGGATTGCTGACTATTCATCCTGTACCTTCACACTTCGCTTTTCAATATCTATGGAGTTTTTCATCTCCATCCATATCACCAGTACCTGTTCCCTTAAATTTTCAGAATACTTTCTGTATCAACAAGGTTACCAAGTTTTTGTGTTGACTTTGATATATTTCCCTCCTCCCTGTGACCCCTGAGCCTTCTGCCAGCAGAGACAACCTGCCTGGGATTTCCTGACCAAGGGCAGCTGCCCTGCAGTCATTCCCAGCACCAGCAGGTAGTTCCACCAAGGCCACCAGACACCCAGAGTACAGGGCACCAAGCACATGCAGCTCAGTTACAGTGCATGTGAGTGAGACCAGCAGAGACAGGCTTTGCCAACTTACTGCCAACACCATAGGCAGCAATCACGTGTGAGAACGAACACTAAAAATAGGTGCTGCTTAGATATTTATAGTAACTTGGAAGAAATAGCAAGATCATTCCAGGATCCAAGATGTCCCCATGTCTGGTACTACTTCCCTCTGGGACAATGAGCAGGACTTGCTAAGATCTCTTCTGTATGGAAGAGATAAATCAACATTTGGAACTTTTACTTTGTGTGGCAAGAAGAAAGGAGTATTATGCTCTTGAGTTTTGTCCCAGAAAACACAAAACATGAAAATTGTGAACTCAGAACCCCATAAAGAAAACTGAATTATGCTTGAAAGCAACAGAAAACCATATTGCTGAGTCACCCATAGTTCAGACACTCTGTTCTATAACATTGTAGCCTGAATTGAAAATTGTTTTGCCCTGTACAAAAAAAAAAAGACACAGGGAATAACATTAAGATTATATTCTCCTGCACCTATTCCAAGCCTAACTGTTGAACAGCCTTTTACAATGCCCATAATAAACGCAAGCCTCACAGATAGCACAGATGGTTTTTCCATACACCTTAGAGGCTATGAGTAAGTAATTATTTCTGCTATAGTAAAGTTATACATATAACACCAGCCCATGCCCACTGGGCAGGTTTTGTTTTTCTGAGAGCAATCAAGGTTTGACTACCTACATCTGTTCTCCCCCAGCCTCCCATACTTCTGTCCACTACTTCTTTGTAGAACAGAGCTGTGAGAACTCTGGATTTTGGTTCTCTCAACACAAGATCTTAACTACAATTGAGACCTCTAAAAAGTAAGACATCAACATTTTATAGCAAGTAGGCACATCTGCTAGATTCTCAAAACCTGAACAGCTTTTGACAACTACTTTTCACTTTTGCAGTGAACTGTTGTCTGGCTGGAAGAAAAAAAACCACAGGTCCAATGACCAATTATACACACAAACTCTTACTGTTCACTGAATCCGGCACAAAGCAGATTACAGCCAGGCTTTTCTTTTCATGGAAGAAAGCTTCTCGTAGCTCCCTCCACTTAGAAAGGAACAACTTTTATTCTTACATTTTCACATTTGGATACTCTGCCGCTCACCCAGTGGTGATAAATACTCTTCTACTCTGTATGGCAGGAGCTGTTGATATCCTCAGGCTTGAGCTAAACTGCCCTAATTTCCAACATTGTGAGACAGCACTGGCATAAAACCATCAGTTTTAAGTCAAATCACCAAGTAGGCTCATATCTGAACTGGAAAGCCTGGAGCAGGTGTATGTGGCAACAGGACAAGCCACAGCTTGTTGAGACTGATTCACATCTCATTGAGACTCTCCACTGACTTTGGCACTTGCTGGCCCAGCCCTTAATCCTATAGTAATCCCATCTTGCAGTAAACACTACAAAGAATGTTCTAGATGCTCTGAAGGTTAACTATTAAACTACTGAGATATTAACAAGGTATTTGTATAGTAAATTTCCCACTGGCCTCCCTGAAAATACTCCGTAACCTTGATTACAGCTGTTAGCTTATCACTGGAAACTAAAAGAGGAAAAAAAAAGTTTAAAGCAGGGAATTTTTAAAACTGCTCTCACCCACCCAGGAGGTTCTCTTGCCGCATACTTGACCTGCCTTTATGCACCTCTTAGCTTTGGTGCTGCCACCCATTCAACACAGCCTACTAAAGCACAGCAACTTCAGAGTAACAGAGATTTAGGCTCTTTTCTTACAAAGCATTAAGAAGATTCTCAGCCACTGAATTCCTTAAAAATCATAGTGAATAAGAGAGGAAGGACAAGGAAGGAAATCAGTTTAGCAAATATCTTTGAAGTCAAAAAGAAATGAAAAAGTGAGCTTATGAAGCAAACAGAAGGTGTTTCACAGAAGAGACCCACACACACAAGCAGGAAGAGCGTCGCCAAATACTCCATTACAAAGCAAAGACGTTGAAAATAACATGAGAAGCTCTTTGAGAAGATAAAACTACTTGAAAAGAGAAACTAATCATATAGATTCTACAGAAGCACAGTTGGAAGATATATTGAATTTTAAGAGGAAGTGTGTTGCTAACCAGAAAGTAATAATTAAGAGCAGGTTCACTTTCTTCAAGTGCAATCCTCCCCTTGAAGCTTACTTATGTCCTGTGCTAACTACTGCATTTGAAATAGCAGTGGTTACATGTATTTGCTTGTTCCAAAAGCACAGAGACCTCCGTGAACAACATCTTTTAAACCTGGCTCCCACATCCAATGCAGGAAGAAACTGAGGAAATTGTTAAATAGCTGTATCTGCCTGTGAGCCAGGACAAGTTGTGCCATTCACTCCAGCTGCTGCTGACGCAGCGCCCTGTATGGGCTCCTGGCACAAAGATGCTCCAGTGCAACCAGCACTGCCCAAAGCAGCACATTCAGCAGGACAAGTCACCTGCCTTCAATAGGGCTTCATTTGGTCCAACTGCAACACAGCTGGAAGCACACTTTTCAGAAGAGAAACACTCAGCAGGATGACAAAGGTTAGGAATATTAAACCACTGAATCTTTCCACAGTCTCCACAGTGCATAACCTGTCATTACCAGAGGCAACATTCAGTCTTCACAAAGGTTTACAAAGAGTACTATTACTCAGCATAAAAGCAAATGGTCATCTTTATTTAGTAGGATTTAAAATGGATGAAATGCCTTGTCACAAAGCAGAGAGAATACACAGGAAAATTCTACTGAAGAACTTGTGAACAATTTCCAGATACTTTGTTTAGTTGTTGAAATAACTTAGTGTGGGCCTGTCAGGCATGGATTTTCTTGCCCCACTTTGGACTAACTTGCATTCAGAATTAATATCCACAAATATTCTCAAGGAAACATTCAGAGAGATGAGTTGGCTCTGAAACTCTCAATATTTCACCAAGTATCAGATCAGCAGGGTGCCAATTCTAGCCTACCTTTGGCTTCTTCAGATATAACAAGAAAGCTTGAATGCCCATTCTGAAAGTTTCTAGTTCACTGAGCAATAGTATTTTGAAAATTCTCTGCCTTTTTAGCATTGGCTTGGACATCGAATTCTTGTGTGTTTCTTAGCAAGTGCAAAACATCAAAAGGTTGCTCTTCTAAAGCACCCCCTCACCCTACCTGACAGTCCTCCCTCTGCTCTTCCAGCAGCTGCAAACAAAAGGGTCCTTCTGTAACAGCTCCCTATTCTCTTCTGCAGCACTATGATGCCTAAGAGCTTGCCTACTTCTTTGATGTCTAGTATTTTATTTACCTGAAAATAATGCAATAATTTTTTTTCTGTAAAAAGATACTTCATGCCTGTCAGAAAGAGACTACTGACAGAACTTTGCAGAGAACCTAAGCTTCACACACAGCTGCAAGATGAGCTTTCAAAAAACTACCTGGGTTACAGGCTTTTGAAATACCCCTCAGATTTGCTCAGCCTACTGGAGGGAATTCTCTGTTTTCCTTCCATTACCAAGTCATCCAAGTCTGGATATTTGTAACCCACAGATCCAGCAAGTTTGTCCTCGTTGTCTAGCAGATGTTATAAGTCACTTTAATGCTGGCATGTCAGGTTTTGGTGTTACTCATTAAGGAGAGCCACAAGCTCTACTGATTCAGGTAGACAGTATTTCAATGGTTTATATTTAACATTTTCAATGAAACCACAATGAGTAGAAATTAAATTTTAAAAGGCTACACTTTTCTGTTGAAGTGTATCTACTAGAGACAGCCACAGCCGAGGTACACTAAACTACCAAACAATCTCTTCAACTAATTCAAGAATACTCTTGATTTTGAGGAAGTGCCATGCAATTCTTAAACAATTAGACAATTACCTTCATACAGACTAAAATCTGATGAAGAAGGATGAAAGGTGAACACAGAACAGAATGGGCCAGAAGATGGGAAGAGTACAATATGAAGCAAGAGATGAGCCTCAGTTTCCAGAACATACCAATTGCCCACCCAGGATAAACCACCTTCCACAACAGAAGCCACAGAGTATCTACACCATCTCAAACACAGACTTGGGCAGATTGGTTTTATTCTTTAGCATGTATCTGGAAGACTGAAGGTACTTCATGCTTCCATACTTGTGTGAAAAATTTTGAGACCTGTAGTGTAAACAATAATAATTATTTTCAGCTTCACTTTTAATTAGGGAAATGCCAAGAGTGCTGAAGAAAGTGTTTCAAAGTCTTAATTCAAATTGTAAAGTTAGAATATACAATGGACGCTGTGAAAGTTTTGTCTTAATTCACCATGGCATAATTAGGTGTTGGAGCTCTAAACTGTATGAAGGATGACACATCACCAGATTTATTGCAACACTGACGGAACAAGATAAAGCTGAAATTTGCTATTCTGTTTTACTTACACTGCCTTATGTTTAAGCTGCCTCTTTAAAAAAAAAGTATGTAAAATTTGTTAGGTTTAACTTCTGTGATTCTGTTTGCATAAATAAGTCGCTTTTTTTAAGTGGTGGCTTTTGGCACTATGCCAGACACCACGACTAAGTAAATCCTTATTACACAGATCATTGACCTGAATCTACTGATACTTTTTACAAACTTGTCTGTCAATCCAGCTGTTTTGCAAGCTCATTACGTCCCAGACATGAAGCAAACAAATTTTAGTTGAGAAAAAAGTCACATAGCTTTCAAAGCGGCCATTTAAAAACTTCTACCATTTCCTTTCCTCAAAAACAATGAAAAGCTATTTCTGTTTCTTTGAGACTTGATACCAAAAGCAAAATCAAAACTATGTTCCTTTAAGGTGGGGGAAAAAACTGCACATACAAAAGGCAACTTAACCAACTGACTCCTACTTCTTAAACACATTTAAACAACTAATTTGTGAAATGGTTTGGTTTTTAAAAACTGTTTCAAGTTTTGCCCTGTTGCATTTTAAGCCAGATTTAAATAACTGTGAGCCTTATATTACAACATTATGAACACATTACCTGTAACATAATAACTGTTATTATAAAGATGTTCTCACAATGGTATTGCTAAATAAAAATCACCACTGATTTTTATGCAGCTATGACACCACTAGGTTTGCCACTTGTCAGAGATTTATGATGTTTAAATAGATATGCCCTTCATGAAGTTGAGCCTCAGAAAACTTAACTTGTTTCATGAACCCATCTTATATTCTGTATGTATTAGAGAAACTATGATTAAAAAATGATGGAGTTATGGGGTTTGATTGTGGATTTTTTTTTTTTAATCAGATGACAGATCTGGATTACCAGCTCTGCGTGCAGTTTGAAATCCACAGCTACATCAGGATGTAGCAGTACACATTTCAAAGAGATGTTCCTTTTATTAATGGAAAAGCAGAAACTATGTTTAGTTGGAGAGGGTGTTTGTTTTAAATACTCTTTTTTGAGGAAGAGGCTTGCTTCAGCTGCTCAAAAAGCCTGTAGACACGGACTAAATACAAAACTTCCTGGGTTGAATTTTGTTTTGTACCTCAGAAGCAAAATAAAACAAAATCCAGCCTAACAAAGTGGCAAGCCCAGAAGTCATAAGGGTTAGCAGGACATTACTACAGCAACAAAACAATGGAAAGGATGGACTTAAAGATAATTTATTATTCCTACCTTCCAAATACTTAGAGACTTTCTCCATTTGAACTGCCATATGGTAAAGAGAATGAACAGAAAGACACAACGTTTAGCTTTAAAATCATTTACAGATATCAAGCCCAAAAAATCTGGAGTTGTGGTTATTAGTAGCATAAAGGAAGTTACTTGTCCGAACCTGAGGTTAGGTCAGATCCTCTGTTCTTTTTATCTTCTACTATTTCATAGAACGGGCCTATTACTTGTAGTAATTCTTCAACTTTGTCCGTCATTGGCATACTCTCAAGAATCTGTACAAGTCCAAAATACGGAGCATCTTATGAAACAGCATTTCAATGATACATTCAACTCATTTTAGAAACTGCTGGTCATTGTAAAACTCAGTAACATTCTAACACATCACTTAACATGTTATTCTCATATTTTACTCTTTTTAATTAAAGGTAAACAACATAAAACTGATCTACCAAACAAGAATCTTAATTGGCTGTATTAACTTTTTTTTAGGTTAAGAGAAGGGAGAGCTCATGCATTTGCCACCACGGAAGGACAGCCTCAGCACAGCATTAGTAGACCCTGGAATCCATTATTTCAGCAATTTCAAACTAAACCAACTCAAAGTTCAACAGGCTGCTGTTATCTGACACAATTTATTTTATAGACAAGTCTTCCCACTGAGAAAATGAAACCAAAATATTTTTTTTCTTAGAGAATTCTTCATATTTGCCAAACTCCGGCATCTCCAATGGAATGTAAGGACCAGATCAGAAGTGCCCTACTGGTTCCATCTAAACCCAAACAACAAAACTGACAGAATACAGCAAAACTGGGACAGTACAAAGCCAGAAGAGCAGCAAACTAGAACCAGGTTCTGCTCTTGAAGTCATTTGAAGCTCTTCCTTTGAAAAAAGTTTATTGATATTAAATTACAAACCAAATACCTTTGGTTATCCGATAGGAACACAAAATCTTAAGTCTAAAACAGATTAAGCAGAAGATATTTAATGATTTAATATTATTTTAAAAGCATGTGATATTATTTTTCCATTGTAGTTTAAGCCATTTCAGCCAAGACTTATGCTGACAGCTTTGTTCTTCCTTCATCCTCTTCTTTTTTATTATTTTTTAAAAGAGGTAATAGATACAGGAAGACTCAGGCAGAAGCAAGCTAACAGCTACACTTTACCTCCTCCCCAAGAAGTGCAGCAAGAAAGCAACAGATGGAGGTACAAGTTGCCACAGAACATGCTGCTCAAAGGCACCAAGCACGTCACTAAGCAGCAGAAGCAAAAGCTACAGCATTACTGCACAAAGTAGGAGCTCCAGGCAGGCCAGCAGGTAACAAGTCAACACTTGCAAACTAATCAAGGATACCAAGAGCCAACAATCCTGTCAAACTGCAGTTTCATTGCCACTTCCGATCTATTCAGCATATATAATCCATTCTGTATGTGTTAGAGAGAAATGCTCAGTGCTTAGAAAACAGAGGTGGGTATGAAGCAAAGACAAGACAGTTTTGTGATATTTTTTATTTATTTTTAGCTTCAAAAGCATTGAGAGAAACAAACCTATTCTAGAATAACACTTGTATTTGCTATGTATTTACTTCTATAGTCTGCACTGTAAACTCTCATATGTGCATGTGTATGATGTCTGCACATAACTGTTCTTCATCTATTCTAAACAGACCTCAGTATACTGTCTGAAACTTGGAGTAATTATTAGAATCTTACCACACAGTTTGTTAGAGCTGTTAATTGTCAGCAAGAAAAAATACTTCCGCAAACAAAAATATATTGCTTACTTTTATAGCCACTAAGCATAATATGCAATCTTCAAATTTGAAAGTGGAAATTAAGTTATGTACCCTGAATCATTGTTTTCTTTGGATGCTAGACAATTAATATAGGAAGACTCATTTTAAATTAGAAACATCACATAGTGTTAACACTTATTTATTCTTAAAAATCAGTTATTTCTAATATAACAAAACAATATATCTGAAGTGTAAACTAGTTTAAACAGAATTGCAATATAAAACTTCAGAAATGCTACTTAGAAGATAACTAAGATGAATCCTAGCTCAGGTGCATGTTGTTTAAGGTTAATTTAAGACTAAGATGTGTTTGGTCATTTCCCACAACCACCTCAAAACATCATCCAGACACACTCCTCAACAGCTGCGATTTTCAAGGCTACCATATGAAGAGGGGAAGAAAAGCAAACAAGTTTACAGTGAAAGTATCTTGTGACAGGGTCATAAACACAGTGTGCAAATGCCAGGGACACGCCCCAGGTGGCAGGGGCAGAACACAGCCCTGTGACACCAGTATACCGGTGTTTTTTTGCCTCCCTTAGACATGGTTACCTGTGCAACGGCGGAATGCCCACAGTAACACCACAAGGATTAGTGCAGTATATGCTGATAGAACAACCCCATGGATCCATTTGAAATGCACTTCCATTGCCATTTCAAGTAGAATCAATCAGGTTGGAAAAGCTGAAGCTGGTATTTCAAATGCAAAAGCTGAAGCAGCACCACAGCAGGGGACACAGATTCCCCAGTTTCAAAGCTGAGCAAGGCAAGAAGGCATTTGCTCTCCCATCCCTACATGTAATCTGGACAGCGGCAGAACATTTGCGCTTTATTTGGGTCAAGTGGACTTCCTCAGAGGAGGCTTACTAGGGTTTTTTTAGAACAAACACTGCAGTTTCATTTACTTTTAGTGTCCTGAACAAACCAATTACTACATTAAAAAAAAAAAAAAAAGGTACTCTACTGAAGTACTAACACATTTTGAATCCAAGATTTGAAATGAAGCACTAAATCTTGCAGTACACATTTAAAAGGAATTATTAAAATTTAGTAGGATTTCTGACCAAATTAATAATATTTGGCTTCCTGTGTTTTCTGAAGTTGTTTATTTTTCATTTTAAAGCAGCTAGAGTAATACCAGCAGGATCTAAATTAATAAAATTACAGATAGGAAAAAGAACAGTAGTCAGACTCAAGCTCCTTAGCTAGTAAGAGTTTTTGTTGTATTCATCACTAAACACGTAAAAAGTTCAATATCAAGATAGCGGCCTAGGAGAAAAGCAAGTATATTCGGAGTAGAACTTATGTTTTCCCTCCTTGATGTTAATCTCATTATAACAATACATTATTTACTGTCAATCTGGATTAAAGTATAATTGTAATCTTTAAACTGGAAAGGCCACCTAGAAGAGCTTCAGTGAAAAGGATTAGTTAATAAAACACAAGCAACTTTAATTCTGAATGTTTACTTTAGTTAATGCAGCAATTCTTGCTTAATACAGTAACTACAGTGGTTTACAAGTTACACATCTATTCCACAAAATACAATTACTCAATTCTAACTGACTGCAACTGTAACATACAAGAAATATTTTCATGACAAGTACAGAAAATGCAGGTTGCTTAGTTCTTGAAAAATCAATTAAGTTTACCTATTTGATTACACTCATGTCTCCAGTCATGAGAGTGAGACACTTGCTCCTGAAGTCCTCCTGGAGGGTTGTTTTTTTCCAATATAAGGATCGCTTATCTCTGAGAACTGAGGCAGTTTGCAGTAAGTCTGCCTTTCTCTGTTGTACTTTTAAGTTCCGCTGTTTTCCCAACTTTCCCCTTTACCATTATTTCAATAATTCACCTTCTTCAGCTCTGCCATTTAAGCATATCAGCTAGAGCTCTCATGTTTCTCTGAAAACAACCCAAATTCTATAGCTTTGGAAGGAACTACATTATTTTATTCTCCCCACAGGCCAAACAGCATAGTAGTGAAATGTAACAGTTCACATAAGGAATAACTCATTCGGAGCTTTGACAGCAGTAGTCAGCAAGAACTTCCTCGTGTTCCCTAATTTATTTCCGGAACATTTGTTCTAGAAGATCCCTTCCACTCATTAGTAAACTTACCTTTTTCATTTCTTCAACATAAGCTATCATGGCTTCTTCTTTGGACATGTCTCCCAACGCACTCCAAGCATCCCTAGGAAAAAAAGCCACATACATCTTCAGTATCTTCAAGGCCTACTGCACTTTTTCAGCCTGGCCTTAAGTAGGTCAATTACATAATGCCCGAAGTTTCTGTGATACAAGTAAAACGCAACAACAACTCACAACTATTTTCCCGTTTGAAGTCCAAATATATAATTTGCTAGGATAATCACACAGTGGTACATCAACAAAGAATAAGCTGAACAGGCTGGGGGCTGAAGAGTTCCCCACTGACCAGCGATGATCTTGTACCTGTTTAGTTGTTAACAAGCCCAAATAAGAGACACACACATTTCCTCTTTGATTAGGGTGGGTTTTTTAAGACCCTCTGCTGCAGAAAAAGAACAGGCACAGACACTTCAGACAGCACCTGCAAACAGTTGTCAGCAAGTTAGAACTGGTTACAAGAAGAATCTGTCCTTTTAGAGTTTAGCAATTGGGGAAGGACAGATCAATCTATTAGGCAAGTAGTTTAATCATCAGCCCCAGTTACCACAGCAGCTACTTATGACCTTAAAAAAAAAAAACCTCCCCCTCTCCAACTCAGAAAACTCCAATCAAATTTATAAGTATTGCACAAGGAATCTGTCACAACACAGACTGGAATAAAACATTTCCTTACTCAGACTTGCACGTGATTTGACACTGTCCCTTCCCCTTGACAGAGTATTTGTCCCACTTTGAGCAAAACCCTAAGGTTGGTGGCTCACATTCAGCTACAACCAACCAGGAGAGTGGAAGCCTACCGCCCTAGTCCTCTGCAAGGACTGCAAGGACACCCCCTGCACCTCCACCCTGACCTGGGGAAACTGGGGAGGGAGGAAAAACAAACAAACAGTCAAGGAATAATTTAACAGATCCCAAGAAGACCATGAGCATAAAGGCAGCAATAATACTTGTTCTTCCGGACAAATCATTATTAAAATAAGCAAAGCACTCATATGGATTTTCAAATAGATCTTAGTAACACAGTGAATCACAAGTCTTCCCAACACAAGGAAATACAGACAGTGGGAAGCTCTGTCACTGAGCAGACAAACCAGAAAGGCACGTAAACCAGATCTCTCCTCAAGAGCTGGAAGCTGTATCAACAGCTGTCAATAAGCACTTATTTACTTCAGGCTCACATCATCCATCAGAACTTGAGAAGGAAGAATTCCAGACACATCCACATCACTAATTCTGCAGAGCACCTACGATTCCATTCTACAACATAGGATAAACACTGCAGAGGTACCATGATGGTACTTGCCCAAGAAAAACCTGCCCACATGCAGAATCTGAGGGAAAGTTTTCACCTGCAATTCTGAGAAGTTACAAATTATCTGAGCTAGAAAGCTGGAACAGAAGACAGAAAACAAATTCTAGCATCAAAGGTTGTGAATGTTCCTTTTTTCAGAAGAGAAATAAACTCATTAAACTTTTTCTTCAAGCACCACTCTTCTAAAGATCTTCACTCCAAGCATACAAAACCAAAATAAACCAAAACAACAACTCATTAAAAGTTACCATTTATATCTACCAATTGGATCCCAAAATCCAGGTCGCGGAATGTTACAGGGTCCTTGAGTTGCTTGCTTATAAAAGCTATAGAACTTGAGCATCATTTCATTCGTTGGCTGGAATGAACCTATTGAAAGCATTTTAAAACACAATTAAATCGTAATCATTAACACTAGCAAGTATTTTACAAGTTTGGTGTTTCTGTGAGGAAACTGCCTGTAGTTTGTTACAGCCTGATTCACAGCAGTACAATTTAAGTCAGTGGAGAACATCTTTATCTACCATGAACCAGCACCATTGACGACATTTACTCTACAAACAGCAAGTTTCAGATTGAGTTTAAGGGACTATAACCTTTACTACTTCAAAGGTCAGACTCCACAATTCCAATTAAAAAAAAAAGTAACATAAAGGTCCTTTCCAATCCCCAACATTCTGTGAAAGCAAGAATCCTTTCACTCGGTTTAAAGGGATAGTTTCAATTCCCAGTAAACAAAATATCTTGCAAGTCACTTTAGCCAAAACACAGCTTTCCACATGGATTTTGTTTACTTTGGGTATTTGACAGCACTTTCAATAACAGTTTCACTTTTTCTCTTCTATCTTGTGGAACACAGTTTTGTAGAGGTAAGAAATGTAAATACAAAACTGTAGCGGCTGGCAGGGAAGGTTCATAGCCAATCCATTAAATCAAACACTTTGAGGTTCAGTTCTAGTCATTAGGAAAAGTTTACTGTGACCTTTATGTTAGCATCTCAACAAACCCAGTTTTACTACACTGGAATGAATTATATGTGCAATAACCAACATTTTTTTCTTACTCTTATCAAAATACAGGTCTGATACTTTTTTTTCTTCTGTTAACTCTCTCAGCAGCGGCAACTCATGTCAGCAGCTCCGAAGCCGCCAGGTCCCTTCCAGGGTTTCGGGGAGGCCGAGGCCCTTCCCCAGCGCGCCCCGCAGCGCGGCCGGGGGTGCTGACCGGCCCCTCCTCCCGGCGCCTGAGGGAGGACCTTCTGTCGCGGCCCTGAAGCCCCCGAACCGCCGTTTCTTCAGGCGAGGAGGTGGCACCACTAAGACCGCGGTTTCCAAGCGGTTCTCCAGCTTTCGCCTGCTGCCGGGCACCCAGCCCAGGGCAGCCCTGCTGCCCCGGCCCGCTGCGCCGCCGCCCATGCCTGGGGCCGCTCGCCCCGGAGGCAGCGGCAGGAGAGGGGCCTCGTCACCCCTGGCTCCCGGCCCTGCCCACCCCGCAGGTGCCGGCCAGGCAGCCAGGCCCCGGCCGACGCCTCCGGCCTTCCCGTCGCCGCGCCCCAGGCCGCACTCACCATTTTTGGGCAGGCTCTGGATCACCTTCACGGCCGCCTCGAACCTGGTGGCGTGCACGGAGTCGGTCTCCGCCATGTCCCCGTCCCGTCCCCGCACCGCCCGCCGCCGCCTCCTCCTGCTCGGCCACCGGGCCGCGTCCGGCGGGGCGGGTTCAACTCAGCCTCCCGCGTCGCGGCGCCTGCAGCCGACTGCACGGGAGAGGGGCTGAGACGCGCCGGGCCACCCGCAGCCACCCCCGGCGGTAGCAGGGCGGGTGCCCGGCCCCCGGGGTGCCCAGCCCCTGCCGCGCCCGGCGGCGGCCGCCGCCTCGCTCCCCCAGCCCTCCAGCACAGCCCGCCCAGCACCTCGGACCGGCCTCACGCCACAGGCCGAGCGTGGCCCGCAATACCCCCGCCCAGCCGGCAGCCCACCTTCGCTCCGGCTTCAGGCGCCCATGTTGTCTCCCACAGCGGCGCCCGTCTCGTCCCGCCCCTCACCCCGCCCTGGGGCCGCCAGGAGCACGCCGGGAAACGGAGTCCGCCCGGCGCGCCCCTCGGCCGCCTCGCTGGGCCCTCACAGGTGTCCCCGCCACCGCTCAGCGCCTTCTCCTCCTCCGCCTGCTGCGAGGGGTAGGAAATAGCGGCCATGCTAAAGCATCGTTCGCCACAAGCGTGTCTGAGCGGAGGGCGAGGAGGAGCCGCTGGGCCGGCCTGTCCCTTCACATCTCCCAGCGCTGCTCTGGGTGGCCAGTTCAGTCCTTGGGCCTGAGAAGCTGCTGAAGTGCAGAGCCCGGGGAGTTTCTCCCGTGTGGACTGAGGAAACGGTTCTCTCAGTTTTTCTTTCCACCCCCTCCTTTTTTATTTCTCTCTGCTTTCCTCCTCTCCTTATCTTTCTCTTCCCTGCTTGTATTGCTACAATTGCATGATAGTGAAGATTTCAGAACATGCCAAATTTTGCCCGTTTTATGGACCTCAGTCATCCTCAGGAGATCCCCAGCGCTGCAGCAATCTGCTGTGCTGTTCCTCCCCTCCTCACAGCCGTCCTGCTGCCCACACCTACTTCCACGTAATTCACCTAAATTACCGCTGTAGTCACACATTTTTATAACAGCTCTAATGACTTCTATTTGCATTAAAACTCTAGGCATGACATTTTAAAAGCCTGGCACCCGGGGAGTGACTATTTCCATGGAGTTTGGAGATGAGGTGAATACCAGTACAGAACCACCAGCCTGCGTGGTAGCTAAATAAATGAATGGCCTTATTCAAAAGCACTGTGCGTCCAGCGCTCTACGAAGTCAAACAAAAGTATGCTAAACCAACTGCTTTTGTAGCAAGTGGAATAATTTACCCAGTGAGCAACAGGATGAATTAATAGCCCCTTTGAATAGAATTGAGTACAAACTCTTGGCATTCAATTCAGCTCGTTTATCTAGTACACAATATATGTTTTAGATTCCTCTGAAGGCAGTTGTCTGTTCAGAGTATATGCCCTCTGGTGGGAAAGAAAAGCTCCAGAGAGGGGGAATTAGAGGAGATCAGCCCCTGCTTTGCTGAGCTGGTACATTCCACAAGCTCAGCAACCAGCGGAGCAGGCAAAGCTTTGCTGGAGAGAAGCTGACAATTCCAGAGGTGTTCAAACATGATTCCCTGCACCGAGCAAATGATGAACCTGTGTTGTGAACACCACTGCTCCACTCATGTGAATGCTACACAGGAATTTCTCTGAATTTTCCATTCTGAGTGCTAGATTTCTAAATCTCTTGTGAGCTACGTAGTAAGATCTATCATATTTTTTTTTTTATCCATGAAGGTAGAAATGACAAGCTCAGATCAAAGGGAAGTGTTTGTTTGAAGATAAGTGGGTCTCTATAAATATGGATTCTTGGAGCATGCAAGGAGTTAATTGCAAAAAAAGTAATAAAAACATTAAGGACATCTTGTGAGGCCAGCTGATATGTAAATTCTATTTACCTGAGAAAATCAATAATGACATATGCCATTTTAATTGATTTAAGAGAAATGCAGTCTGCATTTTTATAATGAATGTTGCCAGACTTTCACTGGAAGGAGGCTTTAAAAGAGATGTAAATGACAACCTATTTAGTGGCTGTGTGCAGAAACAGAAGCTTCCCTCTTTGCACTGAAGATGTGTGAGAGTGTGAGATCTGCAGATCCAGAATGAGGCGCTTGAAATAACCCAAAATAGTCAGTACCATCATGCCCTGAGACAAGGATGGAATAGGAAATGAGAAACAAATTTTAAGCACTGGTGAGCATGTGTGAACTTCGCACAAATGACTATTTAATTTAAATGCTTATACATAATACTAATTAGCACTGCTATTAGCTGTCCCTGTGCATGCGTTTTGCATTCTCATTGCAGTGACTTCCATGTAGGGTTAACAATAACCAAATGTGCAGTACAGGTAATAAAGCAGATCCTCTCATCTGTTGCAGACATACAGGAATGGATCTGCAGCTTCATCTCAAGCTGAGGATCTGGACTCCATTCTTTAGGGAACAAATTTATATGATGTTTCTCTGTCATCTGCTGACTACCTATTGGGAATGACCACACACTTGTAAAATCTAATCATAAACTGTGTTGAACTGGGCTGTGTTTCTATTGCTCTGCAAGAGCAGCCTCCAAAGCAATCATAAGTATGACAAGTTCTTACTCTTTTTCTTGATCCAATGTGTGAGAAGCTGAACATTGGGACCTGTGATAGAAAGACTGGCCAGTGACGCCCCTCAGCTGAGGTGTGAGAGAGAGGAGGCCATGGTACTTTGCTACCAGTGTGATTTGGCAGCAAGCACAATGCGTGACACTTCACGTATCTTAGTGCTTTGCTGTTCTCACACTTCACTTGGTATTTCACAATCTGCTTATGGAGAACCTGTGAATTGCTAATATGAGGCATTCCTGGCAATGTTGACACTTAAAAATCTTGCATGAAAGCATGCTGTTGTGGTCCCTGGAGTAGTACACTTAGGGCATGTTTGCAGAAAAGGCAGACAAGCATGATGCTGAGCATAACCTTGGACCTGTCCTTCACAGATGTATTAGGGACGGTTGTCAAGTCCAGTGGTGTTATGGCACAGGACAGTCTATGAAAGTCTGATGTACTGAGCTGCCTTACAATCCTCATTTTGTGGTCTGTTTAAGCTGCCACTGTCCCTTCAGGTTGTTCTCGTTGTGTCCCAGGTCTGCCTTAGTTTTCTAGCAGTTATGTCCAGTGCCAAGCTATGCCCCAGTTCGGCTTGAAGAGCACCTTCATTTTACTTGAGGGACACAGGAGTCAGTTAAATTATGCAAGTGAAAAGCAGAAACTGGAGCCAATTATGCCTATTGCTCCCTCAAGGGTCTGAATCATAGGACTGTATTTTACAGAAGTATTTTTAAATGGTTCTTAAGAAAGTAGACCATAGTCTCATATGCATTATGAGCAAGTTCTGTAAGCTACCAGATCCAAGAGCATGTAATTTTAGCAAAGCTTACTTTTTGAAGTATATAATCCAGCGGGGAGGGAGAATGAATTATTTAAACCTAATAGTCATAATTATGAAGAACTAAATTAGCATTACAATTTCTAAGTCAAATCTACATGCTGATGAAGAATGGAAAGTTGTTGTCTAAGAAGGGTAGAGCTTTTCATAAGAAGTAGTTTTCTACATTGTTTACAGAAGAAAGGCTAAAGTATCAAGTGACATTTACTTACAGGATTTTTTAATGAAATTATGAAGGATATTTGTGTCCAAATCAACAGCTCTGGAGAAAGAGAACTATTTGTCTACCATGAATACAGCAAAAAGAGTAGCTGAAATTTATCTGCCTATGTAGGCCAATCCCTGTTCTTCAGGAAAAGCCCTTTGGGCAAAGGACCAGTTTGACAAAAGCAAGAATGCTTTTGGGGGTGGAAGTTCCCTTGTGAGGTTCAGATACACCCCTTAATAACTCAACTAGAAATACCAATTCATTTCACAGTTGGGGATTAAGTAATGGAATTATTTTTAACCACTATTAACAGCAACTGCTTTGCCCAAGGATCAGGCTCTATGTTATCAAAGGCATTAAAGGTAATATATCCCATTTCAAATCTATCTTGAGCTGTTCAGGTATCTCAGGTCTTTCAGTAATCAATATTTTGAGCTGCATTTTTGTCTCCCCCCATGCCTCCCCACTTCTTACATATTCCAAAAAAGAAGATGCAGTAACAAAAGTGTGAGATCCATTTCATACAATGCTTTTTGAAGAACAAAATACGACCACACTTTCAAAGACATTTAGCAGCATTTGACTTTGCATTGAACTATATAGCACTTATGAAGTCAAAACCTCTTACAGGTTTATATTAATATCTTTGTAGGTCTAAAGTGTAATGCAGTGCCATATTGTGTCTTAAGCCTCTCTTTTTGTCTCCAAGCTTCCTACTCATTTATTTTATGAAATTTTTAATAAAGTTCTGTTTTTCTTATTGCCTCAAGGTATTATTCTTGTAGAGCCAGCAGATAGTTATAACAGAATTGTCCAGATTTAGCATATTCTAGAAAGAACATTTTAAAAATCCTGTTCCCTTACACAGCCATGAAATGAGCTTTGAAAAGTATGTAGTTTCATCTTGCAGCAATGACAAACTGTGTCATATTATAAACAAGAGCAGCAGACAGCTCATAACAAATACTTGTTCTTTTCCCTTCAGTAAAAAATACAGTATCTGGAGGTCAAATTGTGCTGTCATTTACAGTGATCTAAATTTGGATTTACTTGGCTGATTTGGGGATATTTATGGTGTTACACATTTTCATAATGCAAATGAGCAGAATTTGACTCTGAAAAATCTAACTGTCTTGTATATTATTTCTGTTTTGACATTTGTGCTTCTTATCTTCACAACTACTGCTGCTAAAGTTTTAGAAGCCTATCCTTGTGTAATTTGCCTCTTGGGAATAGCAAACAAAATACTGTGACTGTATCATATTAATGTGCTTATGCAATGGTGTATTTATAGCCAGACAGCTCTTGTGATTTTTCTTTTTCATATCTGTAAGGGAAAAAAACAAAACACTCTTAGTTTATGTGTGCTCTTTTAAAATTCTAGAAAAGGAAGGTTGTCATTCTTTCTAGCAAATCTGAAAAATGACTTAGAATCATAAAATCATTTTGGTTGGAAGAGACCCTCAGGATCGAGTTAGGACCTAACCTAACTCTAGCACTAAGCCGTGTCCCTAAGAACCTTAAACTTTGTAGAAATGTTTTCATGACACACGTTTGCCAGTGTGCAAAACCTGGAATATAACTGGGAAAGATAACTGAAGTGTTTTCAGGCCCACATCTGTCATTTGGGATATTTATTCAGGTAGAAAATATACCACTGTGGTTTTAGTTAATGGGTTTCAACAATGTAATCTAACAGATTAAGGGTGAAATGCTGGAGTGCGTCCTCCAACAAACAAGCTGTCAGGATTTAAGACTGAGTTTAATTTGGTCTTTCAGCACAGGACCACCACTTTGTTACTGTTCCCGTTGTCACCCATCTCTGTTGCTGTAGGAGCCCTAGTGAAAAATCCGACTTCCTTAGAAGTCAGTGCCAGCTGGACACTTTTTCCAGCTATAAATCATGGCTTTCTCACTCTCATATGCAGGTCAGGTCTGGTACTGGACATTATCCAAGGAAGTTTATCTGGGAAGCTTTATTGGGAAAGAAATCTGACATTCAGGAACTGTTTCAGTTTATAGCGTTAGATCATTTCTGCTCAGCTGAGGTGAAGCAGCCATCTTTGCTTCAGAGTTTTGGGGTGATAAGGCCTGTCTGCTTCACTGAGGTGAGGGAGACAAGTGAACTACAGCAAAGTACAGCATCTCAAGACCGGAGCCTTCTTGGTTTTCCCATTTAAAACAGACAATTAATTCTTAGCCAGGGAATTCTTAAGCAGAAAATTATTGGATGAATAAATGGGATGGATTAAAATTTAGGAAATGAAGTGTTTGAAGTGGTTGGTTTTTTTTACTTTCCTTTGCACTAAACTGTTCTGGTTACCATAACATACGTTCTGCATGAGAAGTTTAATATCAAAGCTTCTGTAAATGCTGGAAAGGTTAAAGAGGAAAGACAGCTGTCAGTTCTTGTTCTCCAAAAAGTAGAAAAAAAAAATCAAAGAACCTGCTGAATAGTTTTCTAAGTAAATTACCACTCATTTCTAAGAAAAAACCCAAGAAACAGAGACAATTGAGCTGTATGAAATAAAAATTATTACTGAATCCACAGAAGTATTTGAATGCACCTAAACAGAGGGGTTAAAGGTCAAGTCACTCTGCCACAGATAAAGATAGAAATGCAGCCCTAAACTAAATGGAAAGCTGGGCAGCCAGGTCACTGTGACAACAGTGATGTTGGAGTCTGTTTGTCCCCCTGAGTGATCTAATAGAAGGCAGAGGGCAGTTTTGGGAGGCATTACAGATAGATCACTTGAAAACATCCTGAAAACAAAAGTTAATATTACAAATTTGCCATAAAAAAGAAAGACATCACCCCCCCCCCAAAAAAAAAAAAAAAAACACAAACCCAAACCAAACCAAACCAAACCAAAAAAACAGAAAAACAAAATGTGCCCTATTTCTTCTATTTGTTTGCCTAGCTTTTATTACCAGTTTTTAATCTTTCTGTAGCTTTGTTTGCTGGATTAGAGAGGTCACTATTATCCTCCTGAAGGGTTCTCAAATAATCCTATGAATCCTTATAAATAGAAATCAAGCAACCTCTTGATTTCTTTTCTTTCAAATTGAATTAACTGATGCTTCCACTCCAGTTAATTCATTCTTTCATTCTTATGTCTTTCCAATATTTTAACATATTTCTTGAGTCATAGATACTGCTGCCAGGTACACTGCTGCAGTAGTACTTGTATTAATGTCAGAGGCAATAAAACACTGAAGTACCACCGCCTCCAAACTCAACATTCTCATTTGTATGCCCAGAATTCATTGGCCCTTTAGATGCAGAGGTGGACGAAGGGCTCAAAGCACAGAATCCTCTTACCCTGCTGTAGCTGAGGACCCACGTTATAGGTATGTACTCTTAAAGCTTTTGTTCAGAATGATGGAACAGTATTTTGTGGTATTCAGTTATGCTGGTTTTGCAACGAGTTTATCAGATTACTCTATCATGTCAGTCTGTTCTTTTAATTATTTGTCACTCTCCTAATCACTGTGCTTTCTTCAAATTTTATTAGCAGTGAATTTAGTGATTTTATTGTTTTTTTGTAGGTTGTTCAAAATAAGTAAACCAACAAGGAGTCAAGGTCAGTATACCCATTATGACCACATTTGAAATCTATTAGCCATTTCTTTATTTAATATGCACCATAATGATTTTCTATTAAAATAATTTATTTTTAATGCCATTTCTAGATCAAAATCTTATGCAGTCAGATATTTTACAGAAGTATAAATACATTTCTACAACAGAATTACATCTGTAAAACTTGTATTCTCACAGAAAAGGACATTGAGTTACCCTGAATATACATATACTTCTCTATGCATTTCTATTGGTTGGGTTAATTATCTTTCTTTAATTCAGTCATTCTGTCTTATACTTGGGATCAATATTAAGCTGATAGGACTACAATACCTATATATCTTTTTTTCAATATTGGCACAACCTTTGCTTTCTTTCAGGGCTCTGGAGCTTCTCCAAAGTTTGAAAACTGACTAAGAGTGAATATTAACAGTCCATAGTGCTCTTTGGTGGCTCATTACATGTGATTAATCTGTACACACTGATTTAAGAAATCTAAATTTAGAACTGGCAGATAACTAGATCTCCCTTGGTTTTCCTTTTAATGTAAATAAAAAAAAATGGGTTTAAAACACTGTGATTAAAGATCTCATTTTGTAGCTCTGTTCACTCTCCTGGTATTTTACTGTTTCACTGTCTGTTTGAAATCCTGCAAATGGAAAGGCCTCTGAATTTCTAAGATTTTTTTTTAAAGGGAGCTACACATTTCTTTGCAGATTACCTTTGACTTGTATGAACCCTTGGGGTAAATGTCTGGCAGCTACCTTAGCAAATCATGCATTATAAGCAGCTCAGTCCTGTTTCTAACCTTTGCTGGAGGGAGTTGTTGTTCATTTTTCACTTTAAAACTTTTGGAGTGCTTTCTCATCATTCTTTTGTATGGTAGTTCCAAAAATCCCCTGAAATTCTTAAAAAGTAAAGCTTTTGATTATTAGGGTTGTCTGTCCCAAAGTCTAAATTTCTGTGTCATGATAAATGTACTGTGGGCACTATTTACTAGCTTTCTTTTTCAAAAAGTTTTAAAAATATTTAAATATTTGGAGAAAGTACATGAATGTATTTCTGGTTTGTAATACAGGAAACAATACAATGAGTAACCTTATACACATATATTTGTACATACATAATATATAAAGTAGTGAAATTATATGTGAAATTGATTAATACATTATGAACTGTTGGTCAAAGCAATATATTCATTTTAAACAGATCAAAAGAAGAGACTGAAGAGCCCATTCCTGCCTGGATTAGGTGGGTCGAGCAGTGGCTCCCATGGCAGTGGGTGCTCTCCTGGCTGCACAAGCTTCTGACCCGGCTCCCACCACAGCTCCCCCTTTCTTCTGCATAAACAAATCCAAAACTGCAAAGGGGGCAGAGGAAGGAATGAGAGCCATTCACAAAACAGAGACTAAACCACTGTAAGCACAGCCCCATTATGTGTCCTTTGAAGATAAAATACCAGATGCGCTGACTGAGTCTGTGATTATGCACATGTTAAAGCTCACCATCCTGAGCATCCCACTGGTTTCACAACAGTACAATTAAGTCCTGTGTACATTTACAAGGTGGAGCCCTCGGCTGTCAGGAGTTCTGGCATTGTATTTTTCTTCTGCCACCTGCCATTACCCTTATTTCTTGACTCAGATTTGCAGTCCCAGTAAGACTCAGATTGACATGTTGTAAATCATCATAAAGAGTTTAATGTTTGCTGGATGCTGTCATCTGCAACACCAAAACATCACTGCGGTACATTTCATTACAGAATCTCTGTGGCATAATTGGTATAGGGAAACAAAGATAACAGAATAACTATGCACAAAAATGATATAACAATTACATTTTTGACCTCTGATATTGAAAACATGAAGTTGTCTTACATATCTTGAAATGGGAAATTTAGGGTACAAAGAAGAAGGTAAGTCCCCAAATCAACTGATCTGGTTATCTTACCTGAAAAAAAAGGCATAGAAAAGGTACTGGGAATGACTTGAGAAAACACACTTATTTAAAATACTTTTATTAAAAGTAAATGGAGACTCACACCCACTCTAGAAAGCAGCTCTGTGGTACATGTTCATTCATTTCAAAAGGAATCATAGAATGGTTTAGGTTGGAAATGGTTTAGGTTGAGTCCAACCATAAACTTAGCACTGCCAAGTCCACCACTAAACCATGTCCCTAAGTGCCATATCCACATGTCTTTTAGACACCTCCAGGGATGGTAACTCAACCAGTTCCCTGGGCAGCCTGTTCCAATCCCTCACAACCCTTTCAGTCAATATTTTTTTCCTAATATCCAATCTAAACCTCCCCTGGTGCAACTTCAGGCCATTTCCTCTTGTCCTATCACTTGCTATTTGGGAGAAGAGACCAGCGCCCTCCATGCTACAACCTCCTTTCAGGTAGTTGTAGAGAGCGATACAGTCTCCTCTCTGCCTCCTTTTTTCCAGGCTAAACAGCCCCAGTTCCCTCAACCGATTCTCATACAACTTGTGCTCCAGGCCCCTCACCAGCTTTGTTGTCCTCCTCTGAACTCACTCCAGCACCTCAATGTCTTTCTTGTAGTGAGGGGCCCAAAACTGAACAGAGGATTAGAGGTGGGTCCTCACCAGTGATCACTTCCTTAGTCCTGCTGGCCACACTCTTCTTGATACAAGCTGGGATGTTGTTGGCCTGTTTGGCCACCTAGGCACACTGCTGCCTCATATTCAGCTGGCTGTTGATCATCACCTGCAGATCCCTCTCTGCCAGGCAGCTTTCCAACCACTCTTCCCGGAGCCTGTAGCGCTGCCTGGGGTTGTTGTGACCCAGGTGCAGGACCCAGCACTTGGCCTTGTTGAACCTCATACAAGTTGCCTCAGCCCATCGATCCAGCCGGTCCAGATCCCTCTGTAGAGGCTTCCTACCCTCCAGTAGATCAACACTCCCACCCAACTTGGTGTCATCTGCAAACTTACTGAAGGTGCACTCAATCCCCTTGTTCAGATAATTGATAAAGACATGAAACAGAAGTGGCCCCTTGTATTATGGGGGCTTCATTCTCCTCCCTGTCTCTGTCTTCCAGCTCAGGGTGCTGGGTACCCAGATAATAGCTGGTCTTACTATTAAAGACTGAAGCAAAGAAGGTGTTAAGTACCTCAGGCTTTTCCTCATCCTTTGTCACTATGTTTCTCCCCACATCCACTAAAGAATGAAGATTCTTCTTAGCCCTCCTTTTGTTGCTAGTGTTTTTATAGAAACACTTTTTATTGTCTTCTATGGCAGTAGCCATATCAAGTTCCAGTTGGACTTTGGCTCTTCTAATTTTCTTGCTGTATAACCTCATTACATCCTTGTAGTCCTCCTGACTTGCCTGCCACTTCTTCCAAAGGTCGTAATTATACTGTGCTTTTTTTCCTGAGTTCCAGCCAAAGCTCTCTGTTCAACCAGGCCAGTCTTCTCTCCCACCAGCTTGTCTTTCAGCACATGGGGACAGCCTGCTCCTGCAACTTTATGATTTCCTTCTTGAAGAATGTCCAGCCTTTGCCCTCCAGACCTGCCTTTGCAGGAACTCCATCAGCCGGGCCTCTAAACAGGCCAAAGTCTACCTTATAGAAGTCAAAGGTGGCAGTTTTGCTGACCCCCTCCTTATTTCACCAAGAATTGAAAACTCAATCATTTCATGATCACTATGCCCAAGCTGGCCTCCAACCATCACATCACCCACAAGTCCTTCTCTGTTCACAGAGACCATCCTTACTTTCTCACATCAGAATCTTCTTCACATGTGCCTCAAATTATTAATATGTGCTTCCTGGTGGGGCCCACCATACTCAGAACAGTTCATTAACACACTGAAGCTCTTTAAAGTGCATACCATATGTGCACAAAATGTCTTCATTTATCAGACTACCTCACAGATCAAGCACTACTCAAAAGAGCAGAAAGGTGCTAGAACAAGGGTGTCAACTCACCCTGTTAGTGAAACTCAATTCCCCCTTCAAGTCAAAGGCTGGGAATTAAAACCAAAGTAGACACGAATGACTAATTTTCAAGTTTTACACCCTTTTAATTGATAGTGTTCAATTCCATTTTAATAAAGTAAATGCAGTTTCAAACCTCTTTCCATGAACACAGGCTGCATTCACACATTCCCTGCCAGCTACCTGGGAGATGGATGAAGACGTGACCACCTCCTGCATATCCACAGCTGCTGATTGCTGCCTTCCGATCTGTCTCCAGAGCTGCTCTCATAAATGCTTCTCTACCTGTTTCAGCCAGAATAAACCAGGCTCAATTAAAGAGTTTATATTTCTTACAAATCCTCGCTACAGATTTGTCTTGGTGAGGCTGTGTGGGGATGGCCTTGGTTACAAAACTGTGCCAGCACAAGTCTTTTGCATGGATGCAGATGTTTCAACAAATCTCTGTGGTCACAGCACAGTTGTTGTTGTCACCAGGGTTAGTTACACCATCCCATAGTGAAGAACCAGGCTCCCACAGCTAAGCTGAAGCACTTGAGCAATACAGTAACAGGTATTTCTGTCCTGCTGGAGCACACTTTTTGTTTTATTGGTGCTTCTGTATTTATGAGGTAGACAGGCTCATTCATTCACACCCATACAGAAGTGAGGTGTGTCCTAAACATCTGGATTAGGTAGGTAGATAGGATCAGTTCTTTAATCCTGCTGTGACATAATTTGATTCATCTGATGTGGCCCTCCCTGAATAATAAACATGGCAGTATGTTTTATGGTAAACAAATTCCTGTCCTTTCCTTTCTACATGTGTGATGTTGAGAAATGTTTGAGCAAAACCAAATAACTTTAATTGGTAGGAGAAGATGTGCTAAACTATCCTGGATTAATTATTGAGTAATATAAACAAATATCAAAACAGATTTCTAAATGTCAGGAATAGAAATAAGGAAGAAATACTATTCATACCAACCCTCCAGCTAAAATCAGAGACTTACATATTGCCTTTGTGTCCTGAATTTAGCTTTCAGATTACTGATTTATATGAAAACAAACTCTCTTGTGACTAAATCTCTTCCTACTAACCGACACAGAAAGTTAAGAAATACAAGTCATATCAAATAGAGTTTGCAGTTTTAGCCATTATAATGTAAAGCAACTGGTGTATCACTTTACTAAATAAATACAATGCCAACTGAGGGCAAAACGTGTAATTTGATTATTTTGAAGTTTTCCTACACAAATTTGGAATATAAATGATGAGAGATCTGCTTTGGATGGGGCAAACACACAAAACCAGCTGACCATTGTGAGATTTCTGACACACATTAATGCCTTAATTTAAATAGATATAATTGTTTTGGTATTACCCTGCATAGGAAACCTCATTTCACAATGAATAAGCCTTTTTGCTTATTTTATCTTTTGCAGCTTGTAAGTACTTTTGAGACAAAATACTTGTTTTTATTTGATTAAAAACTTTCACACAAAAATGGTTATGTATTGGACAGCATAATTTATACAATCTATTTTGTGAATAAGCCCTAGCAATGGATTAACCATGAATTGTTAGATTGCTGCTGTGACCCTTATTCCTGGGCACTTATAAATAAATATATTCCCCTGTGGTTTCACTAAACCTTTGAAAAGTACATTTGTATGCAAATCTGTGAAAAGTCAAATGGCAATGTCACCGTTAGCACTGTGCAAGTTGTGCAGGACCATAGCAGGCTGTGGAACAGTCTGACAGCTGATGTATTGGAAGCTCTGGGCTGTTTTCAGTGGACATATTTAGAGAGCACAAAAAGCTGGGCTATGAAATACAGAGGACGACTTTTCCACATTCAAGATGATCTGCTAGGCTTTCCTATTAATATCTTATATTGATATATACAATATTCTCATAGTTATTTGCTAACTCTTACTACTGTTTGTTCAGGGGTAAAATAAGTGATGCTCTGATCCAGACAATGCAGCTGTCTGCCATGTGCCAAGGGAATGGTTGGTAGCTACCAGTCCAACGTGGTGTGTGATGGCCAGTAGTGACCACACTGGCAGGTAGGAGGGATGTGATTGACTTGCTGCTACTTCAACCAACACCTCCTGGCTTTCAGCTGAACTGCAGCAACAGAACAACTTGAGCTATAGGCTTGTGTTATAGGTTGATGTAGCTTATATCCACCACAGACCTGTAATGGAAAATCACTTCATAGCAATTTTATTGTTCTAATAGACTACTATAGCATGAGGCTATTGTAAATAATACTAAGAGTGAACTGAAATGAGACTTTTTCAGATATGAAGACATAATGTTTTTGAATGAGGTACCATATGTCAGATTTGCTGCTCTTTTCCTAATGCAGAACAAGAAAACATTTCAATACTGAATTCTTTAATCTGGAATGAGATAAGGAACTTTTTAGGCCACACAATAAAAATAATTTAAAATTATGTACATTAGCCATTTGAGCAAAGACATTCCACCCAATTCTTTTTGACAAAACATTTTTTCTTCCAGTGCAAACCAAAGGAGTTTTCAAAAGAGAGTTTGTTTCAACAAATTTCTAGGATAAAAAAGGCCTGTCCCCTTTATTAGCCGGGATTTCCAAAATGTTGAAAGAAAGTCTGAACATGTCAACATTAGTTTTAAGAATCTCAACTGTAGTTTTAGAGATTTTGACGTGAAAGTGTCAAAATCTTGTCGGGGATTTGGAAAACTTCGCGAGACTGTAAAAAGTTTCACTGGGATTTCCAAAATGTTCCAGGGAACTCTAAACATGTCAACATTGGTTTTAAGAATCTCAACTGGAATTTTAGAGATTTTGACGTGAAAGTGTAAAAATCTTTTCGGGGATTTGGAAAACATTGCGAGAATCATGTTGTCTACGAGACCACAGGATGGTAGCACTTACCAGATAATTAACTGGCCAATATATTGTTTCAGCATGCTAAGAGTTCACTGTGTGGTCAACATCAGTATTTAGCTTTTCAGATCTACAGCAAATGACCTTTACATAACAGGAGTAACTGGCAATGATTGTAGACTGTAGTCCACAGTTTTCTGTGAATTTTGCAGCTATTGTGAGAAAATGAGAGAAAATAAGTTCCTGACACCAAGTCTATGTCCCGTGTGGGAAGTGTCTCTAGTTTTTCAGTGCTCTCCTCAGCCTGCCTGTTCCCAGCCATGATCAGCCCATCCTGTTACAGCACATACCTAAACAATCGGCATCTCATCATAGTTCTTCTTGACCTACTCTTCTTCTCCTCCTCTTTCATACCTGTACATGCCCCTTCTTTCTGGCTCCTGCAAACCCCTCCACTATCTCTTGTCCCAGAATTCATCCAGCTGTCATATTCCAGGTTCCAGGGGACACAACCCACTGTACCATTACCCATCACAATATGAATAAATGCAGAGAAAATCCCTTGGCAACGTACAGCGAAAACATCATCAGCATAGCCCAGTTCCTCAGTGGATGTATCTTAACTTGTAAAAACTCTACTGAGAGTATATAAATATATTGCTTTTAGAAATTTAGGAATTAACCAAAGGTTGTCAGGTTTTCTCAGGAAGAGCAGGAGGTATGTCCCTGAGTATGGTCTTTCGCCAAACTTGAAAGCCCTCATTCAAAATATAGAGCAGCTGGGGCTTTAACCTCTCTACTGAAATATTTGTAATGGATACAATAGAAAGCATTTCTCCTTGTTTCCTTCTCACAAATTCCCTGAAGGGTGGAAAAAAAAAAAAGAAGTCTGAAATAGAAATATATGCTACTAGGGCTAAATTAAGACTGAAAAGTATAAGCAACTGAAAGCAAAGCATTACAAGGGGAACCTTAACTACAAATTTCACATACAGTACAGTGAGGTGTCTGTACTACATCTTCCATGTAAAATAGCATCTTGATTTCTTTTGCAGTCAGAACAGTATTAAATATTTTTTTTTTCCTCAGTGTATCAGCAAAGATATCTAGTTATGAGATATCTTCCAGTTGATGTAAAAACCTAGGTAAGTGCCATCTGATACAATGAAGAAATTGTGAGAAGTACAAACATGTCAGATGCAGACTGAAGGATTAGACATTTAAAGAGAAGCAATGGCAAGCATAATTAGCCCACTTCACACTCAGAATTATGTTTTAAAATGTTAGAAACAGTTTTAATACTAAGTACGTATTTATTATAAGACAGTGTTTAAAAGTTTCCAATCCTTTAGGAAACACACTGGCCGGAAAAAATACTGTGATATTATGATGATTATGACCAAATAAACTGAAACATTCACAGCTAATGTTGACATCAAATAGCTGAGCATAGCAGGAAGCTGCCACTGGTAATTTACATATTCACTTCTAATTGTGCCTGTGCATCATAAAGATAGTTCATATTTGCATTTGCTGCCCTCTAAACCAAGTCATTTTCCAGTGGCATGTATTCACTTTCACTGCAGGTAACTTTCATTAGTTGCAATTAAAGGACAATTTTTACTGCATTATGCTACAGGAAACAATAAGTGGTTGCTGAGATTGATTAATATCTAAACTAAGTTTGAGACATGTAATCAATCTCATAGGCACAAGAGATTGTTCCTGTGAAGTAATGAAAAGTAACTGGAAAGAAAAGCCCTATTTATTCTGAATAGCCAATGCTTACCCTTTAAATTCCGTTGGATTGCACTAAATGGCCTGATTTATTTTTAAATGTTCCCAACAGAGAATAGCCTCAGTCTATGTGTAATGACTTTTTACCCTCATTATCTGCACAGTCCGTGTTCGGGCTCTGACTGGGACAATACCAAGGAGGATGTCAATGTTATCTTAGTGTGGAAATGATTTTCCAGGAGACAACTGCAGCTGAGGGTTGCTGTGCATCCCATCCCACTCCTTTTGCCTTCCATGCCTATTGAAGAGGCTCTTTTTCAAATTCTGCTGAACCCCATAGACTCAATATTGCTTCCAGTTAAAGCTTTGCTGTTTCGCTGGGAGCTGGAACAGACCCAATAGCTGTAATGTGTTTTTACTTGCTAAAAAAAAAAAAAAAAGCTATTATGCTGTGCCTTATTTTGCCATGCAAATATTGTGCGCAGAGAAATATTATCAAGTGCAGAATTGCTATCAAATATTTATTTTTATTGGGAAAATAGCACTCTTTCTGTAGTAGCATGATGTTATCATTTAATTATTTTTTCTTTTCTGCTTTATGATTGAAAGTTACAATTCAATGAAGTATATATTTAAATGCAAAAGAGGCATACCAATTAATCAGTACAGAATATGAATGCTATTAATCTGCCTCAAAAAAGTGGGGCTTAGAAAAACACTAACCTTCTAAAGTATATAAAATTAATTCCTATCCATGCTCACATTTCCTCAAATACAATGAAAAATGGCAATTGTGCAATTAAATTATCGCCACAATAATATACTCTTTTAAGGCTTTGCATTATGCTAAGACCATTTTGATGAGTCTTTGATTTCTTTTTATTTAGCATTAAAATGGACATACATAAATAATTTCAGTTTATTAAAAAAATCAAAAATCCATAGAGACAGATCAAATGCTAGCTCTGAAACACTGAGAACTGAAACATAGATGTTTACTGCTTCCTGGATTTTATGCATATACAGAAACTTAGTACTGAAGATAGGAAATAAATTAGGCTAGAGATTGCAGTTAGGTATAGTCATGAGCATGGACCAATCAATTTTGAAGTGCATATAAACTAGATGATAGTATTATTATAGTCAACTCTCCATTATCTGGGATCATCAGAGACTGGGAACTGGTGAAGAACAGAAGAACTTGGATATTAGCAATGCTCCAGGGAACACCAAACAGAGACATTTTAGTACTGTATCTAGTAAATAGAGTACAAAAGACCTTATTAACTCTGGGTTCAGCACTAGCCAGTGGTTTCAAGACATCGTTTACAGTGTTGCATGTGTTTGCAAAAGCCACCCTAGGCTCTACATCTCCAGGCAGCAGTTATATTCCTGATGACTCTACAAATAATGTCTGAGCCAATAAGCCTCACTAAGCCTGGGATGGCTCTACAGGTATGTGAGTTCACTCTGGAACATTTTTGTTCATGTTATTCTCATAGCTTTTATCAAGCTGTGCAAAACAGAACAGAAATGATGCTAATGGTGTTTTCAGACTTTAGAACATTTCTCAAGACTTGAACAGTGTTTTTTCCTGCTAGGGACACTCACTCCAAAGTGCTAAGTGAGAAGGACACTGGGCCTTTCAGTGCCTGCTTTCAAGTCAGGACACAGGAAACTTGCCTTTGGATCTGCTATATTACCTTTTGCCGCTAATTATCTGAATATTACTTTATTCTGGGCAAGATGTCTCTCTTTCTGCTTCTGACCAGTAGCTCTATGCAGGGTGAGAAACATTTCCCAGGATAAGTTTTATTTCATACATACATATCAAAGAAAGCCTTCTATTTTAAATGATTGGCATCCTCCAACAGCTATTTCATCAGGAAATTCCAATCTGCCCTCTAATGAGTGGGCCAAGCCTGCATGGGTCTATTCAGAAAGCTGACTTTCACTCAGTGCCTACCCCTTGCAATGGGATTGATTCTTTTCATATATAAACTACCCCCTCAAAGCCATTAAATAAAAGAAGGCAAAAAAACATTTGCTAATAAAAAGGAAACTACCAGAAATCCACCTCCTGCTTTAAGTGGTTGCTTTAAAGCCAGATCTACCTCAAAAATTTTTATAACAAAATAGTTTAGCCTCATTTATTACTGGTGTGAGGAGGCCATCTTGTCATTTGTCACACAATACCCAAGTTACCTGGTTTAGGTCTAAGAAGAAAGAAATGGGCTTTCTTGAGGTTTTGCACATGTATGGCTGCATCACCAGGGTCTGGATTCTCCACTTTTCCCTCTTTTTTGTTCATGTTTTTTTTCTGCTCTTAGGGCAATGGATGCCTCCTCTGCCTTGCCAGTATTTTGAGGGATTAAGAAGATAAGCCTACCTTGTGATGGGCAGTTGGAAGTGATGGCAGCAGAAGGGACCTAGATTAGGAGCTGGGAACAGAAGATATGGGAGGAATTCTTTCCTGCAGTGAAAATGGAAAGGCAAAAATCAAGAGGCAACCTGGTGGCTGAAGGCTAAGCTGAGAAAGATGAAATCACAGAATCACAGAAAGTTAGGGATTGGAAGGGACCTCAAAAGATCATCTAGTCCAATCCCCCTGCCAGTGCAGGAACACCTAGATATATGAAATAATGAAGACCAAAATGAAAGAGGGCAAAGGAACAGGGGGGATCCAGCAGAACATGGGAGGGGAACAATCAAGATGACAGACTAAGAAAAGGGTAGCAGGGTTGAGAGAAAAAGGACTGTTGACACCAGAGCACTGCTGAGGAGCAAAGATAAGCATGCAGGAGGGATGAAGGGGAGAGAGTTTTATGAAAAATCAGGTTGAGACAGAAGGCAAATCCTGCAAGTGGAAATACATTAGAGGAGAAAGGTCATGTCAAAATACAGTAGAACTATTTATTTTTGTGCTGCTCTTGTGCATTCTTGAAGCAGCAATTTTGAATCTTATTAGTTTTGTGCTCTCCAGCAGCTCGGGCTACCTAGCAATGCGTGGCTGGCGTGTGCTGCCTCTGCTGCACAGAGCTCGCCGGCTGCCTAGCAACTGGTAGGGGGGCGCCACAGGGTCCCTAGACCAGACTCAAGAGACACAGCCCTACCCCAAACACCCCTGCTCCTACAGAGAGGCAGGAGGGAGCATCTCCAGTTGTTAACAGCTGTGAGGAAAACCTTAAAAACATTAATTGGAAAAAAGGGCATGCAGAGGTGCCCACAAGAGCACAGAGAGCCTGACAGATTGTGTCTGAGAAGTGGGAACAGCCCCATTCATCTCTGCAATAGTCAGACACCCTATGATGATAACTGAAATATCAATATGGTTAATTACTCTGGTTTTTAAGCAAAGGCTAGATCTCTGTGGGTTAGATCTAAAGCACAGGAAGGCAAATCAAGACAGCTATGTAGTTTCTTGAGCAGCTACTTCTAATTTGGTATTGGAAATACCAAAAAGGTGACTTTTGCTCCCAGAAAAAAAAAAATAGCATTAAGTATTCACATAGGATTGTCTCAGTACAGACACACTTTTGTAAATATATCACTGCAGTAAACAAAAATTTTCTTACAAGAACATGAGACTTGGCATTTGGCAGTAGAGCTGATGTGGTGGCCCTTGTGTCCTCTGTGCCTCCAGCTGCCCCTTCAGATCCCTCATCTTCCTTTCCATTGCCTTGTCAAAAGTGCTTGTGCAATGAAACAACCAAATCAGGAATTGATCCTGCTGAGGAACAGTCCAACAAAAAATAAAGGGTTAGTGTCCAACCAACACTACCAAAGCAAGTAATGTTCCCAAGAGAAAAAAAAAAGACACTTGTCAATCCATGGCCTAGGAAAGGCAATAGACAATTACAGAGCTGCACAAATTACAGTGCAGGAGAAGCTGCTTTGATGCTGCTGCTTTGATGCTGTTCTAAACAGGTGTGTTTAGAATACAGTTGCATTTTTCTCTTCCAGTCAAAAATGGGCTATGTCCAAGGAGTACAGTACTGCCCCTGGATATCATCATGCCCCACTGAGGAGGAACAAATCTCAGACAGACAATTGAGACTCCAAGAGAGGATGGGATATCATTCAGGTGATCATTTGGGTAGAGCTTGAGGATCATCATTACCTTTTTTTACTCTGCTAGTTCAGCCACCCTGGCCAGAAAAATTTTAAGTCCCAGATGTCTTGTCCACTTGAAGTACCTTAAGTTAGCTAACTTCTTCTTCTAATCAGCAGTTTATTGTCTAGAGCAATGGGAAGGTGTGATAAGTAAAAAAACCAAACCAAACCAAAACAAAACCCAAGAATAGAACAGCTTCTAAAGAAAAACACAATGAATGCAGTTCAGATGCACACTTGTGTCTTCAGCAAAGGTCAGTTCAAGTCCAGGATTTATTTGCTCTGGCTCAGTGCTGGTTCTGCTAGATTTGGCTAGCACTTGCATTGCTACCCAAATGTCTCTGTGCTTTGGAATCGCTTGGTGTACACACCATGAACACCAACGGAACAAGCTTGGGTCTATTGTGTCTGAGTTAATAAACCCTCCAGGAACCTCAGACATGAGGAAGACACTGCAAAGACACTCAAGTGACCCTGCAGAGCAATTTTGAAAGCAGAAGGGCTAACATGGAATAGGAGCTAATAAGGCCCACTGACCTAACTAGTTGAGCATGTTTGCACCACAATTCTCAATACATCTTGCTCTGCTTGGCCCTCACAGCAGTACTGCCCTGGCTGTATAGCACTAAGTTAAAAATTCCTGCTGGACCTGACCTAGCTCAGTGTGAAGGCAGCTCGGGTGTTTCTGTACCTGTCACAGCTCAATTTACTGGGCATGGGGATAACGCTTGGCTGTGCCAAGAGGGCTGAAAAGTCCCGATGGAGACGTCACAAGGTGGCGCTCTTTGATGGGGTCTTCCAAGGTCTTCTTGAGTTCCGAGCACATTTTGAGGAAGAGTTGGCAGGTTTTTTGGTTTGTGCAAGGCCTTTTGGGTCGAGATCCGTTGGAGGGAATGGGACTGTACTCTCTGCTCTGCTGCTTGAGGCAGGTGTGTTTCCTGGGAGCCAGCAGTGCTCCGCTCAGCTGCTGTCCTGTCATCTGCTTGTAGGACCAGGATGCCTGCCGAAGTACATTTCACAAAACACACACGACTGATTTTTCTCATACTGAAAAATGTTGATGTGCAAGGTCCCACATATCTGCTGTCTCTTGGTACAGGGACGGCAATAACATTTTAAGAAGAGCCGACAACAGTTGTGCTACATTTGAGGATGTTAACAGCTTCCATGAAGCCAGTCTGTGATCTGTAGGCAATTACAGACTCATTCAAACCAATGGGTGTTAAGCAATTTGCAGACTGAATAGAGAAATCAAATTTGTCTTTGTTTTATGATAGCTGGAAACAAAGAGAAGCCCAAGGTGGTTTCTGATCATGCTTGCCTTGGGACCCATTAAAAGCTTGTCTATACCTCAATTCTGTTGCAGAAGAAATTTAATTATTTTACATTAACAGGGTATTTGGAATATAAAATAAAATCTTTTATTGGAAATTACATGCTGTACTAAAGAGAGTTATTAAAACCACTTTGGAAATAATTTTCCTAAGCTGCCAAATGAATTAACCATCAGAAGATAGCAATGTAGGTGCATTTCTACCCCTCAGCAAGTGCTGTGACTATACCAGCTCCTTCCTCTGCTGTCCCAGACAGCATGCAAATATCTCTCTGAGCACCTGTTTAGCTGTTCCCAGCCAGGGGTCGGATTTTTGTAACTCCAACTGCTAAGACCAGGCTCACTGGTGCTTCCCAGGCTCCCTACCATTCAACCTCACCTCATGGCTCTAGACTGAGGTGCTGGACTTTGCTGACCTCAGAGGTGAAGCGAGATCTATTTTTCTTCTCTCCACCTTGATTCAGAGACATCAGCAGGTATACCAAAGGATCCTGATCAGAACGGTTGTCAGTACTGACTCCAAAGACATGCAAAATACACACATTTATGCAGAGGTGAGGCAGTCTGCTCTTATGATACTGTGTTTGAGAGTATTTTTTTCTGAAGCGTGCTGACTTTTCACTGCTGTGGTTTTCTCTGGGATAACTACTAAAATGCAAGGCCTAGTTCCAGTTGCATTTGTAACTGTGTACACACAGCACACAAGGCCAAGGCACGAATAACGGCCTTGGAGACGGCTTCTTCTGGGCCTCTTACTCATTGCAAAGGCAGGCTTGGACAACCCAGCACAGAAACCACCTGCTGTTACTGGCTTTTCTTCTGGTATGATCACAGAAACAGGATTTTGCTTACCAAAAAACAAACAAAAAACCCCCCAAACCAACAAACCAACGACCCCCAAAAAACAAAAACAAACACCCCCCCAACAACACAACAAAAAACAAACCAAAACCCCAACAACACACATGCAAGAGAGATTGTACTAATAATGACTGGACTTTTCTCTTCCATACCTTTTCACCAACCAGAGCAGGCCCTGAAACGATGATAACAACTGAGGTAAAGGAGTGGCAGGAATAATGCATTTACCTCAGCCATATTTAAGTTTGTCTTGTGAAACTAAACCCAGAAAAACGCTAATTGTCAATTATTACTCCTGGGCAGGGCTTCATAAATATCTACACAGTTTAGACAAGAGTATTTCTCCCACCCCCTCAGGGTAATCCCCTGGTGACTAATTAGCCCATCTCAATAATTGTATCGTTTTACCAATTTTGTTGTCATCTCACAAATTTCTAGCCTGAAAGGAGGCTGGACAAGGGCGGCGCTTCCCTTCCAGGCGCTTTTGGGTTCTCCTGAAGGGAGACGCCGCCTCAGGACAGCACTGGTGGGGCGGGGGCTTTTTTTGAGGGAGGGCGGGGGAAGCACACAAGCGTGTCCTCTCGTTTCTAGGACTGTCCCACAGCCCTTCTACCGCTCTCCCGTCGCTCTCCACAGCGGCCGGGCGGGGCAGGCGCCCCAGACACCGCCATCTCCCCTCGGCGGCCGCGGGCGGTGGCTACGAGCAGCGCCCGCCCCATCTCACCTGCGCATGCGCGTTGCGGCGCTGCCTACAGCTCCCGGCCTGCTCTGCAAAACAGGGTGGCGGTGGTTTTTTTCTTTCCCTCCCTCCCGCCTCCCCTCCCCTCCCCTCGGCGGGGGAAGGATGGGTGGGGAAAGCGAGCGCTCACGAAAGCGAGGCGAGGAGGAATCCCACAATACCAGGCGGGTTGCGAGCCCGGCGCTGCCGCTGTCTCTTTAATGCAAGAGGAAGCGATGCGGAGGGGTGGAAAATGGCAGAGTTGCAGATGTTGCTAGAGGAGGAAATCCCTTCTGGCAAGCGGGCTCTGCTCGAGAGCTACCAGAACCTCACTCGAGTCGCCGACTACTGCGAAAACAACTACATCCAGGTGAGGGGCGGCTGGGCAGTGCAGCGGGGCCGGCGCTGGGAGGCTCGGCTGGGCTCGGCTGGGCTCTCCGTGCGGGCGGCGCGGCCGGAGCCGCCTGAGGGGCAGCGCGGCGCCTGGCTGCCCCCGCCGCGGCTCCCTTGGGTTTGCCTTTTCTTTCAACTTTTCCAGCCGAACGAACGGGCTTCCCTCTCCCCGCTCCGGAGGGGAAGGGAGGGGGTTATTATGTCAGTCCGACTCGGAGGGTGTGTCTTTTTTTTTTTTTTCCATTTTTTTTCTTCCCTTCAACCCCCCCCCCCGCCTTCCCTTTTTGTATTTATGTATTTATTATGAGTCATATCCCGGAGACCTCTCTGGGCTGGGGGTGAGTGGGGCGTGAGGGCCGATGAGCCTCCCCGTGCGGCCGGCTCGCAGCCGGTACCTCAGGTTCCCCCTCGCTCCCCGGCGAGGCTCCCTCCGCGGGAAGCCGGCGGGGCGGCGGTTGGTGGCGGTTGCTGAGGCGGGCGGCTCCGCGCCCTCCGCGCCTCACGTGGAACGCGGGTGCCGGCCGGCCCCTCCGCCAGAGCCGCGGCGGCGGCGCGGGGCCGCCATTGGCAGCGGCGCGGGGAGCGGAAGGGGCCCCGCACCCCGGTGACATCACGGAGCTCAGTCATCGGCGGGGATCCGCGCTGGGAACCGCCGGGTCCGCCCGGGCGTGCAGCTCTCGGCCAGGCCGAGGGAGCCGCGGTCTCGGCAGCGCTGCGGTTCGGGGTTTGCGGGGGCGGGAACTGCCCGTGTGCAGGCACCGGTGTGCGAGCGGGAGGCGGCGTTTCAAAATGGCAATCCGTGCCTCCCGCAGGCTTCTCACGCCAAGCAGCCTGCCACACCGGGTTCACAGCGATGCTGGAGAGGCTCCATTGGCTGTAGCGTGTCTCCACCAGTCAGGGTGGATTTTTTTCCCTTAGATTGTCAGTACTTTTTGGCCTTGCTTTAAGTCTAGTTTTGTGAAGCTGCTTTAAGCACAATTTACTATTATTATTTTTTTCAGGATTTGCAGTACACAACTCTGTAAGTCTGTATATGTAGTCACACAAATGTAGACACAGAACCATCCAAAGATGCTCAAATTCAACTTTTTTTTTTTTTTTTTTAGTAAAAAAAATTAAGAAGTAAAGCAAATAAGCTCCACTTCAATTACTGGACAGCTTGTAAAGTGAACTTGTTGAATCTAAGGCTACGTGTGATGAGTATTTAATACAAGTCATTACATTCTCTGACATGTGTCATTCGTAAGCTGTCCTACTGTTTTTTGTAATGGAGGAGCAAATTTGAAACCAGAGCTTTAATAATATGAAGTGAATTTTTTTTAAAGTGAGCTAATTGGATTAAAACTGCTCTTACAAGCCATATTTTTAACTTTTTTTTTTGTGATATGTGAGGTAGTATGAGTTAATGTCTATTTACTCTTCCGAGTTGTTTGCTCCACCCAAAGAAAGCTGCTGATATAATGCTTCAAAGAGGCGAGGTTCATTTGGTTTTAGTCATGGGAAATATGACAAATACATGAGCATGGTAATTGCAGCACAAGTTGTGACCTGTCTCCTGCTCCTGATTTTTTCCCCGTGTCAGAAAGTTACAGAGAATCTTCAGTTACGTCATTTTCTTCAGAGTCCTAAAACTTGTCTTTTATTTCTTCAGGCAAACAAAAAAATCCAACACTTGAGTTAGTTCCCATTCTGTCATTTGGGGTGGGGGGCATGTTTATTTATTTATTTCTTTATTTTAAATTTGGTAGCTCATTTTCACTTAAAGTATCGAGGTCAGCTAGATATGGGATTGGTACGGTCTGTTTTATCTGTGTACAGCTGTGTTTACCCTTTTTGAAAGGAAGCTGGAGTTCTAAAATTCCTAATGAGGACTTGAGCAGTAGCTTTGAAAAACGTCTACCGTGCTTGTATTGTACAGGCGTTATACATTTACTCAATAAAAATGGCAAATACACTGATACAATCACTTTTTTTTTTATGTGTGATGGAGGTGGTTTTTTTAATCAGCACTTTATACAAAGCCATCTGCTCTCCAGTTGGACTCCTGAACAGATTATACTCGCAGTGCCTGTAGTGGTACGGCCGCGGCAGGATTAGGCACTATGAGCCAGGGCACTGGGTTATGAGATTTGGGGGTGTGTATGTATTGTGGGATGGGAAGGGAGGGAAGGAGAGGAAGAGGCTTAACCAGCACATAATACGAAGTGTTTGTATTTAATGTAATAGAGCATTTTATGGAAAAAAAAAAGTCAGGCCAGAACAGAGAACCGGGCCATGAAGTGGCTACGCATTGTAACTTATCGTGTAGCACATACCTGATTCAGTCTGGCCTCTTTGAGTTTGGATAGCTTTGGATTTGGGGAAGTTTTCTCCCATTCTGTGGGAAAGGCCGTGTGCTCCTTAGTAGAAAAACTTACTGTGTGCTGTCACCCACTCTGTGTTGTGGCAGTGAGGTAGAGCAAGTTTTTCTGACTATTCTGAGTGCTGGTGCTAACTATTTATAGTAATCGTAATAGCATTCAGATATTTGTTCTGAACTCTTGATGTTCTCAATCTCATGTTTTGTATTCTCTGATTACTTAAGCGGGAAAGTCATTTCCCACACCCAGTGTTGCTGTATTCAAACTATATCTGTATTTTGGATCTGAAAACGTATGAATCTTGTTTTGTCTCTTTCATTTAATCTGGAAATAATTCTGGTAAAATTTCAGTTCTGCAGAGTTTTTTGAGGATAATTTATCTTTGATGTCTTTAGAGATTATATACACACACACACACACACAAAAAAAAGAGGGGCTTGAGGGGGTAACTCACCTGGGCAGAACTTGGTTATCTTAATAGTGAATGTAGCTCTATTAGGAGTAAGGATCCTTTTAATGAAGCATTTAGGAAAGATGACAGAATTTGTGGCTCTTCAGTTGAAAATATCTGTTCTTAGGAAAGTGGGAAGCAGTTTCTTGCTAAGACAAATTGTGAATAAATCGGAATGCAAGGCAGTTACACAGTTTGCCCTCCAGCCTGTATGTATTCTGATTATCTAGAAGTTTTATCTGATAGGAAGGGAAGAGATTTCAGGAGGGGCAGAGCAAATAAGTTTCTGAGAAAGATCTGCAGTGCTGAAAGGAAAATACAGTGGTGACAGTCCTGGTGGTGATGGGGAAGAGACAGAAAAAGGGTAAGGGAAACCAAATGTAGGAGTAGTAAGTGAAGGAACTTGTAATGCTATTGGTGGGGATTTTGGCTTTGACTAGAAGGAAAAAGACATTAGAAGTATATTACTGTATTTAATCTGTGACAAGGTTTAAAATTTGTGTCTGGTTGGAAGCTTCAGTGATAAGCATGCAGAAAATTAGATGCCTGTTTTCTTTTAGAACAGTGACTTAAACTGACCAGTTTTAAGAACAGGTTTTGAACCTTAAATCTTTAGGAGATAAAAACATACTTTCAGTTAAAGTGAGTTTTCTTAAATATAGAGGAGTTACATTTTTCTTAATATTTTAATTTTTGTTTTCTGGCACTTTAGTGGTGTGACTGCTCTATTATGGTGGATGTGTTTGCGTGTAAGTTGGCATACTATTATAAAAATGCACAGTGAAATTAGGTGAGAGGAGGAGTGGTAAAACTGTCTTATAATGGAAATAAATGACATTTTTATACATGCCATATAAATGTAAGTTCCGGTACTTAATGCCTTCCCCAAGTCTTTTTGCCTGGGAATAAACTTAGGGACTAGTCCCTTTCAGTGTGTGTGTAGCCATGAAAAGTTATCTGAAAATCTGTAGCATAAAGCTGAAGATATTCATGAGGAATTTCATTAGTATCCTAAACAGTATGAACTTCATGAGTACTAATACAGAAGTGACATATGGAGTTAAAGCACTTACAGTTCCAATTATGATTCTTCAGCTGAAAATACTAACTTCCAGAGAAATTCTTCAGTTTCCTGGCTGAATTGAATTATTTTCAGTCTTTAATGAACTTATTTACAATAACTGGCCTATGAAGCTTTACAACAGCACAGAAAACCAGCGTCTCCAGTGTTACGGCACTGATGACTCCTTTTTGGACAACTTCAGTTGACTGGTGTAGCACAGAGAGGCCTCTCTGTGCTGTAAAATGCTGCTTACAGCTCTCCCCCACTGTCTGGACTGCATGTTTCTTACGGTCTTGTTTGTGCATAGGGAGATACATAGTTTTCATCAGCCTCTCTTCTTCTAGACCGTTTGGGAAGATATTTCTTTTTAATGTGGGTTTTTTTTTTTTTAGCTCTGATATTTTAATCTGACTGTGAGAACCTCTAAATGAATAGCTTGAAACATGTACTAGTGTAAATTCTGACCTCAGTGATCTGTGCTGGGTAGATTTAGCAGCTTTAGAAAATAAAATAAGTGAAAGACCTTTTAAGGAAGTGCTGTGTTGCCCAAATGCGTGGTTTTTTTTGTTGTGATGTTGTTTCCTTCTGTAGCTTCCAACTGATATGGGGAAACTAAACCGTGAGTTAACAAGCTATTCTGGGTAAAATAGACAAAATCAGGGACAGATTTCATTTTTACTGTTATTACAAAAAAAATCTAAAGACTGTGGTAGAAAAATAAATGTGTGGGGCTGAGCAGAAGTGTTGTGTGCAAGAAGTTTCACAAATCCTTATGTTCCAGTATGCGTTTCAGAATCCTTTCTGTTTGATAGGTCAGATGCTCTGCATTGTGTATGTGGTAGATAGTATGTTTTGGAAAGGAAATAGCTTTATTCATGGTGTTTCTTTTTCCTTAAATGTTGGTAACTGATCTGACACTGTTTCTCCTTGCCTGGTGTATGGAAGTGGCTTAGATTTGTTCAGTACAAAGAAGTTCACTCAGAATGTCTAATTCATGAAATGACCTGTTTTAAAAGGATAAACTTCTTAAATTGTTGCTAATACAAATCTTTTACATGCTGTGAGAACTTGCATGTTTTATATTCATAGGCTAATTAGTTTGTATTGAGAGTAAATACAGTTTTTTTTTTTTCCTGGTTTCATTGCTAAATTTAGAACATTTTACAGAAAAAGCAAATTAAGCTAGTTCACTTTCTGTAACACCAAAATATAATTCAAAATTAAAGAGCTAGAGAGCAGCAAGATAAAATATGGATATGCCACCCGCTATCCTTTGTAGGTTTAAATCATTCTTTAAGAAAATGTGTTAGCTTATACTTATTTAAAATACATTTGCCATCAGTATAAAAGGCACTGGCTGTTCGGGGGAGAGGGGGCCTCTTTGTTTGTTTGGGTTTTGTTGTTGTTTTTTAATAATAATAATTTGGGTGCAAGTTGGTGGGCTAGGCTAGTAGCTCTTCTGTGCCTTGCATAAGTTGTCTGTGTTTTGGAAAATACAGCTGTATATTTAGCCTGAAAGCAGCAACAGGACAATAGTACAACTTCACTGAATCAGCAAGTGATTACTCTGCACATACAGGAAACGGATCCTGGAGTGTGGTATGTCTGTTTTGTGTCCAACGGAGGTAGATGATACGAGACCAGCTTATCCAAATTTGAAATGTTTCCATTAACTTTGTTTCATTTGGTTTATGAAGACAGCAAGATGTCAGCTGCTCCTCCTGCTCAATTTTTCATTAGTATTTCAGCAGATGATTGTGTCAGCACTGTGCTGCCTTCCATCAGGTGGAGTAAAGTGGATCAGGATGAGCTTTTACAGGTGTGTACTGCTTCTTCCACAATGGAAGCACTGCCTGCTCCCTTCCATTTGCACATATGTTGGAAGAAAGCAGCTTGCAGGTTGTCTGTCAGTGTGTGTTAAGCATGAGTCTTGCTCTCTGTGCTGCTCTTGCTATGCCCTGTGGAACTGTTGGAAGGAAGAAACAAGACATGTGTAAGGGGAGCAACTGTCTAATACTTACCTCCCTCTGGATTTCTGGAAGCTTGTTGCAGTAAGTTGCTCTTACGGTAAAGAGAAAATAGATGGGCCTTGAGGAGGGCTCATAAAGTGGATCACGTTGTAATAAGGTAAGAGTACAGGAGCAGGCTGTGTGCAAGTAGGAAGCACTGTACCTCTGAGGGCAAAGTTCCTGTTAGTATCTGTGCCACTGATCTAAGTTTAAAAACTAAAACCCCAAACTCTTGAAACAAAAAAAAGACCCAAACAAAAAAACAACCTGATGCAACTTCCCAATGTATTTTAGTATTTTGAACAGTGTTCGTTTTATGGAAGCATAAATGGAGGCATAGAATTTATAACTGACTCGTGAAAGGTCATATAGGGACTTGCTGTCAGATTTGGGAACAGAACCTGATTGTTTGGACTTCTAGTGCTGTGCACAAGGGTTCTTGCCCTCACCCCTTTCCGTATTGCCCGTTACACTACAACACATCAAGTGTGTATTTGCAGAAAGTGTCTACAGAGACTGCGCAGTGAATCCCTTGAGAAAAGATGCACCTGAAACCATCATTGAGCTCATTAGCAGCACTACTTTTAAGAGTTTTACATATGTCCTCTCATAAGAACCTTGAGATTCTAATTTTTGCCTTTGTGAACTTCTGGAATTGCATAATGCTCACAGTACTGTCTGTCTGCATGTTGGTGGGTCTCTTGCTTGGCAGAGGCACTGGAAGATACCGCTCTCTTTCCCATTAGTGAAAGCAGTCTGTGTTTGATGGTTCTGGTGACTGAAATCTTATTTATCTGCAGAACAACAGAGTGCAGCTGTACGGACGAAGTGTCAGTAGTAGTGCAGCAAGACATCCTTGAGGGATAAGAGGGTATCTTGCTCTCTCTGTGCCTGCTTTTGGTCCTTAATTAGTAACTTGGAGTCAAAAAGAGTGTGGTGTGGTTTTCATTTGTTGTTACTTGGTAGGAAATGACTTGTGGGCTGTCAGTTATTCAGTGTCTGGGCTTGTTCATAGTTACCCAAGCATTCTTGCTCATTTCAGTATTTATGCTACCCAGGCTGGTGTTCCTCTGATGCTGTTCCTTCTGCGACCACCCGTCAGACTTGGCCCCCCTGAAATCTGAGCACTTGTGACAGAGGCGGGTGGGCTTGGTTACACGGATCCTTCCCTCCACCCCTAAATAAAGGGAAGTGACTGCTGAATTCGTAATAGTAGATACAGTGCCTCTGTGGGGTTCCTCCCTTTTCCTGACCTTGCTGGTGAGGCACCTGCTGCAGACAGAGACTTGATGTCTCCTGTGGGTTGTAGAAATAACCCTTTGCAGCTCAAAACTTGCATAGGCTAATACTGGGGTGCTGTGGAGAAGAGATCATGATGTGCTCCTGAACAGAGCTCTGTGGTATCTGCAGGTGCCTTTTCTCCTTCAGCTCCAGCCCATCAGCATGTCCCTCTCACTGCACTGAAGGGGCTCAGTCAGGTGTCTCATTGGTTTAGGGCCAGGTAGTGAAATAAAAGATACAACACTTCTAACAGGTGATTTCTTTGAGGAATCCATTTATCGCACAACAAATGAAAGCAGAACTCTAAACTCCTCCTCTTAGTATTAGAGGGAATGGCTTTTTTTTTTCCTTGGGTTAATTAATGAGTGTAGGTGTCACTTTTGCTTGAAACTATGCAAATAGTGTTACTCATTACTTATGCAAGCTCTTAATGCTGTTAATGGGAGGGAGCCATGTATGCTTTGTTACTATGATGCTGATGTTTTAGAAGAAAAGGTAGGGGGGTGGACCCTGCAAGAGAATTTCAACTTGGAGTGAAACATGAGTGCAGCATTTTCAGATACAACTTGTAAAATTCAACAGTCTGTATTAATGTGAGTTGAAATTGGTAGCCAACCTGCTGGCTAGGCTGACAAGGCAAATTAGTTTTACTCTGAAAAAGGTTGACTCCTTACAAGGTGAGTTTAATAATATTCTTGTTTTAAGATTCCAGGTCAATTGTATTTTGTTAGTAAGTGCTGGGTTTGGCAAACTGAAAAAGACTCTGAAATTCAAAGCTATTCTTGGTTTGGGCCTCTCCTATGATACAGTCTCTTCATAACAACTGCAGATGATGTGTGCTGTACTGTATCTTCTGCCATGGTGGAATATTCAAAAATAAGATTAAAGGTAGTCTCTTCTGCAATGAGATACAGCTTTCTTATGTTTCTTGTGTGTCTCATGTTAAGATAGCAGATATATTTGTGATAGTATCTTCCGTCCCTCTTCCTTCCTCGCTCCCTCTCCAAAGAGCCTAAAATAATCAACTCTGTGTGTTCTTTCTTCAGCAGATGTTAAAGAGCAAGCACGCTGCTCTGTGTGCAGGGAGGCTCTGATACTGTAGTGATGAGCAGTTAGAGAACTCCTGAGGAAGAAACTGTGCTTCACTTTCCTAATTTTATTTTAACCTCAGAGACAGATAGGAGTAAACAGTGGTACTGTTCCTACTTTTGTTAAGAAAGCAGGGAGGCCTCTCAGAACACAGGCAGAGGCGGCTTACTAAAAGAACTGCCGATTTGACATCCTTAGAGCTGAACGTAATATTCTTACTGGGTGGTCTTAAGGTTATAAATAATACTGAGGAAAAAAAAAATCTGCTTGTTTACTACTTGAAGCATAACAATTCTTTGATACCCTTGGAAAAAAATTTGAAGTGTAGCCTCTTCTGGCTCCTTTCACACCAGTGTTTCACAAGATGTTTTGGTAAGCTATGCTTTATCAGGCAAATGTGTGGTGGTTTGTGTTTTTGTTGTTGTTGGCTTTTTTTTTCTAGCTAATTTTCACTAGATGTGTATCTTCACTTTCATCTTCTGATCTCTTTGCTGTATTTTGGGGTAAGCAAAACCACCAACCAATATCTGTCCTGTGGCAATCACTGTCAGTTGAGCATCTTATTTCACTTTTTTGTAGCAGCTGTGCTACTAATTAATACTTGAACTGTGGTCCCCATGCAATAACTCTGTGTTTTCTGAAGGCTGAGATGAGAAAATGTTTGCGTAAAACAGATGAGAAGAACAAGGTGTCCAGGCAGTTGCATCAGACTACTGCAGTAACATCTAAGCTGCAGAATGTCATGCCGTGGCTTTTCTTTTCACATTCATGCACCTAATAATGGTAGGCACTACTATGTCACTATATGTTACTAGTGACAACGTTTCTCACTTTCCAGGTGCTTCTCCTAGCCTGTGACCTTAATGTGAATTCCTTATTTCTCTCTCATTGAATTCTCCTGTCTGCTTGCTACAGGCTGTTTCCTAGACCTGTTGTTTTCTTACTCTTCTACTGCCACATACTGTGAACTTTCTCTTTTGCTGCCATTGACACAAGAGTCCTTTCATCACAGCATCTACCTCTGAAACAAACTCACATGTTTGCTCTCTACCTCATTGTCTTCCAGTTTCATTTCAGATCTCATCTGAACACCTCTTCTCCCTTGCCTATTTCTTTTAATTAATCTCTTTCTGTTATTTAACTGCATATTTTACTGCCTTGCAGCTTAAATTATGCAGCTGTTTTTCATGATGCCTTTCAGAGAAACAGCTTCTACTAGCATGGGTTTGAATAATTCGAAACTTGCAGCTACTTACATACTTCTTTATTAAATTATCTTTATTGGCACAGAGTTGAGTCTAAGGCCTTGGCTGTGAAGTGGTCTGTAACCACCTAGGGAAGTTGTGATGAGCAGGATACAGAAGAAGCAGAAGGCAGCTGGGGAGACACAGTATGCAATGAGACTGACGTAATTCTGTCTACTAGCAAAATTCTTAGGAGGTCTTGCAGATACATGTGACCAGGCTTTCCTTTGTAAGGAATCTCTCTTGTCCAGGAAGCTGGTCCTTTTGCTACTCTTGAGACCAAGGAGTGGAAAGGGCTCAATAAAACTACTCTGCTTGGAGCACTTTGGATCTCTTAACAGTGAGGGAAAGGTAGATGGACTAGGGGGAATGGTGTTCTGTTAACATTAGTAGGTATGCATCCACAAAGCAGAGCTGGACCTGATCCTGAAGGGTTTTTATAAAATATGACAGTAGCCTACAGATTTCCCACTGTCAGGCCTCGTGGCAGGTGGCTTGGATGATGTTTCAATCAAGGTCCAGAGAGCATCAGACTAACAAATAGAGATATGATGGATCAATGCACTTATGTTGTCAAGATCCTTGGAGACCTGGCTGGGGATTGTTCAGCTTTTGATTTGATGATTGACTTGCAGGATTTCTAAATCTCTGGGAGGAGTTATTTTTTCTGTGAGGCAAACTCCTGGCTTTAGCTGTGTTAGATAAAATGTGTGTCTGGTTTGGAAGTGCTTGGCTCTACAAGGGCTCTCTTCAGATTCTGTGGGTATGTTTCCTGCTGCAGTGTACCATATGTTCTCCCAGCACTGAAATGATCTGGTTGTCGCAGTAGTCCTGAGACTTGTCTGGGAGCACTGAAAGTACATGTTGTCTTAAATGGCAACAGATTTTGTATCTAATCTCTAAGATGTCTTTAGCTCTGAATGTTAGAGAAAATGGTTGTTGCCATAGCTGTAATTGAAGCGTGGGCTCATACGATACTGCTTACTTTGTAAGAAGTCTTCTATCACTTGAATAGGGGCTATGTGATTTCTATATGTATATTTTATTCTTTTTTAGCAGTCTTAGTGGAGAAAGTTAACAGTCAATGGAGAGCTTTCTAGCATGTTACCTTTTTGGAAACTTATTGTCCATGAACAAGAACTGTAAAATCAGCTCCTGTCAGTACTCTGCAGTGAACATTGACGGTTCCATGAGTGAAGGTATCTGTTGTAATTAAGAGAGGCTTGTTTACTGGGGATAGGACACAAGTATGCAGGGATACAGCACCTGTGGGCTGCTGCTCCTCTGCTGAGGGGAGAAAGGTTGCTGGTTTTGTTCCTGAATGTGGGATGAGTGGGGGGATTTGAGTGTGTTCCTCAGGCATGGAAAGGGGGCTTAAGAGTTGATAAAGAATAATCTATGTTGAATAGCTTGCTGGCTGGCTGACAGAAGATGGGAATGGTTTGAAGGATGACTGGAAGGCAAGTAGAAAGTCGAGCAACTCTGAGTTTTCTGCAAAAAGCATAGGAGGAATGGGGGAAGAGCATGTGTGCTCTTGGGCTGTGTGCTTCTCTTCAGCTGCTCTCTTGCCAGCTGTGACGTGGACAAGATTAAAAGCAAATACTGTTTCTATTTGCTTCCTACCTACAGCAGACAGCTAGAGTGGTAGCTTTACTTTTTTCCCAGATTGCTGTAAGTAGTTACTGCAGCAGCACTGGGAGTGGGGGAATATGAACTGAAGCAGGTACTTACTGGCTGTACAACATCCCACGAGGCCTGGGGGAATGAATGTGGGGAATACTGTGAGTCATGGTTGTCCGTCTCATAAACCAGGAGGCTTTTTCAAATTGGCCTTGGAGGGGAAGAGGTGTTTAATGGAGCAGTTGTGAAGGAGTTATGCAAGGAGAAGATAAAAATAATGAGCAAAAGGTACTCAATTAAGCTTCTTGCCTCCTCAGATAATGACTAAATGCAAACTAACCACCGCAAAAGTTAAGAAAAATTCATCATCACTAAGTATAATGGGTGCAAAAATGTGGCCATTCATGATGGTAAGAAAATTCTTTTTGTGACTAGGAAAATGAGTTTCTGTAGTTGTTGAACAGAAAAGGCTTTTTTTTTCCCCAGTTTCCTTTTAAAAAATGACAAGGTGGGAAGCTGAAAAGCAATTTTTACTGTAAGAGCTTGTTAGAGGGGAAGTGGTAAAAAGACTGGTCTTCAGTTTTGCTTTGGACATATCGTCAGTGTTTAGGCAGTTTTTGTATAAAAAGTCTTTCCTTTTCCATTCCCCTATTCATGCAGGATTGTATTTACATATATATATATAGTATATTCTTTAGTAAAATTCAGAGCATGTTTTTAGGGTATAACTTCTTTTTGCTACAGACACAGCCAATTCTTGCTGTTTCAGGCAGAGCTTATCAAATGCTTATCCAGTCCTGGACTTGTTTGCATCTGCTCACATCATAGTAGGACTCTTACCTCTGGTAGTGAAGCCTTGCCAGCAGACTTAATTGGCATATTACTTGCTTGGACTACTTCTCCTGCCTCTCTTGCAACACAGAGAGGCTATCCCAAGCTTTGAAGCAGTTGGATATGCCAGATACGCTGTCCCACATGCTGCTCCACGGTTGTGTGTGTCCTTCCTTGGCCTCCCCTGAGTTTTAACTAATGAGGGCGGGTGCTCAGCTTCCTCTGGGGTGCACACATGTGCAGATAGGCGCAGTGTGGGTATGGGTGGGTACACAATGGTGGCAATATGTGTTCCTGTTGTGAAAGGACTGCTGCTCTAAATACATGTCCTCTGTGGTTGTAATAAGGCCACTCTGTCAAACTGATTACTGATGAGATCGTAGCAAGGTGTCCTGATGGTCCTACTACAAGTGCTGAAATAGAACAGTTCAGGAGTTGTGTTATTACTGGAGGGGGGGGACAGGGAGTGTCCTGCTCTGCTCTGCACTGGTGCAGTCTCACCTGGAGCACTGTGTGCAGTTCTGGGTGCCACAGTATAAAGAAAGATATTATGCTGCTAGAGAGCGTCTGGAAGAGGGCTATGAAGTTGGTGAAGATTTTGGAGGGGAAGCCATATGAGGAGCTGCTAAAGTCACTTGGTTTGTTCAGTCTGGAGGAGACTAAGAGGAGACCTCATGGTGATCTGCAGCTTCCTCACAAGGGGAGGGGGAGGGGAAGGCGAAGGCACAGACCACTTCTCTTTAGTGACCAGTGACAGAACCCGAGGGAATGGCAGGAAGATGTGCCAGGGAAGGCTTAGGTTGGACATTAGGAAAAGGTTTTTCCCGCGGAGGGTGCTGGAGCACTGGAACAGGCTCCCCAAGGAGGTGTCACAGCCCTAAGCCTGACAGTGTTCAAGAAGAGACTGGACAACACTCTCAGACACGTGGTGTGAACTGTGGGGTTGTCATATGCAGGGACAGGAGTTGGACTCAATGATCCTTGTGGGTCCCTTCCAACTCAGGACATTCTATGATTCTGAGTGGTGTGGATGTGACTGTTTTCATGCATCTGGTTGCATGGAAGTGCAAGCACTGCTGTCATCCATTTGACTCTGCACCTCCTGCACCTGCCTAAAGCCACCCTCCTCTACATTGTATGGGAAGGGGAAGCAGTCTTTACAACCATGTGAAAGAGCACCATCAATACACTAGTGGAACTTCAATATGGATTAGAAAATCTTGCTGTAATTGTGTCTGCCAGAGGCATTGCAGCTATATTTCTAGGAAAAGTTACTCACTTGAAGTAGTGCTGTACTGACACCACAGTGACTCCCTCCAAGGGCTTTGTTTAAAAAAAACAAAACAACTCCCTCAGTTCTGAATTTGACTCTTTATTTCCTGTTGAAGAACTTGCTTTCTGTCTTCTGTTGGTGCTAGATGTGGAGATTACCCTTTTTTTTTTATTATTTTTTTGTTACCTACTGTCCTGTTCACATTTTTTTTGGGAAAGAAATAATGGTATATGATTGACTCGCCATTCATTCTCCCTCTCCTTCTCCATTCTCCTGAGCCATCTGTTTTGTTCTGTAGTGTGTGGTTTTTTTTGAGGAGCTAAATTCCTATTTGCTCTAATTGAAACAACCCAGTATTCAAATGGGCTTGGAATGCTTTTGCTAACCATAGGGTCAGATTTTAACATAATAAAAAGTAACTCTTCAAAAAGAAACTGGATGTAGCGTGCTTACAGCAACTATGAGACTAAAAATGTACAGTGGGGTCCAGGAGTGCATAAAAGTCAAAGAAATATTAGCAGCTGTTTATATGATCAGTTAGAAACTAGGTTGATTTTTCTCCACTTACATGCAAGTTCTTGTAAAAACAACCAGTTATTGAATTGCAGTCTGTTGTTATACTTTATTACCATGAGATGACTGTATAGCCTGTGTGCTGTGTGAGTATGCCTTGTACCAGGAAGCAAGCTACTAAAAAACTGTGGGGATCCACTGGTTTCTGCTGTAATAATGTTGTGCCAGTGTTGTGAGATACGTGTAAGCCCTTGGATTGTTTCCTGCTGGAGTGAATATATTGATCTTCAAGATACTGAACAGTCAGCAAAGGATGAAAAGAGAATTTGACCCTGTAACAACCATTGTTTTCTTCTTTGTTTTTAAAATACTGTGATGTTTGGGAACTGTGTGAATTGTAAAATCCGGCCAGTGGCTGTGTGTCAAAAGTGACTTTCTTAAACATGAGAACTCTTCCTGAATTAGGAACATTTGCAGCCCAGACACTGCTGTATGTCAGAAGGCCTGTGTAACTCTTTGCTCTACACTTTAGTGCCTTGGGATTCTTCCTGGCGCTGGACAGGCCTGCTAATGCCTTTCCATGCTCTCTTTCCCCACTTTCCTCCTTGCTTTGCTGTCCTGTGACATTTCTGACATCTCTGTGGGGGGAAACCTATTTCAGTGCAGACTGTAGCTTTGACCTTGCTTACTTTTGGACCAACCCTTTTGTAGATGTTGATGTTCAGTAGGTAGCTGTCTTGCAAACAGCAGTTGATGTTACGCTGTTGTATGCATGCAGAACACTGTTGACCTATAATCTGTGATACCAGGACATGCTGAGGTGACTTGATCCTTTATGCTAATATTATTGTCTTAACTGTGCTTGCTCAATGCTCTCTGGTATGTTTCCAGGCCTGCCTAGAGGGTCCTAGGGAGCACCAGAGAGTGAGGAACTGGAAAGGTAGTCTTGAAAGCTCACCTATAAAAGGTCATTGAATTTTAGCATGTTGCTTGGCTTCAGATATATATTTATTGTAGTATTATGGGCTTATTCCTTCCATTTGATTTGTCAAAATCTTCTAACTGTATGAGCACTCACCAGTCCTTGAGAGTAAACTGAAGAGGTAAATAAAATCCATAGAAGGAAGCACTGTCATTGGTATTAGGAAAAGAGACTTTTTCACACAGTATGAGCTGAAGAGCTTTACCCCAAAACACATTAGTCCAAATTGTCTAGATTCAAAGGCCTGCATGTCATTGAAAACCTACCCAGTTCTGATTTTTCACTCCAGTTATTTTCACTCCAGTTAGCTTCTGTGTTGCTGCCACTATATTACAAGGAGAATATTAAGCTAACTAATAAATGCTAAAGTGTCTACTTCCTATTCCCACCAAAAATAAGTGAAAATTAGTCTTTGACTTATCAGAGATCATGTCCTTGCTAGATGAGCTAAAATTTGTGGGTGGGTGCTGGCACTTCAGAAGATAAACAGAAAGCCATTTTAATTTCAAGCCCCACTGCAAACAGAAAACAGAAGATCAATATTTGAGAGACAGTATATAAGGGAACAAATGAAACATAAGTTCTCTAATTCCCTATTATCTGCTCTCTCGTGTGCCAAAATAATAATATGCTCCAAAGCCTTGGGTAGCTTTTTTAGTGTTGAAGAAGAAAGACCACTATGGAAGTGCCAAGGGTTTCTTTTCTTGGCTGACATTAGTCTGTATTTGGAGCTCTGGCTGATGTTTCTGATGGCAGAGTCTGCTTTATGTCAGCTTTGAAGAAATCTGAGTGTTTGTCATAAGGCAAATCATAGGCACTGCAAGGTAGTTAAAAACATAATTTTGAAGTGACTGTACATGCTAATACTGTGTGCAGTACTTTACAGGAATGGAAGGTGTGGCTTCTGTCCTGGAGCTTGTGTTGCCTAAATCATGTGAAACACAGAATAAAAGGTTCAGACCAAATTCCTTAAGCTTGCTGCATATGCAGTCTTGAAGCCTTACTAATTCAGTGTACAAGGGTTGTGTGAAAATGACACACGGGCATTTCTGCTTCTGTCATTTTAGTTCAGTGTTGTGTGCTATTTTGATTGTATACACAGAATAGAAGAACTCACATTAACAGTGTATTGTGCCAAGATATATATTTACTATGACATCTCTATTGGATTTGGTAGGAGAACTGAAAATTGTGTTTTCAACAATATATTTATAGATATATTTCAGTTTTTAATAAGGGGAGTGGTTCATTTCAGAGCCAACATGAACGCTGTTGGCTGCATTGGGCAGAAAACGCTGCTAACAGAGCAGCTGGCACATATCTTTCTAGGCTCCATCTGTCAGAGTCGGCATTGCTTTGGAAATCGCACTCCTATTGGATAGATTCGTTTCTTGCTATAAGGTTCACAGCCTGGATTTAAACAGAATTCCTAGGTTGATTTTGTTTTGTTTGGGGAGGGGTGGTGGTGGTAGTTATTTACTGTTTAAAAATAAAATATTTTTGTAGGCTACTTGTGCCCTCCTTTACAGATTTGTTAAAGTCTGTGTCAGAGTGCTATGAATGCTGTGTCTTAGTTCAAGAAAAAACAGATGAGGGTAAGGTAGTTATTGAAAGCGTAATCTCAAATACATGGTTCTCTGCCATGTACACAGAGGTCAGAATGGGCTGGGATCTGATGATAATCTGTATCAGTGTATCTGAGAAAGTTAAGTACTTCTTTTTTTTATAAACATCAATGTGCGTATTAATCCCGCATTTTTTGTTATCAAGACTGATACAATTTTACCATTGTGGGGTACGTGTTTGTGTATATAGGTAATAAATGCATGTCTCTTAAACTCTCTTCTTTAGGGGGAAAAGTTCTTTCCAAAGGAAACTCTTCTTCATCTACCTTCCCCCAAAGAGATAATGATTAAGAAAATGGAGAGTCTTCTTTTTACAGTTAATCAACAGAATGAAAAGCAAATTTCAAGTGAAATAAAATCCAGAAGGACACAGCCAGATTGGCTAAATTGGTCTCAGCCCATAGAAATGCTAATTTTGCTATCAAGGCTATTCAGGACTGGTCAGGGGAATATTATTGATGGAAATAAAGGATTTCCTTCTAGTTGATTGTCTAGCATGTCTGGGATTTGGGGGAAGGCCCTGTCTGAAACAGAGCCTGGGAGTTGTAGGCAGTGCTTGTTACGCTGTCTTATGTGTTTGTTAAACTACAGTGATTTGGTATATGTCTTGACCCTTGAGATGGAATAGCTGACTAGTCAACGATTTTTGTCAAGATAGTATTTCTAAAAAGAAACAGACTGAAATCTTCCTTGTGAGCTGTGCTGTGGTGGTGATCAACATATCGTCTGGTATCTTGAATGAATGCCAGATTTATTGTGCAATGTCTTTACCTGGGGAGAAGAGATTTCAAGTTCTACCAGTTCCTCTGCGTTTGGTATAGCTGACTTACTGCATCTTATCTTGGAGAAACTCAATAGACGTGGTGTTATTTCATCCCAATTGGCCTTGTTGTTGTGGATGCTGGAAGGAAGTTCACTTCAGTTGAATTGTAGATGATAGCTTGGCTGTGTTTATTGAGGATTTCTGCCCCAGTAGGTGGGAAGAATTACTGTTTACTGAATGGACTTGAAATAATTTCATTATCTTGGTTTTAATTGTTGACTTAGTGTAGTGAGGGGGATCTTGGGATTTAGAACTGTGCTGAATGGTTAGGCATACTTCTGTCTCCCCTGTCTTTAAATTACTTTGTACTCCTGGAACAGCCAGTTATTTAAGTGTTTGAGAGCTTTGATACTTTGATTTGACACCACTTCTCACTATGTGTAGGGAGAGGTTTGTTGGATAGTCTCTTCTGTTTGTTTTTTTTTCACTGTCAGTGAAGGATTGTCTGCCAGTCCTCTGGAGAGAGGGCCTTCGACAGATGGTGGACATGTTCAGTGACTGCAATATATTGCTATTAATAACTTGCAAGCTATTGGTTAGTTAAGATCTTGAGCTTTCAATGCCTCACCTCCAAGTTCAGGAATGGTAGAAAAGTAGAACAAAATTACTGGCAAATCACTTCAGTAAAGCACTTGAACATTTTTTTGCTGTGCATATTGTAGTACTGACCTTTGTGATGCAGAATTTTAGTTGAGGTTTGCGTGTGCCCTGGGACGTTTGGGGTTTTTTGCCTTAGTTCCCCTTCATATGGAGACTGGGTTTGCCCTGTTGCTTTATCAGACCGTGCTTGTACTAAGTCCCTTCCTGCTCCTTGTTCTCATGTAAATGCTTTATTTTTAGATTTCCCACAGGTGTTTTCACCAATAGTAATGATATGAAGGCCAAGGCAGGTGTTTCCAGAAATATTGATGGTGGCTCATCTGGGACTGGTTATTTGGAAGACAGACAGCAGATGAAGTGTACTGGTGACTCTCTGAAGTGTTATCTGTGATGCTATGGGAGAATGTTTCTTGTGTTAGTATGTTGGGCAAAGGTTGAGCTTGAAGTTCTGAACTAACTCTCCTGAAGGCTGACTTCACTTTCCAGTCAGGGAGTTGAGGTGCTGATCAGTGAGGAACAGCCTGTAACTTGTAGACAGGTAAACACCAGGCCTAGAATAGCCCTGTGGAAATTGAGAAGTATTCCCTGTGTCATCCCCTTGAAGTGCTAGCCTAATGTATTTCAGAGAGGATTTCTTCAATGAGATTGCTGTATGGCATGAGCACAGTAAGCATGTTCCAGGAGGCAGGTGACACATCTGATTCATACTCTGTCCTCATCTGATGGCATACACAGTATAAGCAAAACCTATTTGTGATTTTTGAAGCCTTAGTTTTCCCTGCCACTCTGGAATGGTATATATCCTGTGAGGCTGTGTCTGTGATGAGAGAGACCCTGAATGCTCCCTGCTGAGCACCTGCTAGTAATAACCAGGGCCTGTTTGGATCTCCTTGGGTGGCTTTCAGGTAGGTAGTTGGCTACTGAAAGTTCTTCAGATTGTGTAACCTTGTGGCGCTTGCTGCTGTGACTTGCCAGTTTGACTTTCTTCTCCCATTTATAACTGATACTCTGATGTAATAACAGTAACAGACAAGAAGTCTACCCATGGTGCAGTGTGCTTACAAAGCAATCTAACAAGCTTTGTGAACTATGGATAAGGGGGATTCTGTATCCATGAGCTACCTACTTATTTTGTTATGTAGCTCCTCAGTTACTTACAGTGATCTCTGGATTTACAGTACTTGATATTCAATGTAAATTAGACTTTTGCTCAGTAGGTAAATATTATCTAGTGTGTATGGCATATTTAAACCTTTGGAACATGTTACTGCAGCTTGGATGTGGAATACTTGGTCTAAGCTGAACATACATTGTCAGTAGTTTAGAAATGCCCAGACCCTTTGCCATTAGCAGTCAGAAGTAACAAACAAACAAACCCTCAAGACCAGCTTTGAGTTACTAAAAGCCTTATCAGATCAGTGAAGCAGCAACTTCAAACTCATAGATGCATCTGGAAGCTTCACATAATGTTACAAGCTCTTGCTTTAGGAAGGTTTGAGTGCTCCTGTTTTCTGAGTGGGGAAGCCACTTTTCAGAAATATGTTCCTTCCACCTTGGAGTGTCCCCAGCAAGTTCTGAGTGCAGTAAAGTATTGATATCTAGGAGTCTCCAAGCCACTGCCTGGACATACATCTTCATCATTCTATAAAGGTATTTCCAATTGACTTGAAAAATGAAATGCTGTAGATTGTAGCTACCTTAAGTTAAAAGTTTGGGCTGGATGTTTTTATTCTGAGTAAAACTTCATTCCGGAGTTTGTTGGGACCAGATCTCTGAGCTAAAATGGTACGGCCTTAGTGAAGGAAGCAGAACTTTGAAACCTCAAGTGCAGTATCTGTCTTAGCAGGAAGTATGCATTCTGTAAATGTCAAAGATAGATAAATGACAACATGAACCAAAGAGAATACAAAAAGTCATGTTGATAACTTCGAATGGCAGAATTGTATTCTGTGGATGCTGATACATGATAGAGGTTGCTAAATCCATATGGCAACTGGTTGTAGTAATGCTAATTTTCTGTCTATTCAATTAATGAGAGGTGGAAGCATTTTTAAAAAAGACAACCAAGATGTAAACCCAAACAATTATCTTGTGTTTCCTTGTGAAGCAAACACAAATGTATTGCACTGTTGAATTCATTAAATGTTCATGAGCAATAACAGCAAAGACATATAAAACTGAGTGTGAAGTTGTTCCTGTAGCTTGGTTGCTGAGAGTGATCAAGCCCTTTAACAGAATGCCAAGCCTCTGAACAGGCATTGGGCACTGAATAACTAACAGCTCTGTTTGGCTTAGTGGTTATTGGGCTGCTTTGGGGCAGTGCTCTGTTAGTAGTTTATCCTGGATGGATTTTTCTCTGCTTGAGTTTGCACATATTCTAACAGCTGAAGATGAAAAATGTGGAGCAACACATGCCTCATACTGAGGAGGCAAATTAATTTGTTTTTGCTAGGGCAACTAGTCTTGGTGTGATCTGATGAGCTGCTTTCTGACCTTTGTGAAATGAGCCAGTTCTTCTGGTGAGCATGTTATCTTACAGGGAGTTTTGGGCATAATGAATGGGACTGAAGTGGAAAGAGGGAAAACAGAAGTCAGAGAACATGGAACGAAGGTATGGACCTTGCAACAGAAGGTTTGGCTTCCAAAGACACTTTGCAGTGTGAGCTGATGCAATTTTTGGAGGAAGCTTGATGTATCACTGAAATGAAGAATCAGTAAACAAGCCCCTACTCTCTTTTTACTGTGGCAGTTGCTGGGTGCAGAATCAGTTTTGATTCGACTACAGTAATTATGCAAACTTCTTAAGAAAGCATTATGATACAAGTTTGGATTTGACAAAAATACATGACATGCAGTGTGGAATGCCATGCTAGTTTAACTGACTCTTTAGGTACCCAGTTGGATAATAGGAGAGGGTTGGGGTTTTTTTAGTATTAAACCTAGTTATGTGAGAGCAATTTCGAACTGCAATTTTCCCATAGTAACATGACTGTTGAGAGTCAATACAGGTGGGAGTTTACTTAAGAGAGGGAAACTTTAAAAGCTGTTATGTGCTGGATTTAAAGAATATTCACTTTGCTACCAAAAACTTTCATTTATATCAAGGTCTACTGGAGGAACAGCGGTATCTTTGAAGCTTTTAATGTGAGATCCTAAATTCTAAACTATTAGGAAAAAAGTCAGTTGACAGCATTTGTATTGTGTTGTCTTTAAATCTGGATAGGTAGCTGATACTTATGTATCATGCTGAAGTATCCGAAAGCATGTAAATGTGCAATATCTTCTATAGTACTTTTTGGTTTTACTTAAAGAGGGAGACGAAAGTAACAGTTGAAGAACACCGAAGTCCTGTCTCCCTCCTGTTCCTGCAACATAGCTCTTGGCTTCTCCTGCTCCCCTCCCTGTTCTGCTGGCTGTGAAGCCTTTAACTTCTATCTTGCAAATGCCAGCAGTCCTAATTAAAAGGTGCAAAAGACTTATCAGATTAGTTCTAGTCTAAACCGTTAACTTGGGCAACTTCAGTTTGCAGTTTATCTGCAAAACTTGAATATGTTTCTAAACTAATTCTGCTAGGACATTAAATATGTTCCACATCACAAACCATGTTCATCTAATCCTGCTACTAAACCAGTCATTTTAGCAAATAACTAAAATGTTAGGTGCTTAGGCAAATGAGGGCAAAGCATTTGATCAACAAATCATTAGAGAAGAAAAGAAACTTTGTACACTGAAGTTTTCTCAATTGACAACACTCAGTAATTGAGTGATGTGTCTTTGTAACTTGTTAGTGTTCAGCCTAACATTATTTAGTAGAAACTTAGTAATAAGAAAACTACTTGAGTTTATATGAAGTTAGAATCACAGAATGGTCAGGGTTGGAAGGAACCTCTGAAGTTCATCTAGTCCAACCCACCTGCTAAAGCAGGTTCTCTAGAGCAGATCACACAGGAATGTGTCCAGGTGGGTTTTGAATGTCTCCAGAGATTAGACTTCCACAACCTCTCTGGGCAGCCTGTTCCAGTGCTCTGGCACCCCCAAAGTAAAGAAGTTTCCCCTCATATTCAGATGGAACCTCCTATGCTTTAGTCTGTGCCTGTTGCCCCTCATCCTATTGTTGGGCACCACTGAAAGGAGTCTGGTCCCATCCTCTTGACACCCACCCTTGAGATATTTATAAATATTGATGAGATCCTCTCTCAGCCTTCTCTTCTCCAGGCTGAACAGACCCAGTTCTCTCAGTCTCTCCTCATAAGAAAAATGTTCCAGATCCCTCCTCATCTTCATAGCCTGCTACTGGACTCCCTTCAGTAATTCCTTATTCTTCTTAAACTGGGGAGCCCAGAATTGGATACAGTACTCCAGATGTGGCCTCACCAGGGCAGAGTAGGGGGGGAGGAAAAACCTCCCTTGACCTGTTGGTCACTCTTTTCCTGATGCAGCCCAGGATACAATTGGTCTTCTTGGCCACAAGGGCATATTGTTGGCTCATGGTCAACCTGTTGCCAACCACAACTCCCAAGTCCTTCTCTGCAGTGCTGCTTTCCAGCAGGTCAACCCCTAACCTGTACTGGTGCCTGGGCTTATTCCTCCCCAGGTGAAGGACCCTACACTTGCCCTTGTTGAACTTCCATTATGTTCTTCTCTGCCCAGTCCTCCACCCTGTCCAGGTCTTTCTGAATGGCAGCACAGCCTTTTGGTGTGTTGGCCTTCCCTCCCAGTTTGGTATCATCAACAAATTTGAATGAAATTAATGAATCATGTTGCCTGCTGCCTTTATTGGCTGTGCCTAATTCAGTAAACCTCTTATTTCACATGCCACAGAAGCTGCTACCTGCATTTTCACTGTTGTGCAGAGTGATAGAAGTTGAAGTATAAGTCATCAGTTGTTTCCTTTATGCTCCAGCTCAGTGTTTTTAAAGTTGCTGCTAGTGACGTCTTGAAGTCTAAAATGCCTCTTTGGAAAGCCAGGATGCTTTGGGAAATTTGCTTCTTAAACCTTTAGTAGTTTTAGAGATCTTTTATCACCAAAGTTTATTTTCTGAAGAAGCAAAATGACTCTTACTTTTTTCCTGACAGCTAGAAATGTCAGTATTCTTTTTAGGTGAAAGGAAGCTTTGCTTGCATTTGGAAATACTAAAAATATTTAATAGAGTTTTGTGTAGTGTGGCCTTAGTACATGCAATAGCTGCTTTACCTTTTGGGAACTTTGTATTAAACTGTTCTTGCAGCTTCACATTGTAGAAGGTTGTATGTGAATCTGTTTGAAGGATGGCATTAGCCAAGTGTTCTAATACGTGTCAAAACATTGCTAGGAACATTAATCATGAATATGAACAAATTTGCTGGATGGGGTGGGAATTCACCCCTGTTAAAATAAATAAATAAAAGGTAGCGTAGCTTGTGTTGCAGTATTGAGGTCATGATGCAACTTTATAATGTGTATGAACAGCTTGCCTTCTGGTTTTCTCTGTAAAGCAAGAGAGACGAGAAGGATTCCTTATAGCTGTTGCATCTTTTCATACTTTAACTTGGGGCAGATTCAACACATGTGGATGTTAAACTAAAATATTGAAGTGAAGAAAAAGGAGGCAAGAGTTAAGAATGAGTACGTGGAAAGTGGAAAACACAGGTCTCAGTTGAATGCAAGCAGAATTTCTTTGTTTCCTGACTTTGTTCTCAGTATTGTAACTGTTGTATACAATATGTGTGTTATTCAAAGAAATCGATTTTAAAAAAAAAAACCCAGACAGAAGTCTAGTTGGAAGGGTCAATTAATAGGAACCTCTCCTTTTGTTTGCCGAGGTGGACTGACTATTCCACATACAAATAAAATGCGGAAGAAACTATGCTAACATTGAGTCATCATGTACTGCAAATCCTTCTGCAGTGTACTGTTCCTACAGAGGGAAGAAAAAAGAATCTGGATAGCCACAGTTTGCAAGTTGGGTAACAGAGGAGGTACACGGCCTCCTCCACAGCCAGCTCCCCAGCTGTGATACAGGAGCACTTCAAAATGGGGTGCATATGTATTTTTGAGGTGGAGGTCGTGTTGGTAGCTCCCATCCTTCCAGTTAGAAGGGATTTACTTGGGCCATGTGGTTCAAGTCACATAAGTAGTTGCTGATCTTGGACAGTAACCTGCCCTCTGACTATCTTAAGGAAGATATTATTTCAGTGGGGAAGTGACCCTTTCCTTATATTTTTGCCCTTCAGGGGGAAGCTGTGCTCCTTTCTGACACCTCAGAATATGTGTGTCTTCTCAGTTAATGAAGAACTTCCTCAGCTGTCAAGGAAAGTTTATTTAGCTTTTGTGTGAGGAGGGATAATTTCACAAATACTCCTGCACGGAGGAACCCTCTATGCATGCTGTCTTGATGCTCTGCTCACCCTTCTACTGGGCTGTGGGAGTAGCAGCCAGCATAGCTGGAGGGTTGGCTTTATAGGTGACACATGCAGTAGGAGACACCCAACTGTGGGAAAATATTTTTCTGTCTTTAACTGGCCTGGGCTGCTTGACCTCATAAGAGATGGCAAAAGCTGCATTTCGGTGTTCCTGGGGAGCTGGAAGCTTTTTGGGAAATGACTGGTTGAGCAGGCTTCAGAAACTCAGCTCCGACAAATCATGATAGTGTTGTTTTTTCTCCTGAATGAATTGTTTCTTGGCGTGTAACTTTATTACAGTTAAATATTTTTCAAATTCTTTATCTCCTCCTTATTATTGAGAATTTTTTAAATGTATATGCAGGTCAAGTACTTTTCACAGTCAGATTTTCTTGATTACAGATTCTTCTAAATATAGGTTGTATTTTTTGTTCCTGTCCTTTTCCCTGACCCCCCCCCCCCCTTTTCCTGGCCTTAAGCAAACATCTTGTTCTTTTGCTTTACAGGCTCCAGATAAAAGGAAAGCATTAGAAGAGACCAAAGCCTACACAACTCAATCTTTAGCCAGTGTTGCTTATCAGATCAATGCACTGGCCAACAATGTATTACAACTGCTGGACATCCAAGCTTCCCAGCTACGGAGGATGGAGTCCTCAATCAACCATATCTCACAGGTATATTTTTTCTTTTATTTTTTAATTTTTTTAATAGAGAACTGACAACATTGGGAGGAGGCATTATCTTGTCTCTTGTAGTACTGAGCTGGATAGTTTATGTTGACTTCTTTGAATTCTCTGAGTAACATGATAGAAAATGGTGAGGCTTTTTTCTTTTAATATTTATGAAAGCCACTTTGTGATGGAGGTCATGACTGAAACAAAACAGTTCCTTTATCTAGAAGTGCTTGGAATGTACATTTGCTTTAAAGCAGGAGTTAATTACTAAGATTCTAAGGTCTGAAGCTGCAGTTGAGGGAGTGGTAGAGATGATTTTGTTTCTGAGGGAAATCCAGACAGAAGTACCATATAAGTGTTGGTGTTTTATTTAACATTGCAGCATATACAGTAATCTCTTTTTTTTTTTTTTTTTTAATACCCTTGCAGGATGTAATTTTATGGGCTGTGTGGGATTCCCATGCTGCCACTACCTGCTCAAGCCAAGGCAGCTGAATGTATGAGCTGACCTGACTTGTAGTGTGACTGTAGCATTGCTGATGCAGGGGGGGCGTGGAAATAGATGATGGGAAAGAACAGGCCTGTCCCTGTCAGTGGCAGCCTGTTTGCCCCTGGCTCAGGCTTCACCCTGCCTGGCTGCTGCTAAGGGAGGAGAGTTGATGCCTGTACCTGATCTGTCACTGGCCTGATTGTGTGGTAAGTCAATCAAAAAATGTCTGGAAGTGGCTTATTACATAATCAGGTGTGTGCCATACTAGTGTCAAGGAAAGGATAGACAAGATCCACTCACTATTTAACCCTTAATGTTGCTGTTCTGAAGTGGTGTTGAGTTGTTGAGGGCCCAGTGTCCACTCTGTCATATGCTCTTACTGAAATTCACTTGGATCTTTGATGGGCTTTATGTCCTAGGCCTGTCTGAGACATTTTATAAACAAATCTCAGAGGATTCAAGCTAAAATGTTCTTCAGTGCAGCTGGTGAATTTAAAACCTTTGTTGATCAACTGATACTCTGTTAGTGGTACATGTTAGACCAAAAACTTGAAAGAAAATGCTTCTATTGTATGGCCTCTTCTCTCTGTTTCCCTGTAGGCCCTGGTAGCCTCAGTTTACTGTTCTTTTAGAATAACTGTGGTTTTAAAAAAATCTTTCTGTTAAATGGTAACACAGTGGTTCACTAAAAGCCTGTCAGCAGGCTGAAGATTCTGGTGCATGTGGAAGGGCCCTCATAATAGTAAGCCTTTCAAAAAGATGTGCCAGGGGAGATTTAGGTTGAACATTAGGAAATGGTTCTTCACCCAGAGGAGGTGTCACAGCCCCAAGCCAGACAGTGTTCAAGAAGAGACTGGAAAACACCCTCAGACACATGGTGTGAACTGTGAGGTTGTTATATGCAGGGGCAGGAGTTGAACTCGATGATCTTTGTGGGTCCCTTCCAACTCAGGACATTCTGTGAAAAAGGCTTGTCAAGTTAGTATGTGCCAAGATCTACACAGTGTTCAGAGCTGTATCAGGTATCTAAAAAGTACCTGCTACTGAAATAGGAAAGCAGGTTAAGTACAGTTGTTGTAGATAAATTTCTTATTCTGTCAAGTATTCAAAGACTTCTTGAAGCTAGGGTTATGACTACCTCTGAAGAAATGACTGGATAAAGGACTGAACCTACAGGGCTTTCCCAAGCATTGGGTGTCCTTTCAGACTGAGCACATCTTTTCTTACGTGTTTCAGAGCTGCAGTGTGTGTGAAATGATTATTGTTAAATTCTCCTTGGCCCACTGGTATGACTAACCATGGAAAAATCTAAAATGTTTGATACTAGCACAAAAGGTGTTAACCCTCTGTACTGTTTGCGGCTTGAATTGAAGACGCTATGATGAAAGCTATTGAGTCACCTGATACATGAACTGTTTGCTAAAGACTCTGAACAATCAGTGCTTTGTAGCGCTTTTGAGGAGCGTTTAGCAAGGTCACTTGCTTGTAGTTTCTGTCCTGGTTGGTCTTTCTGAAACTAATCCTTGCTTATAAATGAACCTCTGCAGACTAATTTTGTAGAATTAAACTGGATACAGATAATGCATGCATACCAGCTCAGCTATTTGCTTTGAAATGTTTCTGCTCAAATGCTTCAACTGTATATCTTAAATCTGCTGTGCAGTTGCTTTGATAGTCTGTTTCTAAATTCTCTGAGGTCTCCAGAGTGTCCTTCCCAGTGCTTGTATCAGTTGTGAATATTTTCATGCCATTAAAGCATGGGAATGAACACATTCTCAAAATGGATTTCTTCTTCATGAAAGTAGTATTGCCTAGAAACACAGATCTGAGGCACTGCCGGTCAATTACTCAATTCTGGGTTTTGCAACACAGAGCAGATATCTGTGAGTTAAGGTACAATTTGATAGTTTTTTTTCTGGTTAAAAAAACCTTTCTTCTTTCCATGGAAGAAAATCCTGCAGGCGGTTTCTGTTCCCCTGCTGTGTTTCAGTTCTCTACGCATGTTTTCCAAAATGACTCTAGGCTAAATGGCTAGATAGCTAATCTTGATTAGTAGCCACTCTATATTTTTTTCCTAGCTATGCACCTTCTTCACTCATGATGGAGTGGTGTGTTCTGTTGTTACTGGAGCTTAATTTTACAGATGGAAAGTTTGCTTTTACAAGAAAAAATTAATTCAACTTTGGTTCCTTGTTGAGAGCTTCAGAGAGGCTTCACGCTGTGGTGTGGGAGCCACTGCTCTGAGCACACGGAGGCTGTGAACAGCTCCAGGAATGGCTTTCACATATCTGAGCAGACTTCTCCTCTGGCTGCTACATCTATATTTTCTGCAGTCATAGTTGTCTTTCAGCTGTTATGTGTGGGTCTGGAGTGACCTGCCACGTAATTATTTACTACACCAAATATACAGAGCTGTGGACATACAGTTCAGCTCTTTGGCTTAGACCCTTGGTATTCACATTGAGCTTTTGTTGAGGTTTTGATTACGGGGTGACAAAACCGTGGCAGATGTATTGTTAACCCCTTCTCCCCCCCTTCCCACGTCAGCCTCTCCCTCTCTCCCCACTAAGCACAGGTGATTGGGAGGGAAAGAAGGACAGAGAGAAGAGAGTTGGAAAAATTTAAAATGGTTTACTAATGCTACTAATAAGAATAGGGAAAATAATACAAAATATACAAAACCAATGAAAAAATATACAAAACCAGTGAAAATCCCAGCAACTGCAGAGCTGGCACCCGAAGTCCTGGACTGGACTCTGCAGCCAGCCGGAACTGGATTCAGTCTGTCGCTAGGCCTCAGTTCGCAGGGACGACTAGCAAGGTCCTCTCCTAATGTTAGCCATGAGGAAAAGAGATGAGGTCCTTGTGATCTCCCACTTTTATATGAAGTATGATGTGAATGGGATGGAATACTTCAGTTGGTCAGGTTTTTGGTCACCTGTTTCTCATTGCCCCTCTCAAGTGATGTGCATGCTTTCTTAGCAATGTTATGCAAGGTTATTGATATGTCTGCCAAAACATTAATCTGGCTTTTCAGGAAAATGCAGCTAATATGAAGGCTTTAGCTGACAGGCAAATTCACTAAAAGAGAAACTTGTTTTTAACAAAACCAGGACAGCTTTGCCAAGCTGACTTGACCTTTCCAAGCTTCTCGGATACGACAGAGCAAAGACTTGATCACTGTTCTAGAGAAGTTTGCAAAGCTGTCTGATGTAAGAGAACCTACTCATCCTGTTAGGCAAGATTTGGAGGGAAAAAGATGGCCAGTCTATACTTTGGACCAATGTGAGCATCAAGGCTTCACTACAGACATTAAGGCATATATACCTCTAGACTCCCTGCTATAAGCTTTCTGTTGCAGTCAGGGTTACGTGGCGTATTTCTGTTAGTTCCTGTTCAGTGCTTTACTGTGTTTTTATTTACCTTGACAATGGCCATACTTAGAAGGGAAATTTCAGGTGGGAGTTGAGCTAGTTTTGATGTAAGATGTGAAAGCAGAGCCAGTCTGAGTGCTGCACTGTTACAATGTGGCATCTCAACTGTCCCTATGGGACACTAGTGAAAAGAGGCAACAGAGTAAGGACTTGAGCCCCCTGTGGTTTCTGGCCATCACTGCTGACCAGCCCATCCTCAAATGATAGGGAGTAGCAGAGCAGCAATTCTGTTGTGGTATAAATTGCTTTCAGTTGCAGCAACCAGAAAGAAGTTTTCTTTGAAAAAGATTGAACAACAATACCCAGGTGGTTTCCTTTCTTCATAGCATAAGATGATGTCTGGAATACATAGTATTTTCTTTTGTAGCACTTTTGGGGAAGATGACTGAATGCATGGACTGGACAGTGGAAGGGGAGAGGACAAGCTGTGGGTCAGCCTGTAACTGGATATACCAGGAAGGACCTTGGATATTGAAGTGGGGAGGGAATGAAGACTTTAAGACCTGTTTCCTAAGGTGTGCTGTAACTAAATAAACCCAGGATCTTTTCATGCATGCTGATGATGAGTTAAGAAAGATACTGTATATTTGTGCTCCAAATGCAGTTTCATTATGCTTATTTCCTATGCGTATTAAATGAAATTCTAGTTTCCTTTTTAAACACGTTGTTCATTTGTGTCGTTCTTGCATAGGTCCATGAGTCAATGAGTTACTTATTTAAAAAATAGAATTCAAAAATCCTCTCGTAACGCTTCTCTTCCTTCTGAAAATCAGTATCTTTTAGGAGAGGAGTTAAAAGTTCAGCTTTTCATAGCTTGAATATTTGACAAGGGAAGACTGCTCTAGAAATTTGGGTCTGTGTTCTTTTGCTCTTTTGACTTGCTCTTTCTTGGTTGTCCTCCCTCCTTCCCTCCTCCTTTTGGAGACAAGAGCTGACTTAAACATGTACTTTAAGATAAATTTTTTGCTGCTTCACTTCTACAGACTTCAAGAGAATGAAGATGGGACAGAGCCAGATTCATCTGAGGAGAGATAGGTTGACAGGGACATCCTTGTTTACTGTGTCAAAACCGAAAAATGTAACTGATCAGCGCTTGCATTTATGTCAGAGCAGCTGCAGTACTGGGTGTAGCAATTTTTTTTTTTTTTTTTTTTTTTTTACTGGGTATAAACAGTTTTAAAATAGCTCAGAATTTAAATCCATGCCTCTTGAAGCGTGAAGGAAGCAATAGACTCCTTTTTAAGAAATGATGATTTGCACCAGGAAATAGTGCACCCCTTAAACATTCAGTGTTAATTTTTTTATGTATCTAAAGCTTTCCTGTAATGCAAAATAGGGACTATTACAAAACAATATGTTCTGAAAGCATAACTCTCAGCAAAAAAAATTGGCGTCTTTTGTTACCATTACAAGTTAGAAGCTTTTAGAACTAATAAATAAATAAACAAATTTTAAAATCTCGGAATTAGTTTAGAGGAATCTTGCCTGTCACCATCCACATCAAATTCATTGCATGCGTAATTAAATAGTGCATCCAAGGAGAAAACCAAATGCCTTTTGTTTTTATGGTGTGATTGTCTAGCTGAAGTCGGGACAATAGTGAAGTACACAGATGTTACAATTTCTTGTAGGACTTCTGAAACTTACAGCTATAGCTTATGTTGAGTCACACATACAGACCACCCGTCCCCAATTACTGAGGCCTTTTCCACTGGGTGAGCGACCAGTCAGGACTGATGTGGATTAGTTTTCAGAGAAGCTCTGCTAAAGATGTTCTGGGGCTTGAAGTAGTGCGCTCCAAAGTAGTATCAAGTTGAGAACACAATAACTGGTGTTAGATGCCAGGGAAGGAGAGCACAAGAGCTGTGAGGTGCTCAGCAGGTCTCTGATGTTTAAAGAGGCATAAGGCAGCATACAAACATCATTTGAGTTTGTGGGAGCTTTCCCTTGGAGTGTGAGTGTCTGTCCTTTGGACTGATGTGATACTTGAATTCACGGATTGTGGTATATCATCACAGCGCAGTTCAAATTCATGTCTGAAAGCCAAGAAGTGGAAAGAGGGTAGAAAATATGACAAATCTGTTGATGAATGTGGGTGGTCTTGCCTAGGAACAAGCCATTATGTGAAGTACTTGAGTACACTTTTGGATGGGAGCAAAAACCTCTCTAGATCCTCTTAGTGATGACTGTGCTCCAAAGGACAGCTGTCCAGGTACTTTTATCCTGAAGTTGCCTCTAAAAAGAAGATGCTTAAAACTCTGATCTTGATCTCTGACATGAAGAACATATGGGCTGGACAAAAGGACTGTTAACTGGAAAGAAAATTAGCCAGAACTAGCAAGCAATTGATACCTGCTAACAAGCAGGATTAATACTGAAGCCCAGACTGTTCAGAATATTCTTTGGAGGCCATGCAGGGTTCTAAAGCATGTCCTCAGCAAATCTGGGGATAACTCTAGATTAGGAAAGGTGGTTCAAATGCTGAATGGCAGAACTTCAGTGCAGAGGAACTTTAAGAAACTTGAGGGGTTGAGCCATCAAAAAAACTTGGGAAACTGGGCAAGGTACAAGGACCTGTACCTGAGGTGGAATAACCCTGTGCATTTGTATGTGTTGGGAGGTGACTTTGTGAGTAGCCATTCTGCTGAAGAGGAGCCAGTGTGCTGCTGGATGTTGTGCTGAGCATGAGCCAACAACATCACACCATCTGAATAAGTGAAACAGTGTGACAGGGCTGCGTTTGGAAGGGTGTGGCTGGCATGTGAAGGGCAGTGATTATCATCTGCTCTGCAGTGATGAAGCTTCATCTGGAGTGCGATGTCTGATTTTTTTTTTTTGTTACCCATGCCTTGCTGAAGAGTGATTTAGGGAAACAGGAGATAGTCCAGCAGAGAGGGATGCTGAGATGATCAGGGGCACAGACATGCAACCTCCAAGGAGAGGTTGAAGGCATTGTGCTTGTTTAGTCTGACAAAAATGAAGCAAAACAGTGACATAATGGTAGCCTACAAATGCTTAAGTCTGGCTCTTTCATCTTTGCAGTTAGTCTTTCTCTTTGTAGTGACAGGCTAATGTTGAACAGTTAGCCACAAGTTGAAGCTCAGGCAGGTTAGTGCACAGAGTTGGGAAAATTATTTTTGTTGTAGAGGGTGGTGCAGCACTGGAACAGGTTATCCTCTGGTGTCACTCTTCTTAGTGTTACACTGCAGTAGCTGGATATATCCTAAAAGCTGTCTTTGTGTCCTTGCAAGGCATGTCATAAGCTATGGGAACTAAATAGTAAAGGAGAAGACAATTACTAAATCAGAAGAGAAACTGTCACTCCCTGTCTACAAATCTTTGTAAGCTCCACTTCCATACCAACTCTCCTTTCCACACTTTCAAAAGTGTATGCAGAGACCAAGTGTTTCTGCAGGAACTAGAGCATCATCTACTGTTGTATACATTAGAAAAATGTCTTCTCTCTGGTTCTCTTGGACTGCCCTTGCTTGTTAGCAGACACAAATATTCTAAATATGGTGAAGAAACTTGCACCTTTTGTTTAGATTAACTTTGCCTTGGGTGATGTTCCCTCTCCCAATAAAGTGCTGACAGTTATCTCAGTGACCTTTGCTTCACATCGTGTTCTTCCTGTACTCTCTGTGATAGAGGCCAAGGCTCCAAGAAGTTGTACAGTGCTTGCTCTGGCTACACATCTGCTTGTTAAAATTGTTGTTAACTTTGTGCATATCAGCATCTACATGATATGTATGAATTGCTTAGAATGTAATATAACATGTAAGGGTTGCCTTGTCAGCTGTTCTGTTGTGAAATTCCTTCCGTGACCACAAATGAATACACATAGGATCTGCCTGTAATTCCTATACAGTTCAGCTGATGCAGTTGAAAACCCCAGCACACAACCAACAAGAAAAAAAAAAAAATCAAATTAAAACAAAAAAATCCCCATGATACTTAGTTATTTATACCTATGAGGGAGTAGCCACAACTGACAGCCTTTCTGTGACAGGGAAGCACAGTTGCTTTTATGGAGAGGAAGAAAGAGAGCAAGAAACTTTTGTTTGCTGTCATTCTTTATTGCTATTGTTTTTTTGTGAACACAGGGTTTGAACGCGTTTTTGGGGAATGAGGGAAGTTGCTAACTCTAATAGCTGTTGACTGTAGTGAATTCCTTCACATGCTGATTCCCATTCTGCAGTCTGGTAGAAGGGCAATCTGAATACATAGTTTTCAAGGTGGTTTAGACCATTAAAACCTCCTTTCTGCTGAATGAGTATTTGGCCATAAGCTCTAGATACCTCATTAAATACTAAATTAAGAGGCCTGATGCAGCCTCTTGTTTTTGGAAATCAAAGCCAAAGATCCTAGGACTGTGAACATTTCCCTGAAAGCCTTTTTGATAATTTTGTGCAACAAAGGAGTCAAGGGTGTTTGTGCAATCTTTCTTTTTTAATGAAAACCTCTCTTCTGGAAGATACACCACATAAATGAAACACGTCACTAACCTGCTCATATTGAACTTCTTATTTTTTATTTCAGAGGCATCTGATTAGATCGTTGCCTGAAATTAGTTTCCTTGTGTTTCAAGTCTCAGTAAGCAATCAGTCTTCACATGTGAATAGCTCCTGGTTTATATTGAGTTACCTTTTTTTTACTTCTGTCAATGTTTTAGTGGCAAAGCAGAAAGCAAATGCAGTGTATGAGGTGATGGTTATAAGAACGTTGTGTCTAAAACAGCAGCAGGTAAGGGGCTAGCAAAGTGTTAAGTGGGTCATTGTATTTGCACTATCTAATGTAGCTATTTGGACATTGGTTTTCATGGTAGCTGGGTAGTTGCATGCTTGAACTGACTATTTGGGGAAAAGGAGAGGAAAAGTGAGTACAGGAAGTTTATTGTGGAGCAGATGAGTCTTGGTTGTGCCGCATCACCGAAGCTCCCCCTCTTCATCATCTGCCACTCAGGCACATGAACATGCGTTGCTGGGTGCTTGTGGCTGGACTTCTTGTGCCATTTGGAAGGACTGCTTAGTGCTGTCTGCTGGCTGGTTTTATTTGGGGTCACAAAAGTGCTTGGTTAATGTTAATCTGCAGATGGAAACCCAAGTAATGATTCACATGAGTGGTTTATGAGCCAGCAGTAACACTCTGCCACTCTTTATACTGCTGCTGGTTTGACTTCTCTTTACTAGCAGCCTTTTGGGACCCATTGGTATCTGTTACACCTCTTATAAAACCTCCCTTACAGATTGTATGTGCAGTGAACAAACTCTCTGTTATTAGTTCATAGGAGGTATTTGAATGACTTTTTAGCTGCCCTTCTGAAGCTGGGACAACTTCTGCTGTTTTATTGTAACTTTGAAAGAGTGTGTATGAAGTGTGGAAATCCATCCATCCATCCGTGTTGATCTTATCGAACACTTGTCATGTGGCTGTTGTACCCGGTGTGTGTCCCTTCCCCAACACCATCTGGGACAGTATCACCTCTGCATCACTGGCCAGTTGCAGAGCACAAAGTGAAAATTTTCCCTTTACTGTAATGGAAAAAATGTGTGTGAAATTGTATTACTTGATATAATTTATGGCTAAACACCTAAAGAGAAATAGCTTACCATGAATATTATTTTTTCAGAATTACTTATTCCACTGGAGAATATTGTTAGTTCTTAACTGACCCTGCTGCTAGGGCCACGATGGAAACGGAATTATGGTGGTAGTGGAAATAAGATTGTAGATTTGTTTGGATAAAAGCTGTACTGTATGTAGAGTTTTTTTGAGGAAAATTTGAATATGTTTTGGGCTAGCACAGTTTGAGTGACAACTAGTGGAGACCATGATTATCTTTGTCAGTCCTTCCCATTTAGAACACTGGTTGTGCAGGTAGAAGTGTCTGCCTTTTCCTCAATTTCAAAAAAATAGATGACTAAAGCTGTCATTTTCCTTTCTAATGTTTATTCCTGGTTCTAGCAAAAAGTTATTTAATAATTTTGCCTAATATTGTGCCTAATTGACATGAAAAATCTAAGTAATACGTGACCATGGAATCACATATCGTCTATTCCGTTTGCTTCCTCTTGGAGAATCTGCTAAATAGCTATGACTTTTTCCTGAATGTACCCTTGCATGAATGCTAATGTGTAGTGGTTTTGCAGCTTCACCTGTTCATGCCTGAAAGCACTTCATTTTTCCCCTTGCATGTTGTCCTGCGATAGTAATTTACAACGGATCCATCAGTATAATTCGGTGTGGTGTCACATGGGGATTGAAGCATAGCTTGCTATTTCTCTAACTGGCTTCTCGGTTCTGAAGAAGAATGTCTTGTCAGCCTCATCTTGTTGTGCTATCTCAAAAACCAGGATCAGTAAGGTGTGATTACAAGCTACTAGGCTTCTATACAAAGTGAGAACAAGTAGAATGGGGACCTTAGAGTTAAGATGGGTCATGATGGAAATGATAAAACATATCATTGCTTCAGGAAAGGTCAGTTGGGCTGTCTTTTGAAAATATAAGAACAAGGAAATACTGACTAAAGAGTGAAAGGCTTGATTTGATCGTAGGAGATTCTGCTTTCTTGTTGAATTCAATGTCTTATGGGATTGTTTTTTCTTATTTTTAAATTATATTTTTGAACTGTGTTCAAAACTAGGCTGTATAAGGTTGCAGGATAAGCCTTCAAACCACAAGTCAACCTTTATCTGTCTGGTAAGGGGATAAACGTCGTCTTTGGGAAGCTGATCCTTCTTTGTCCATTTATAGGATTTTCTTACGTTTGTTGTTAAGTATTGGGCAAGACGTAGCAATAGCCAGATGTGGTACAGGACTAAAAGAGATAAGTTATGCCGTAGATAAGGCTTGTCTCCTATGCTAGGCTGAAAAGATGTTACTGAAGTTTTTGAGCAGTGTGTGTATTTTTGCTCTCTAATAGCAGACAGGTGGTATATGGTAAGCTAATAACATGCCAGCTCATGTGGACTAGCAAATTGTTTATTCTTCCTAATCAGAAGAAATTCAAGTACTGTTTAAACCTGGATGTTTTTTAAAAAATAAACTTAGCTTGAAATTATGCAGTTGATCTGCATGTGAATCTTGGCAAATGAAACATGGCATTTGAGAGTGGATGAATGGTAGAAATGTTATTCTAGTGCTCCAACTCTGAACACTTTGCCTGCTGTGTTGATGAGTAAGATGCTGAAGTAACTGAGGATAATCTTCATTAGGGAGATGCAACCTATAAGTCATAGCAGAAATGTGCTATCTTCATGTAATTATGGGTCTTTAAGGTAAAGAGAGAAGTCCAGTCAAACAGCCTGAAACAAATTAGATTTTCTCAACTATCTAATCTCTTGCCTGTGAAACTGTATTTGGATTTAGTTTCCTCATATACCCTAAATCTTATGTTAAGAGACAGCACTGTAAGCCTGTACACTGATAGAAGCAAGGCCGTCCCTTATTTTATTTGGTCCTCTCTGTGCGCTGAGGATGGTCTACTCGCCACTTACGTATTGCTGTTCCAGTCTCCTCCTAAACTGATGTGTAGTTAAGCATATCTGTTTCTGTGCTGCATGGATGGTGTTCATCCATATGACATGTCTGTCAGTGCCTTATTTTGACAGTAGTTTGACAGTTGACCACAGAAGTGCTTGTCCTTCATGTGTTACAGTTTTGAAGCATCCCTGATGTAGTGGTACTGTTTGCTACTCTGGTATCTGGATGCTAAAACTGGAGGACAGAACTTCTGGAGGTGTTCATGGTACTTCAGTTAAAATAATGTGGCTTTCCCTTTTCTAGTACAGGCTGTGGCACATTAACAAATAATGAAACTTCAGGAAGTGGGGGGATGGTTTCCGTAAGCTCTCACTGAGAGAAATTAAAGTTGAATCACTTGGGATTTTGCTGCTTTAAGCAATTCTCCTGCAGTGCAGTGTGCCTCTTGGCGGCAGAGAGAATATCAAGCCTCAGTCCCAGTTAGCTTGCTTCTTACTTCCAGACCTCCAGACCTGGGAGCAAAAGGAGCTTAATGGCAGGAATTCAAGTTATTTGCATTTCACTTTCAACTCAGCATCTTTATGAAACTGTCTTTCCCTGGGCTGTATTGAATGTGTAGTCCTTCAGTCAGTGCAGAAACTCTTCAGAGATGTTGTCTGCTAGAGTTGCTTAAATTACTTGGAATAAATATATCTAATCCATTTATCCTTTTGGAAATTATTTGAAAAACTTTTTAAAGACTGTTTTCCATGTGAAATATTTGCCTGAAATAAGATTGAAGAATGCTGCTGACTGGTCATTGTTGGATAATGACAGGTCACCTAGTTCAATATTGTTTAAAAGCATCACCTAATCAGTAGAAACGGAATAAAGAAAATGTGGTGTGAATTTTTCCAAATGCATTTTTAGAAGGCAGAGGCTCTGCAAATAATTACATGACTTAAGCAAGCATCCTGGAAAAACAGATTGTGAGCAGCCTGCAGATCTTACTTGAATAAAGATGCTTTTCCTGTGTGCTCTTCACCTCCCCCCGGTTACCTAAATTTCTTCATCCATAGTAGTTCTTAAAACAAATGCATAGTTTTTGTTTACATTAGCTATACTTCTTGGAGTAAACACTATCTGTATTGCTGGATGGATATACACAACTTAAATCCAGAAAGTACATTGACCTCACTTAGGAAAACCAGGCTTTACCAAAGCCATGGGCAGGAGGCAGGCCACAGAAGTTTGCACAGCTGTATTTTTGTAGTCCATTAAATTGTGTCCTGATGTACTCCTTTATCTTGCAGGGAAATATCTTGCTCTTCACCAACACCTCCTTTCCTGATTGGGGTAACTGTAGCAGCATGTTGATCCCAGCCACTTTCCCCATGCACCTTGGTTTCTTGGAGAGAAGTTCAGTGACTTTTCAGTGTGTGTTCAGCTGTGCGGTGTTGCACAGGGCAGTTGACCAGTCATGCACCAGTTCATGGTGCTTTTTATTGTGGAGCTGTAAGGCCTTTTCTTGAAATACTGTGGTGTGGCTCAGAAGCTTGTAACCCACCACAGTGTTTGGAGCACCTTCCCCCAGGCACTGGTGTACCTTCCTCAGTTAGCTTTAAACACTTCACTGGGCAGTACTTGTGTAGTGTACATCTAACTTTTGCTTAAAGTGACTCTAAGAGGTGGACAGTCTCTTTTTTTTTTTTCCTGCCATTCTCTCGTGCCAGACAGTGTTTTGTTCTCTGCCTCCCCTTTCCTGAATTGTGGGATCAATTATCCTGGAGACAAGATCTTGAGAACTACAGGCTTCTTTCTGTATGTCATCCCCAATAGCTGACACTCCCCAAGGGTTTGCAATCAAATCTAATCATCATGCTAATAACTACACAGTGGATATGTCTAATTTCTGAACACATGATCAGTCTGACTAATGAATTTACTGTAACAGTGGTGGGATAATGCATTCAGTCATGGGGACACAGATGTCCTCTTCTGTGTGCCTAGGCACAAGACTTCAAGACTTGTACTGCCTTTCCACCTGCCACCGGGCTGCAGCATCTGTGTTCAGGTGCATGTGCACAGGCCAGAGCCAAGAACTCACTGCTGGGTGTGTACAAATACAAGTCTGAGAGGTGGTCCTGGAGAAGGGCTTGACTGGTGGCATGGTTTCTTCTTGGGCCAGGGTCTTTTACCAGAGTGCCCAGTGTAAAAATGTTGGCTGGGGAAGCTTGTTGTTCAGTACTAAGTGCTGCTAGGACTGTTGAGGCTGTCTGGATGTTCACAGCAGATATAATTGCAGTGTTTCATATTGGTAGTAGCCAAGAGTAGGAGGCAAAGGGAAATCCATTTACAGAAACAATGTGTAACTTCCTGTTTTAGTTGTGTGTGGAAATTAAAATGGAAATGGAGAAGTAGAGCAGCCTTAGCAATTCCATCTGTACCCTGTTCCTCCCTACCCTATTAAACTGGTAAATGTCATACATGCTTGTGATTTGGTTGTCTGTCTTCTGCTTTTACTTAATATACCCCAAATTACAAGAAGTCTGTATGAGTCAGTCCAAAATAGTAACACAGTTTTAGGAAACATGTGAGGGACTTTTTAACTCTCCTTTTTTGCTAGAATGTCTTAATAGGCTTCCATGCACAATACTGCAAAACTGGGATTTCAGAAGAAGTTTAAGCTGAGTGAAGTTCATGATACTTCTAAGCTTGTCCTCTGATGTACTTTGAGAAGGGATAGCTGGTTGCTGACCAGGGTTTGCGAAGCAGGGGTCTGGGTCAGAGACTTTAACTGTCTTGTTCTATATTTGCCTTTGAAAATAAAAGTGAGGAGCTTGTCAGATCATAGTTGTTTTGATATTAAAGTGATATGGAAGAGCTCTTGGCTGCAATAATATGCTGAAAGTGGTAGTATGGGTAGTAAGTTAACTGCGGAGTGGAATAAATATAATGAAAACATTTGAGTAGGATCTCTAGTGGCTAAGGGTTGTTCCTGCCATCGTATTTTACTCACTGGCATTGGGGATAAGAGGAAAAATCGGGCCATTGCTGGTTATCTTCCCATTGGAGGAACACTTCATAGCATTGCAACAAAGTTGTTTGCCGTAGAGACTTGCTTCCTTTGTACAAAATCTTGAAGAAATGCAGAACTTTAATAGTTCTCTTCTGGAGAAAATGCAATCTTCAAATTTTGAACATCTGGGAAATAAAGGAAGAGAAAAAGAAATTTCACATGTGGTAAGCTGTGTTTGTGGTACTAAGCCAGAGGTTTTGTGGTGTAGATAATACAGCCTTTAGCCATCTGATGGCTGCTTAATTAATACTCGTGAGTTACTCTTGGTGCAAGAGATTTCCTGCGAACTTATATCACTGCCATCAAATGAGATATGAACTAAGAGGTATAGAAATAACATTGTGCCTTGGATGATTTGTAATCAAAACTATGTTGGCAGGTGGCTAAAGGATACTCAGCATCATTTCCACACATATTGTCCCTGGTTTATGTCTTAGAGAAACAATCTCTCTCAGAACTGTCGATCTTGGACACCTCATAGGCTCTGAATTCACATGGAGAAGGAGGGTGCTTAGGAGAGGAATTTGTGTGTGTATGTGTGGCATTTGCTTGCGTGTTTTTGTTTATTTTGGGTTGTCCAGGTTTTTCTGTTTGGTTTTAAGAAAAGCAAGTTTCTGAAAATCAGTTCAGAAAGCCTTAAAGTAAGTACATGTGACAGATCAGAATAGTTTTTATGTGGGAGTTTTGTTATTCTTTAGCATAATGATTATTTTTGAGATGTGCATTAAATCCACTATCCCAACCATGTAATATAACCGTTATCATTGGAAAATATTTTTACTATTAGATGTGATAAACTAAAGCACTGAAGAGATGATAAATGAAAGCTAAGGCTATGTTGGCTCGCTTCTTTTCATGGGTTCCCCTCCTCCCAATTTGAAATGTGAAGTTACAGATAAATATGTGGGGTTTGGCTTTGGTTTGTTTTGTTTTCCTCAGGTATGAGCATTCTGGCTTGTCATTATTCCAGTTTTGTCAGTTTGTTACCTAAGACAATCTTTCAGAAAGTTCAAACTTGTTCTGTAGAGTTTTTTTTATAGGTTTTTTTTTTTAGATGGTTTCCTTTTCAGCCACCTGCAGGGCTCTTTGCAATTGCACATGTTCATCTCCTATGAAGTTGCTTTTTTTGGCACACAAAATGCTTTTCATTCAACATACAATTTAGTTCTGCTCCCATGGTGGTTCTTCAGTGAGTCCAAACTACTGAAGAAGCCTTTTAATTTTTCCTTTCTATCTTTGTGCTTTCCTTCAGTCAAAAATATTTTTAGATTTGTATGTTTTGTCTAATTCTAGACAAGTTCATTGCTTCCAGTAAGGAAAGGAGGGACTCATTCTGCCACTTTAAAATGCTGAAACTCTCATGTGGGAGCTTGCATAAGCATATTTTGTTTCTACTTTTTTTTTTTTTTAATGAGCCTGCTCATGCATGCATATCTTGAGGAATACCCAGCAAAAATAAATTTGAAATGACTAAAATCTAATTTCAGGTACTGAAATACACTCGCACATACAGTTGGGATTTTGACTTTGCCTAATCAAAAGCATTTATCTGCTTTTTAAGACTGCATATCCCAAATGTTGTTCTGTCAAAATCAATCAGTAGGATTGTACACTTGAAACACTTCTCTTTTGAAGTGGCTTCTATTTTAAAGTCGGTTTTTAATCAGCAGATTTTTGCATTTCTGGCTTGTGTTCAAATATAATAAGTCTTTGGTTCCATTTAGACAGTATTTTCCTCTGAAAACTTGTATTAGTGATGCAACTGGTGTTAGTTAATAATTGAAATGTCTATTCAGTTCACTGTGTAGAACATCTACAGATCACTAGAGGAGAGGGGATGTACCTCAACAGGATTCTGATGAAGGAACTGTTTTGGTGAAGGGAAGGTGAGGGGGGCAGAGGGAGGACTGTAAGAGAACTGCCCTTCAGAAAGGTGTTTATCATACACTGTGACACTCAGGTGGATGGGTGGCAATTGTTAATTTGCCCTGCGCTGTGGTTTTGACCTGGTGCAGAGCTGGGTCTGTGCTCCCTGTTGCACAGCGGTTGTTCAGCAAGGGCTGTGGTGTTTGCCCACAGCTGAACCTCCAGCAAGTACAGGAAAGCGTATTCTAGAGTGATGGGGGATTTTGTGTTAGAACAGAGAACAGCACCATGGAAGCTGCTTCCCTCTCCCCCGTTCCCAGCTTTTGATGCTGAAAAGCCAGAGACTTTAGGAAGCAGGTAGAAAATCATTGCAAATCATCGCCTATCGCCTTTTCTGTGTCTTCCCACAGAGATCTGCATTGAGGAGGCATTCTTTTCTACCTGATTATTATACTCAGACTCTTGAAGAGGGAATTGAACTAGCAGTTGAATTTGAAAGACCAAAAAAAATAATGTAAAAATTTGTGTTGTGCTGCCCTTGAAGATGTATCAGAGATCATTGGAGGGCTTGCCTTTTTTTTAAACAGTAATGTTCACAACAAAATTCTTATTGAAGCGCATGTACATTTGGTTTGCTCAAACAGTTAAAATCAGCAGTAGGGTTTGCCGAAGTACAGGATGTATGATCCATAACTCACTTCTGTGTTTTCACTAGCAATTAAAAGCACAGGTGGAAGCTGTTTTACAGAGATACCTTGGGTATGCTTGTTGCTGCGTTTCACCATGCTCAGAGCAGACACCCATGGCTGTGTTGTCTGTACCTGTGCCCACCTACACTCTGTGTCTGTTCCCAAAGCTGCTGCAGGTGGGCAGCTCTGAGAAGCTGGCCCGAGCAGTGAAGCAACTTGCTTGGTGTAGCGTGGGATGTCTGATGGAGCCAGGAATAGAGCTTCAGTCTGCCATTTCCCAGGCTCTTGCTCCCAGCCGCAGACCCGTCCCACCTCCTCCCTTCACTCCACTGACGTCCCAGCAGACGGCCGCCTCTTGTGTGCTGGGCCAGCTGCTTCTGCATTGCTGTCTGACCTCCATACTCCAGATGTTTGAAGTTCCATTTCCCCCATGCTCATGTGAACTTTAGCAAAGCGCTTCTGGCATTTTACCAATGCAAAGGGGAGGAAGGAAGACTGTTGTCTTAACCCTTTCTTTCCATAATGAGGGCCTCTGTAGAGCTGTTAAAAATCTCTTCATCTGTAGGACTTAAATTCCATTTGCTTTCAGCTGCCATCTGCTAGTCTTCCTTCCCACATCCCTGTCCATGTTCCCAAAGATACTCCTGCAGACCTTCCCTCCTTATGCTCAGTGTTGACATAATCTTCCTTTAAATTTGGGAAGGTGGGGGGCAGAGGGTGAGGCCATTATGAGATGGGCTTGTAGCTCTCTGTAGATGGTTCTCATTTATAGACCCTAATTCTGCAAGGTGGCATTTCACAGATGAGACTTACTGATTTTCTTCAGCTGCCACATTTTATGTTCCCAACACTTGCATGAACATACTCTGAAAGAGCTGTTAAAGAATAATGTGAGAAGCTTCTTTCCTTCTGTCCTGCCTGAAGGATGAATATGTGTTCTCCATAGCAGTCCTCCCATTTCCAGTTGGCACCAGGGAAGAAAAATCAGATGTGAACTCAAAGTCTGGCTCTTGGATGAGTGGGCTGGTTTCTTTGCTCTGATTCTTGTCCTAGAATATCACGCACCCTCTCCCAGCCCTTCTGGTCTGTCCTTGCCTTGTGTCCCCTTTCTGCTCAGCTTTTCCAGCAGAATGTGTGACTAGATTTGCCAATAGGGTACTCTGAAAAGCGTCTATAGAAATAATCCTTTAGCTGAACAGACCTCTCTTCCCTCTCCTTTTCAATGCTGTTGTATAGGTGTATGTGCCACTTCACAGAATCTGTTTTGGAAATTGGGGTCTTTAAGTAGAATTCTCAGTGATTCCTAGTCTTCCTTTTGGAAGAAAGGCTTCCAGTTTTGTAACAGCAGGAGGCCTGAAGGTGAGGCTATTCGTTTACAGCCAGTACACTTTAAATCTGTTTCTCTAGCTCTTGTTTTCAGCTTCTTTATTTTAATGAGGCTTATCAATGCCCCCACTTTTTTTTTGTTTAAGACATATGACTATTTCAACACTTTCAAACACATGTTCTGTTGGTCAGGAATCAATTTTCTGTTAAATATGCCTTGCATGGAAATTGGTACAGCTTAAGAAACAATTCTGGAACAGGACAAACTATGGGCCATGTGCATTATTGTTTTAAATTCTGTGCTTCTGAACTCTAAAACCATGCATCAAGCAAACTGTCCTGAGTAAATGGGATGCCTAGGGTAAACTTCCTTCCCTGACACCGCCCCCCCAGCTTTCCTGATGTCCCAGGAAAAATACTTAGGTAAAAATAGAAAATAACTTCAAACCTTTGCTGAAATCTGGTCTGCTTTATGCTGATAGCTATTGCTAGGAGAATCTGAGAAAATCTGCTATTGTGTATACAGAAAAATATTTAAATTTTTAAGTCAAAAGCTAGCTCCCTATGATAAACTGGCATATAATCTGTGTTCAGACATAGTTAAGAAGTCAAATGATAAACTATCAAAATAAAAAAACATAACCATCGTTTTTCAACCCCCCTGACATTGAATGGTATTAGTAAAATGCATTGTTAGCATTGTGTTTATATACATATACTAAAATATATATTGTTTATGTATAAAAATGTGTGCATATATGTGTGAGTTACCTCTGGAAATAGAATTTAATATTTCTTTCATAATTTTTCCTCTGTTCTGTCTAGTGCCTTTCCACCTCAGATGATTGCAAACATCTTACGTAGGCTGTGCGAGTTGCTGCATCTGTGTTGATGGTCTCAGTTTCCTTGTGTTAATCTGTGAAAGCTCTTGTGAACTCTCTCTGCAGGAGAAGGAAGGTGACATATCAGATTACATGCGACATGGCTTATCTGGCTCATCTAGCCTTTTACCTTAAGAGACCTGGACTTACCAGGACTTTGGGAGATGAAGCGTTCTGGAGAGCCCGTCCTACTGTTGTAACTTGTCTGTATGCTGAAGGAAATCTGTGAGAAACTTCTATCTATAAACCTACAAGAAAACATGGCTGGATTTGCAGCTCTGGAAATAAAACTCTCAAATCTACTTCAGTTGCCTCCTACGTTGCCAGCACTGCATACAAAGCAAACACACAAGGTGAAATTTAGATGTCTGAATGCTTCAGAGATGGCAGGAGACTTGTCTTTCATGGTTCAGCTTCAGAAGTCAAGGCAGGATACTCTGAGGAGTCTCAGATGACATTAGACACTGTTGTTCAGGCAACTGACTTTTAGTCTTAGTGAAAACCAAACTGAAGGGTTGTATATGTGCAATTACAAAGTCCTATATTCTTTAAGAATCTGGTGAACTGAAATAATGCAATTCTTTTTTTTTTTTTTTCCTCTTCTCTGGTAACTCTTGCTTTGTTGCTAGCACTGCCTTTCTTCTGTGGATTGACTGTACTTTAAGAGATGATTCTGGTGGCTGTCCAAGGGGCTGTTAAAGATGTCATGAATTCATCTCTTGGGAGGGGCAGGAATGGTAAGGGGGACCTTTCTCCTTTTTACTGTGAAAATGAAAGATAACCAATAGAAGGCTTCTAGTATGGTACCTTCAGATGAATATTTGTTCAAAGCTGAATAGGGACTTGAAGTTCACACAACTGATGGCTAATTGGGCATAATAAAAATTGCATGTGTCTTGTACCTGAGAGGTAGGATTGGCCCTCCAGTCACCGATAACTTATCAGAGCAGTGATTCTGTTGAAGTTTCTTTCAGGTTTTTTATATGCTTCTCAGATGTTGGTTAACTTAACTAGATGTCTGCACTGAAGAACTGGGAAGAGACAGGTGCACCAAAGTGCCCCTGTCTATAAATGGGTCTATAAATGACACAGCTGGGGTATTCAAGCTATTTCTAGTCAATAGAATTGGCAGTTATAATTCCCAAAGCCAGTAGAGCTTCATACCTTGGAGAAGATCCCCATGGGATAAATGAGAGTGTGCACAATGATAAACAAGGGTAAGCAGTGCCAGTTACGCTGGTGCTCTGCTCTCCACAGCTCCAGTGAGGCCAGGCTTGCTTAGCACTCAGGCTGTCCTGGGCAAGAGATGGAAATAAAGGGTTTTATTTTTGTAAGTAAATTCTTGAGTTTCTTGAACACTATCTTGATGGGCATCAGACAATATATAAGCAATAATAATCGAGTCAAATAAGTTACTTACACTTTCATCAGGAGTTAACGAAAAATGTAATTTGTAACATTATGTAGACATCTGATTGTACATCATGTCTTAAAACCTGAACTATTCGCTTATGCTTTTTGCCTTGAAACAATAATTGATCTTTTCTGTAGGATATTTCTCTTGCAGTGTAAATATGTTCACGTTTTCTTGTGTTGAATATACTGAATTTTCTTTTGAATTTCCTTCACAAAATAACCGCATAAAATGGTGCTCTCCCTAAAGAAGTTAGCTGTCTGGCTGAGCTCATTGAAGCTGGGGATTTTATTGTCCCTTTTGTAGGTCAAACTGACTTACTTGCAGGTAGTCTGTATAATGTGCATTGTCCAGGATGTCTTCAGTGCTGTTATTCAATTAACTGTAACTTCTTTACTTTACAAGTCTTATTAAATATGCTTTGTTTATGGAAGGAGCAGTGGGATAGATCTGTGTTTGTAAAACAGAACAGGTTAATGTTCTTAATCTCGTCAGATTTTTTCATCCAGATATTCCTTGAATTCTGACTGACTTGGGGCCCTGAGCATTTCCCTGGGAGCCTGTTCTAGTGACCGACCCCCTTCTCAGTGAAGAACCATTTCCTGATGTCCAATCTGAACTTACCCTATTGCAGCTTCATTCCATTTCGTTGTGTCCTGTCACTGGTCACCAGAGAGAGGAGATCAGCATCTCCCCTTTCCCTGACCACACAAGGACATCGCAGCCCGCAATGCAGTCACCACCCCTCAGCCTTCTCTTCTGCGGGCTGAACAAACCAAGTGACCTCAGCTGCCCCTCCTAAGTCTTGCCCTCAAGACTTTTTACCATTTGGTCACCCTCCCCTGGACACGCTTTGATAGTTTGATGTCTTTCTTGCATTGAGGTGCCTAAAACAGCATACAGAACTTGAGGTGGGGAACAGATTACTTTTGGGAAGTCCAGCACCACCTTTGTGCAGAACAGGTTACCAAGACTAAGTAAGTGTAATTACACCAAGTATGCTAGAAAAATGAGGGTGGGAAGTGGTAACAGGTCATGCTGCATGCATGGCTGATGTGTCTTGTGTCTCTGTTTCTTCTTGTATAAAGTAATTCTGATCTGTTCTGTTAACATTTAGATATTTATAACACTGATTACCCTGTAACCAGGGCTTTACTTATTTGAAATAAAAGGTTAGTAACAGACCCAACCTGATATTCAACTGCAACCTGAAAGGAAGCAATGTTAAAATTACAGAAGACTGTTGCTAATAACAGGCTGTTTGACCTGCTTTTTCTCCTCACTTTCTCTAAAGCAGCAGCTTTTGTAAACCTGTGGAGTTGGAGCCTCTGTTTCTTCTTGTTTGGGTGAGCCTAGGGACAAACTGAAAAGTTACTGACTTGCAGCTCTGTACAGCACAAGACATTTGTTTGAAGGATGTTCATGATGTGAAAACAAAAGTTCTTAAAACCGTTGCATGAAATGGCCTCAAAAACTGTCGGTAAAAGTGGTGTAATTTTGAGTTTTTATGTCTAATATATTTTGGAAATGCCCCTGAAGTGACTTTTCACTCATCCTCAAATTCATGAGCGAAAGTGTGTGGTGGTTTGATTTTTTTTTTTTTTTAATTATCATATTTTTTTTTTTTCCCCTTTCTCCCTTTGGGTGTTTTAGTGGTTTTGGATGTGGTGTGTTTTGTTTTGTTTTTTAATATGTAGCTTCCAACACTGTATCTTAGACTCTCTTTTAGGGGCTTTGTTTGCCTGCTGTTTTTACCTGATAGCCACCATTTTTGCTGTTGAGGACTGGGAAGCTGTTCTGTTCCCTCAGCACCACTCCACTCTTCCCAAACACCTGGCAGCTTTTTGCAGCTGGCTGGTGAGGTGGCTGTATGGCACACACAGCTTGTCCTGGCCCGGCTGCCAGGTGAGTGTCTGTGCTGTCACAGCCTCATTCTGCAGGAACTGGGGAGCAGCAGAGCAGTTTTCCTGCATGACACTTCTGGAGTATCTGTTAACGCACCGGCAATCTAAAGGGTGTTTGTGTGGTGTAAATCTGGTATTAGTGTAGTGAGTTGTCTTTCAGGACAGCCTGAAGTTGGCAGTGCCTGCTGAGTTGATTTGATGGAGCTTTTTTTTTGTTTTCTCCCTTGCTTTTCATCAGCTGCGTGTGCCATTAGTGAGAGGAGCTGTGGCTGTGCATCTGGCTCATAAATTTGAGTTGCAGTGGTTGAAGACTAAAAAGATTCCCAAAGCTTGAAGTAGTTTTTCTTTATATTTTCTTTTTCCTTTTTTTTTTTTTTTTTAATTATCCCTATATATGTGGGCTTTGTTAAAATATTTAGATATGTTCAAATTAGCTTTGCTGAATGTACTGCAGCCTCTATTTCTTGCAGAGTGTTTGTCCTGGGGTTTCACACTGTAGCACACAGGCAAACTGGTATCTGCAGCACAAAGAGGAGAAAAAAACTATTTGCTGTATCATTGCTGTGCCGCGCTTGGCCTTGAGACTACTTTTGAGGAAGCAAAGAGTTAAAATTTAACTCTACATCCTGTTGATCAACTGTTTGTTTTTTTTAATATGGTTTGAAGCAGACAGATAGTGGAGGCAGCTAATCATTAATCCCTTCAACCTCCAAGTTTAACTTTGCTTCTGGGATTAGCTGGTATGGTCCGTAGCACCCAGTTGCAATGGCAGAGGGGTTTGTTTGATGGTTTAAATTTGCTTCCCAAAGGAAACATGTTGAGCTTTTCGAAGGGCTGTCTTCTTCTCCAAATCAGTATAGCGCTGGACTTTCATGCTGGATTATGTTGCCTAGAAGTGAGAATCCCATTTCTATTCCCCAAATTTTAAATTATGCTATGTATTTATGTTTCAAAATAGGCCAAGTATACTTGAAGCTGGTCTGACTGTTTGCTACGGCTTGTTACCTGCATTAAGCCAAGCCACTTTGCCGTACTTTGCTGTTTTCCATCCTTGATATTTAAAGGTAGTTTTTGTGAATAAAATTGCTGTTTAACTGCCTTGTTACCATATCAGAGTCATAGCTGCAGGTGCCAAGTGTGGCCAGAGCTTTGAGAATGGTCTAGTTATGTGGTATATGTGGCTTGTCTCTTGGGTATTAACTGTTGTCTGGCTGGATAGCTATGCTATCCTGCTAAAAATTGCTTGTGTTTTGGGGTTTTCCTCTTTTGGAAGTGAAAAACATTGCCTATGACTAAACAATAAACTTCCACATGAACATCAAGCAAATAGATATAAATAAAATACAAAGATTAACAACTTACATGCTTTCTATTGCATGATGATCACATAACAATAACATGCAGTCTTTATAAAATCTAGAAGAAGTCATTTCTTCTTGAAGCTGATGGGCAGCATATGTCTCTGAGCAAAGCGCATGCTGGGAGCCTCTGCTTTGCATAGGGGAAAAATACCACCTTGCTTTTCCAGTGTCCCAGATGTGGTAAGAGTTGCAGTCTCATTTGCTTTGAACAGCAAATCAGTCTGTTGTGCAGGCACGCCTGCATGCCTTTCATGATATACATATGTACCATAAGATGCTGCCCTTGCACCCTGTTACAGATAGTCTTCTCTTTGCTTGGTTTACAGTACTGAAATCTGTGGAAAGACTTTACAGATTGCTGCTCTATATTTAATTTTGGATAAGCTGTCTGATATAATTAATATATGCGCTTTTCCTGTTCTAAGGGTTTTTTTCTGTTAAGAAGAATTTGTTGCAAGATAACTTAAGTCATTTTCCAAAGCGTGTATGGTACAGCATCTGTTCCTGGAATTTCTTATACTCTGCTCTAGTAGTTCATGGAATTGTCATTATTCATAGCAGGGAGGAAAAGTCAGTCTTCGTGGATTACCTGCTAGGAGAAGATGCATCTTTTTGTACTGTGAAAGGCTTTATTTCATTTTTTTTCACTTGACGTCAACATTAGGAGAACTCTTTGTATAAAGATGCGTTTTTGTCTATCCACTGAACAAGAAATGAATTTATTAGTAGCAACAGATTCTGTAAATGACAATGAAGTAGAAGCGTGGATTTATTTCAAGAGATGTAGTAATATTTTTAAATACTCTTTTAAAACATTGTAGTATATGTCTTAAATGGATGTTGTCAGATTAATATATTGCTATGTTGTTTAGGTGACTGTAAAGTGTTTTTTTCACCTATGCAGTGCTAATGTATTGCAAAAGATGAAGAGGTGCATATAATTAAAAGAGTTCTCTAAGATAGTTTGGGATGTGGTGGTATCATTTGACAAAAGGGTTCAAGTTGTATGGAGGAATTGGAAGAGAGGTGATTTAAGAACATGTAGCACAGCACTCAGGTAACGTTTCTTGATCTCACTGAAAGCAAACTAAAAGGCAAAGCTAACATATTTATTTTAGTCTTAAAAGGAAAAGAACAAATAATAGCTGGAATTGAAGAAATACAGGTAGTCTTGTTCTTAAGTCTTCACTCTGTCTCTGAAATTGGCTGCCAGAGCAAATGTGGAGTAGTGGCTGGTATGTGATACTGGTGTAGTGGTAAATGCTTGATGTATAGGATTGTCTCATTTGGAAAGGTGCTTTTTATTCCTGACTTTGGAATTTTTCGGAGAATGAGTGTTTAGAACAATAAATCTTGCTCCGAAGCTTTATTGAGATATTTAATTAACTTGTTCCATATAAGCTAATGCAGTCATATGCATTTAACGTCTTGCGTTGCTCTGGAAAATCACAACTCTTATTTCTACTAAGATTCTGCGCGCTTCTAAAGTAAAATAACTTTTTGCCATGTTACAAGTTGTCTATTATTTAGCTTTAAGCTGTGAAAACAAGCTTGCTTGTTATCACTGTTTTAGGTGCTTCTCCACTTGTTTTCACACATAACCTGCAATGCCATGTATCAAAGCTGTTAAGGAGGATTTTATTTCTTTCTCGATTTACTCAGCAGAATTTAAGATTCATTTGAGTGTGTGTACTAGTTAATGAAAAAAACAGTTCAACTGAAGGCATTTCGTAGTGAACTCTCAATGCTGGCTTTCCTAGAAGTGGTTGTTTCCTGGATGCTTACTTTTGTTCATCTTGCCTCATATAGAAGTAGAGTTAAATATAAAGTAATTTTGTGCTTCATCTTTGACTCTGCTTCACTAAACAAAACCTTGCACATCACTATGTCCATTTTAGATGAGGCCATTTCTAGAGATGTACCCAAGCAAAGATTTTTCTTTCTTTGTGAACCTTGACTCTGTTTTTGTGACAGTCTCTCCAGGAGGAATTGATGCTTACAGGCTGAGAATTATTGTCTTTAGTGGAAAAAGTGATGACTTGATACTTTTTGTTCAAAGTCACTTAGTCTGGTGGTTTTTGTCAGATATCGTCTCCTGCAATGAGATCCTGAGGTACTTAAACCAGCAAATTCAATCCCTGAATCTTGAAATAGGCTTCCTAAAGGTGGGACTCCCTGTGGTATCTGATGCCTGATTTATACTTGTCTCCCTCAGCTATGGTTTAAGCAGTGGTTATATTTAAGGATTTCCTAATAAAATGATGGGGCTGAACATGTTTGATATTCTTTTGCTTGCATCTTTAAGGCTCTGTTGTTTGTTTTTTCTTTTAGTAAAGCTGCTATAAACAGTATGACTGAAACGAGCCTCAGTGCTGAAATAAATCCTTCTCTGTGCAGGCTCTTATATGCACTGATGGCTTTGCTGAAAGAAATTACTGCACAGACGTCCAAAGCTTAGTCCCTCTCTGGAGCTGCAGGCAAATTGCTTAGCTTGTCTGTCCTGGTTTCCCAGATGTGGAGTTGGAGTAATTTATTACTAGTGCCAGTCATAAGAATGTTGAGGGTTAATCTGCAAGTACTTGATCTGCATAGTGTCTTTAGAGTGTCAAAGTAGTAATGTATAATTGTAATTTTGTTATTAATGTTGGGTATTTCATTAAAGGATAATTTTCAAACACTGTTCATGTAGATTAAATTCACTTCATCAATAAACTGACATCCTTCCAGCAGCGTTAACCTTCTTCAGACTGTCTCGTAGTGAAGCCTAAACATATAGATAGCTCTGTAAAGAAAGCAGCAAATGCCTAAAGAAACCCATACTTTCTTGTTTTTAATCTAGACTGTGGACATCCATAAAGAAAAGGTCGCTCGCAGAGAGATAGGCATTTTGACGACCAATAAGAACACATCGAGAACTCACAAAATTATAGCACCAGCGAACATGGAACGTCCTGTAAGGTATATTCGAAAACCTATAGACTACACGGTGCTGGATGATGTTGGCCATGGCGTGAAGGTAAGAATACCTGAACACTTGAGGACTCAAGTAACACAGACCAGAAGATAGGCTTGGGGCAGAATGTTAATGACATTAAAATGTTTAGTTCATTTATGGCAGAAAGGATTATGGTTTCAGTATGCTCCAACATGCAAATGTTTTAATAACAAAATGGATTTTTTTTTTTTTACAGTGAGGGTTTTTTGAGCAATGTTTGCTGTAACCTTGTGACTGTCAGTGGTAGTCACAGTGTCTGGAAATAATAGCATATGATCTTGAGCTAAAGACTTGTCAAAAAAGCCATGACTGACTTTTAAAATCATCATTCCTTCCTCCTCTGATTAAATTGTCTCTGCCACTCCCCTTATTTATTTTGTTATTGACAAAAATTAAGTAATTTCTTATGAGGAAAGTGGCGTGGGCTTTATTGTTGGGGTTTTTTTGGAGGGTGGTCAGCAGAAAGGGGGTCAGCTAGTTGGCACTTAAATCTTGGTGGCATTTGATGTCTCACTCCCATTTGTGTTTTTGTACAGCCTCATTTTCACTTTCTCTAAACAAAAGCTTTCATAAATTAATGTCTACCTCCTTTGAAATGGTCATAGTTGAAGTGAATTAATAGAACACCCTTTGCTCCCTGGACACATTTTGATTAAAAAAAAAAGCTTTGTATCCCCCTAGAGCAGGCCTTCCAGGTATATTCAATTCACAACGATCTTTCTTTGAATGGCATTAAAAAGCTTTTATTCAACCCCATGTATCCTCTAAAGCTTGATGTGCTCTGGTCAGTCAGCTGTGCAGCCCATCATGTGCCCTCTGAATCCCTGAGCTCTTGAGGAACTGATCTTTCTGAATTATTCGACACAAAAGAGTGTCAGAGTACCTCTTGCTTCATAGTAACCCTCTGAATGCCCACAGGAGTCTAATTCCAGCATAAGTTAGAAAGCACCTCTATAGCATGACATCTCTGGGCTATGAATTAATGTAGTGACTTCAGACTACCTGATGTTTCGTTTTGTCTGTAGCTAAACCTGTAACTCTTCAAGGTTGTTTTACACTAATAGTTTAAGCAAGACTGGAATTGGCACAATCCTATGTACAAGCCTGAAAGACGTGCCCTGAATGGCTGTAGAGAAACACTAGGGTTGGAGAAAGGGATAATTTTTCAATACAATCTCTGCATTTGACGAGAGAGCTCTATGAATAGCAAATATAGGAATCCACAAATTCAATGTCAGGATATTGGTTTCTGCATATAAGTGTTCCAAGGATTAAGTGCTGCAGAAGACTTTTTAAGAGTAGAGTAACTACTGTTAGTCTCTGAAGTTGATGCTTTGTATCGTGCAGGCTCAAAACAGGTTGCTTGAACCATAAATGCCAAAGTTGTTAAGGTGTAGCAGTTGTATTTTCTAATATGTCTGTTTGCTTTTAGGAGTAACCGTCTTTATTAATGTGACTCTTTTTTGTTTACGGGGTAGCAATGAGGTGCTGCTTACCTATTTCTAGGCATCTTTTACACAACATTTTTAGCAGAGGTTTTTTGAACCTAGTGTGTTAATTTTATATTAAAAGCTTGGTCTGTTCAGAGGTAAAATACCTTCCAGTAGTAACCAAATTAACAATTCATTACAAGTCAACTACAAGTTATATCTGGCTATTGTTTCTTTATTGAGTGCTTTGCCTAAGTCTGTTTTATGACTGTGGAATGCATGAAACACTTAGAAAAATGATGTTGGTATATTCTATAGAAAATTTTCTATAGACTTGTTACACAAATGAAATAAGCTGCCAGCCAGGCCTCAGGTCTATACTTGAAGCTGGTTGTCATGCATTTGACACCTTCACCAGTGTTGACATTCATTGGATACACTGTTGAGAAGAGTGGGCTGAGGTAGTGAGTGATATAATCAGATGTTTCTAGCCATCATAGCTCTGAAGGAAGTAGCTTGCTTTGTCTGCAAACCTAGATGTAGCTAGTGCTGTTATAAGAAAATCAAACCACAACAACTTAAGAAACTGGATGAAGTCCTGTTGGAAGTCAGCACAGATGACACTGAGAATCTGAGTTGCCTCTTGAACATACACGATAGGGTAAACATACAACAGGACAAGAGGAAATGGCCTCAAGTTGCGCCAGGGAAGGTTTAGATTGGATATTAGGAAAAAATTATTCATGGAAGGGGTTGTCAGGTGTTGGAACAGGCTGCCCAGGGAAGTGGTGGAGTCACCATCCCTGGAGGTGTTTAAAAGACATTTAGACAAGATTCCTAGGGACATGGTTTAGTGTTGGACTTAGGTTATGGTTGGACTCCATGATCCCGAGGGTCTTTTCCAACTGAAATGATTCTATTATTCTAATAAATAGAATTACAAAATTTGTCTTGTCCAGAATGGTCTTAGCAGCTGCTTAAGACTCTGAAGTCATATTTTCTTGACCAAAGATTTCACCCCAAGTTGGACAGCAACATTTCCAATGAGGCCTTAGAAACCATGGTTTTCTAGAGGAAAAGAAATTTGAGTTCTGTGTAAAGCAATTGTCAATTTGACTAACATTGCAGATCCTTGAATGTCTTCTGCTGTGACAACTGTCAATAAAATACAGTACCACACGTACATTGACATTTAAGTATTAAAAAAAAGTATGCAACACTTCAAAATCTGTAGATGGCAAATTATTGCTGGTAATGGGATTCTGTGTTGTGTTCTGGTGAAGGATTTGATAAAGAAACAGAAAGGAAAAATATAAGAAAGATGAATCAAAGGTACAAGCTGTTTCTGCTTCTCTTTATTTCATCAAATACTGATCCTAGGAAAAATATCATTAAAATATGCAGTATATTTTAGGGAGTGATCCTGAATGGTTTTATATAAAAAGTGTAAATAAAATTACTGTCTCACAGAATTAATAATAAATAGAAAGATGGGTAATCCTCAGAGTAAATCCTGTCTTGCCCTGTACATCTTCCATCTGAGCAAATGCAGAAACGCTTCCTGCACACACAGAGCTCATTTTCTTTGTGTGTCTCTGCTTCTCCTGACTGTGCAGAGGGGATGCAAAAACAAATGCCTGGGCCATGGGGAAGGGCGCTACGTGTCCCCTCTGTCTCACATGCAGCAGTTGTGGGGGCAGGTGATGAGGGTGGCAGTGATGGCAAGTGGCTGCTCTCCTTAGCAGGTTTTCTCCCTGATGGGAGGACCCCTCCTTGAAAGGCAGTGCTGTTTCACCTCCAGCAGCTTCTTGGTAGAAAACCTGTTTTAAGAGCATCCTAGGATCACAGAAGTACTTTCTCCTTTGGCCTGAAAGCTCCATGGCAGCCCCATCTGCCCCATTCCCTGCCTCTTCCCTTTGCAGGGGCAGATATGCACAAAGTCTCCAAAAGGAGTAAAGTTGCTTTATATATATATATATATATATATATATATATATATTTGTGCCTATGAAGCCAAAACTAGCATCAGTCAAAATCAGGAGAGCTATTAAAGGTGATTTGCTAGTGAGAATGCTTTCCCTGGCAACAGAAATATTTCGTGTAGATGGCTCCAAGAAACACACAGGCAAGCAGTTTTTGCCGGCTTGTTAAATCATTGCTCAACTGTCACCCTCTGGTGAGAGGGGAATGTAGGTGAAGTCATTCTTGGTAAATAAGAGTAACTGTCATGATGTGAGAACCTACCTTCCTGTGTACAGCTTGGTTTAAAATTATTAGGCAGAGGCTACTTTAACATTTCCTTCCTTCCTTCTCTTCCCCTTCCTTTGTGAAATGAAAAAAATATAGTAGTGTGCCAGCAAATAAATAGGTCAAATACAATTACTCATACAGAAAATCCTCAGTTTAAGAGGGGGGAGAAGGAGGAGGAAGCTTGGAAGCTGCCTTAAAAGCCCTGAAGTTGGCCTTTGAATTTATTACTTTTTTTTTTTTTAAATAGGAGGCAGGTGGAATTACAGCAATTTGTAAAATGGCATCTAAGTAGGAAATTGAAATGATGCCTTATGGTAAAGGCAGATAAAATGTTGAATACATGCTAAATTGAAATGCCTAAGAGCTGTAATTGGGTTGGGTTTGTTTTATGGGACTAATAGTTTTTCAAAACCAGATTTTATATGAAGATTGATCACTTTTCAGCTTCGTTTTGAGAAAAAAAATTGGAATTTTGTCACACTTGCATTTCAGTGCGTTAAAACTGTAAGAAGCTTTCTAGCCTAGGAAGTTGAGCAGGAGTTAAATATTCAGAAATCTTTCTGGAGCAAATGGAATGACTCCTTAAAGTAGGGATTGGATCAAAACTTAGCAAATACTAAGCTTAGAGAAGAGAGACTTGCTCTCATGGTGTTAGACTTCTCACCCTGCTCTGCTCACCTGCAGTGCTCACGCTTACATCTGTGTCAGCGCAAAACGAAAATGCAGATGAGGTGCTGATGGGTAGAATCATGCCTGCCATTCCTATAGGATAAGGCCTTTTATGTGTTAGCCACTTGAGTATTAACTTTTAAATAATTCACTGTAATAAAAACAAAGTGAGATGGGGATCCTGAACCTGAGCCTCTGCTGCCTTTGTCCCTGTATTAGCGTCTACCAGGCACGTGCGCTTCAAAAGATGTTATATTGCCAATTTCATTAATGTCACATCATCACTCTGGGGTCATGGCCAAACAGTCAGTATTGCTCTAGGGTAAAAAAAGATTCTCTGGGGGAAGAAGTAACTCATCCCATTGCCAATTCTAATGACTCTGTTGTGAGTGTTGACACTGTGCTTTTCATAGGGCACTTGGAAGCATGTTTAGTGTCATCTGATAAAATGTAGGTTCCAAGCCTTCCTGCTCGCAAAGAAAACTCAAAACTAAGAGGTCTCTTTATTTTCTAATTTTTTTTTTTTTTTACATTAACCTTATTTTGTTATAGTTAGATTCAAAGTTACCAACTCAAAGAATTCAAAAAGCTTGAAGTATTTAAAGGCAGGAATCTAGGTATCTTTCTCTGAACATGACTACTGAGTGCTAAGGGAACAGTGTAAGTGGAATTTTAAATGTTAATAGCAGTTTAATACGGTAAAACATTTTAAGGTCAAATGTGACTTGAAAATTTTTGCCTGCTTAGTTTGGAAACAAAAATAAAAAGAGAAGCAATACTGACAAGCTTCAGCTGGTTACTGTTAAGAGAAGACAATGTAATTACTAGGTTGCAAATAATACTGGGGGAGGTCACAGTTAAAAGATAAAGGCAAAACTACCCTGAAGGGGGACTTACCTACTCATGTTCAATTTTGAAAGAAATATTGATTTGGAACCTAAATTTTCTCAAAATAATCTGCCTTGCAATAGACTATAAAGAAATAAAGAACAAAAAGAGGCTTCTGACCCATTCTAATAAGGAAATTGAGACAAAGGAATAATTTCTTTAAAACTGCACAGAACTAGTGGCAGGAGCATGTTACCCAGAGTGTCTGACACCCACGTACAGTCTGCCTTCTGAAAAACATCTTTGATTACATATCTTGATTTATGTAAGGAAACCATGTTCTAGACTTGGTGTTTTACTGTATCTTTTCCTGAGGCATCCCATACCTTCATGTACAAGTGCACTTCCAGCTCCTTTTCCTTCTCTGACTGTGGCATCTTGTGGTACTCCAGATGCTCCACTGATGTGACAGGAGGCAACCTTGTGTAAAAATCTGAGGGTGCCTGTGGGGCAATGGAATTTCCTAGCTGTAGATCCATAATAGCACTTCAGAAGGTCTTAAGGCCAGCTGCTTTTCTGTAGGGATGTCTCAGGTAATTCTCACTTGACTAATACAGGAAATACCTTTTTATGTAAAAGGGAAGGTTAACTAAAGAGTGATCAAAAGCAATCATTTTTTTCTGCTGCAATTGATGACTGTGATTACTGGTCAAAGGTAACGGATCTAAGGGTGGTTGTTGCTTCTACAGAACACACATATTGAAGTTCTGAGTTTGCCACTTACTGTTAATACAGATTAGACTAGCACAGTTCTAAACCTTTGTTTCCATCGGTCAGCATTTATATTGCATGGTCTTTAACGACGACTTTCAGTGATCCTAGGTGTGGCAGGATATAGTGTGAAATTGGCTCTTTAAATTCAGCAGTTGGAGAAATAGTGAGCGACATACAGCAGGGGAAATACAACCAACCTGCACAGAGACCTGTGTCTGCAGTCTGAAATTGGTGAGTTCACAGCTGAAGTGTGCAGGAGAATCTTGGTGGATGTCAGCGTGATAAGGATTTTGCTCATGTGTGCAAGTGGCCTTTTGTGTTAGATACATTTGCTCACTGAGTTGTGTGTAATGCCCTTCACCCTACTTTTCCAAACACAGTTCCTAACTCAAATAATAGCTTTCTGGTTCTCTTAATCGTGACTAATGTTCCCCTATGAGTTGTTACTTGGCATGGAAACTATTAAAACCAGTTAGATGGCTGCCTCCTGAGGCTAGCCAGCAGAGTCCCTCCAATCTCTGGACACCCTTTGGCCACCAGTAGATAGTATTGATTGCCTCACATGCTACCCTTCCATGCCTTCGTCTCATCTCTTTGGCCCGTTTTACAGACACCTGCGGCACTCCCTCTTTTGGCAGGTCTTTTTGTACTGTTTAGCCCACCAGAACTGAACATGCCGAACTGCTGAAAAAGTTGCCTTAAGCAAATAAGCCTCTTACTTGGTACTTACAGTCAGTGCTTGACTGTCCCAAAACATTGTCCAGTCCAAACCCACAGCTAAAGTTCTCTGTCCAGGTGCTCTGAATTCCTGGCATTGGTGGTTACAGGAGCAGTCTTACTTTTGGCTTTGATAAATGCCTTGCATGGCTGTTGCAAATGCCTGTTTTGGCCATTGACTTAACTGCATTACTCCTTTCTCTCAGTCTTTAGCCGACCTGCTCTCCCACACTGTCAGAACGCACTGGATGTGCCACTGCCCTAGCTGGGATCTTCTGGAAGTGCAGCAAGGTTCACTCCTATTTCTTGAACCTGAGACTGTGGTTTCATGCTCTTAATTTTGTGACAGCCCTTAAAACTTTATCTAGGACTGTCACATGCTTGGCAGGTTTTCCCTGGAAAGGCAAAATTGTTCTGGTTGCTTCTTTAAAACTTCTCTCTGCTCTGATGCTTGCAAGAAACCTCAACCAATACTGCTGCTTACCATGCTGTCTTGTTTCTGGGAACAACCTGATCTGTCTAGTTCTCTGCCTCTGCATCACAAGCATCCCCAGCAAGCCTACACACCACGTTTTTGTTTGGATGTGTATGTCATCCAGGATGCTGGTATCTGGCTGAAAACTGTCTCCTGCATGTACAGTAATACAGCTAGCGGGAGGAGAAGGGAGTCGTGCTCCTTACAGCTTCTGTGGGAGTCCACAGTGCTGCTCTTCATTTGACTAAGCTTTTTTCCTTTTGCACCTCCTATCTCTTATTTTATAGATCACTCTCAGAACAGTCTCTTCCCTCTTCAAGCTGTGAACCTTATGTATGCTGCTGCTGCTGCTTTGCTTCTTCATGCCCTGCATTTCCTTCCTTCCTGACTCTGACCTTCTCAGTACCAATCAAGCAGTTGGTGATGGTCATGTTCTACCAACTGGCTGGCTGGCATAGAGGCTTTTGTAGAGATGCTCAAACTTGCATTAAACATGTACCATTTTTTTTTCTTTTTTTTCCCCATTTTTCCTAAAATCATGATGAGTCTAGACCCTGCTGCCTAAACTGTTCCCAGTTCCGAGCAATTTTTTTAATTGCTTAGAAAGCGTTATGTTTGGTTTTCAGACCAAGAAATGTGGCAAGGTTGACCTCAAGCTGAGCCAATAAATACAAGATGATGTCTCCTTCTAGCTAATTAGGTTATTGACTGTGATTAAATAGCCATATGGTTCATCTTGCTTCAATTAATTTGCTTTCCTTCTTTACTTCTGTCTTTTGGATCAGGAGTTCCTCTCCCATAAGGATCCCTGTTCCGTTTGTCTTCCTTCCTTCTGTGTTTTTCTGCTCATATGATCCTTGTTTGTATTGACAGCAATAGAGAGGACATGTACAGAGCTTTTTACTTCTAGAAAGCAGTTTGACAGCAGTTACTAATTCTGCACAGTAAAGTGTATACATCTGTCTGCATGTTATTTAACTGGTAGCAAAAGAGATGAAGCTCACCTGATACAGTGGTAGAGATAGGAAGAAAGGTCAAGAGCTGTTGGACTTTGGATACATGTTTAGTATGTTAAGCAATACTTAGCAGTAGAAAGGTTTGAAATAACATGAAGATTCCCGAATCATTGCTAGATGTTGATATTTGTGTTGCTGCAGCAGAGGCAGAATGTAACAGTGATTAGGGAGGAGGTGGAAAGACTCACAGGAAGTGCTGAATGATACTCCATAAGGAAAGAGAGGAAGCTTTTGGGCTTTGTATTTTTGAGGCAGGCAAATTTAGCAGTAGAGGCTGGGTGGGAACCCATGCCACCCTTCCTTTTAAGCCTTTAAGAGGTTTCTATCTATGGCTGCTAGGGAGGGACAAAACCAAGAGTTTTGCCTTTTGGTCTCTTTTAACAAATTCCTTGTATTATGCTGTTGCACTTGGCAACTGATGAAGTAAGGGAAAGGGTCACATATTCCTGTGAGAGGGTAAAGCAAGTTTCATTGCTAAAAGCCTGTTTTAAAAATATAATACTTGGGAGACTACCCTGGCATCCTGGAAACTGAGCCTTCATGCTTTTCCATTAAATGAGTATGTGTGGACAGCGTGGTTTAAATGCCTTAATTCTACCACTCTGCTGATGAACCTCTGCCCAAAACCTTCAAACTTACCACAGCTAAACTTTTTAATTTGAGTTTTGGAGCAGGTTTTTGTTTCTGTTCTTGTAATTGAATAACTTAAGGGCAGTTGCTTTCAAACTCTTTCGATTTATTAAACTCCAGCTGTTTTTCAGTGGTTTTGCAGACCGTGTCAGAAATCTCATTGCACATTGCTGTATAGCATGTTTTCTTTATTTTTCTGAGTTTTTAAGAGACCTTTAAACTGGTCTTAGTGTCTTGGAAGAGGAGAAGGTGCAAACTGCAGTTTGAAAACCTGTGCATTAGGAGGCTTGTTCTGGATGTGACAGTTTATTTCCAAACAACCTCAAACAAAAAAACAAAAAACATTTGGACTATTTTATGTTTTGGGGTTTTGTGTTTGCTTGGGTTTGGTTGGTTTGGTGTTGTTTTTTTTTTTTTTTTTTAAAATTAGTGAAACTAATAATTTTCCCCATTCAAAAACTTGAGTGTCGTCCCCCCTCCCCCCCCCCCGAATAAAATCATAGAACTTGAATTTATTTAAAGTTTCACATTCATTTTCCTTATGATGCCAATTTTTTTTTTTAACTCTGCAATTACAAAGCCTGTAAAAATGATGTGGTGGAGTCATATAATGACTTGATTCTAAGATCTGAAATTTCAGAGTAACCATCATTACAGCATTACCAACACAGTTCTGAGCAGCCAGCACTCTCCTGGCTTGAGTCAGATTTCAATCAATAAACCAGAGGTGAAAGGTGCTGCTGCTCATCCTGTTCGAGAAAGCCCTTTTCTTTATTTATCATTCAATGCAGCTGCTAGGATTTCTTCACAGCACATGAAGGTTAAGTGTCAAAACAACAGGCAAGTCTATTCTGCATCATATAGCTGAAACTGTGGTTTTGTGAACGAATTCTTAAGTGCATGTTGCCATTGAAATAGCATTGATTTGGGTTTGGACTTGAATGGTCAGCAAAGTGCTTTTCAACCCTTTATTGCCCATGAGGAGCCTGGCAAAGAAATCTGGCAAAGCTTAGCTAGACTTAATTTTGACACAGGCGGTTTTCCTGTGGTTACTTAGACACAGAACTTTCAATGACGAAGTGAGCTGTTAAAATCTCTGTTAGCGTACTGGGGTGCAGCTAATTATCAGTAGATAGAAATGCATTTTTGAAATGTGATAATCTGTAGTTTAACCTGTCCTATCAGTTATGATGGATCTGCCATTAATTTCTACCTTTTTCCCCCCCTTTTTTTGCCAACGTTAAGTGGCTAAAAGCCAAGGTAAGAAGTGTTATTTCTCCTTTGACCCACAGTGCCTCATGTGACTGATAGTAGAGGCTGCAGAGCCATTAAAACTGAAAACTAGCGCTCTCTTATGCTCTCCTCTGCTTTCCATAGGATATTTAGATTAAAAATGCTCTAGTTGATTTTTTTAAATTTACAGTGTTTACAGTGTGTCAATATATCTGCAATACATTGACATCTGCATTTATACATAGATACATTAATTTCTCTAACACATGTAGTGCTTTGCTCTGAATTCAGTAGATGCCTTCATTCCCTTCACTTACATTTTTTGCAGGAGACTTCCCAGACAACCTGAATGACTCTGCTAGTCAAATAGCAGGGGCAAATTGAGAAATTCTTGCCCATGCTGACTGTATTGTACTGTCGGTGTTAAAGTTTGATTTAAATTATTAATACCCGAATGGAGATGAACAGAAATGTGGCTTCCTTTTAAAGAAAAAGAGGATATAAGAGATTTGTGCATGAACCTGTCAATTGCCTACCTTTCTGATGTCTGTTGTAAATTAATAGCAAAAATAACATTAAGCTTGTGTTTAGACTCTGTGTTTACTGCTGTCTTGCGTGTAGCTGAAAACTTGCTGTTTGACAGCTGTCTGGGAATTCTCACTTCATATTCTTACACTTAAAAAAAAAAAAAAGCTGTCAATAATAGAGCTGCTCTGTTATAAAAATAAAATCATGTTTTCCCTTATTTCAGCATGGAAATAACCAGCCTGCAAGAACTGGCACCTTGTCAAGAACAAATCCGCCTACACAAAAACCACCAAGTCCTCCCATGTCAGGCCGGGGAACTCTGGGGTAAGAATAAAGACTGCTTGGTCCCGCCTGGGTAATAGTTTTAATTGTGCCAGTGTTGGTGTTTCTCAAATACGTGGATAGATGGCAATTCTGATTTTTTTCAGGGAAAAAAAAACATAATTACATCTTCTGTATAAACCCTTTCAGTTGCATTAACTCTTATTTTCATTATGACCCTTTGAAAGAATGTTTTTTTTTCGTGGTGGAAGGCTTTGTTGTACATATGGGTAAATGAGGGGGGTGGTTGTTATTTCCAATTTTGTGGGAGAAATCCTTAGTGACACAAAAGAATATCAATGAGGTTTTAACTTCAGTGGGGGAGAGACTTTATTGTTAAAGTTTTTGTCTACTCATTTTTCAATATTATAAGAGGAATGAAGCGTCTGTTTGGTGCCATATCTCTTTGCATTATCTAAGCAAAATTAGTGGCATTGTGAACACATTGGCAACGTTGATTCTCACAGGCTTGTGCACTTCTATTTTTATGCTTAAATGAGGAAGGATTTTGCTATTCCCAAGTGCTTCTGTGAGCAGAGTTCCCTGCTGTAGCATCTATTTTGCTGCTGTGGACCTGTGGGTAATGAAATCTGCTTATCTTCATGTGCCAGCAAATAGTTTTGTTGCTAGAGAGCAAAACATTAATGCTTGAGAAACTCAGAGCAGGTGCCATATGGTTTTGTATGTCCAACTGTGCAACATCTTCCAAAAGGCATCCCAAAACAAGCCCATCTTACCTATTTGTCACTCTGTCTTTCCTTTATGCTGTGAGGGACTGTGGCACTGTAAAGCTGTGGCATGGTTGTGTGTCGGGGGGAGTAATTTAGGGTTCTGCTTACTGCAGAACAATGTTTAGATTTCTTAAAGAGAAATGCAACTTAAAAGAGTTCGGTGGCAGGTTCATTCTATTATTTACTGCATGGGGGAAATATGCCAAGCCAAATGCTGCTGACCTCTCCAAGTGCCCATATCCGTTCATGAAGCAAACTTTCAGGCACCTTCCCTCCCTGATAACTGTTTGCTCTGCAGTCTGTATTTTAGAACTCCAGAGGCAAACTTTCAGGCAAGGCCTGGTAACTGTATGCAGAACAGACTTTCAGGAGACAAAATTCTTACAAAATAAAAAATTTAATGGAGCAGAATAGCAGAAGGGCTGGCTTAAGCTGGGTACCTGCACAGAGGTCCCCGCAAGCATAGAAAACTACAAACTTCTATATCTTTACAGGCCATTCATACCATGATTCAGTCCAATAGCAATATTTCACTTTGAATCTTCTTGCTTCTCATTGGATCTTTTTTTTGTCGGATTCCATGTGGGCCTTTGTTTTGTTCAGCAGTAGACAATGTTTACGGTCCATAGCCTTGCAGATACTGTTTTGTCTGAATAAATCCTTTTTTCTCAGCTAAGTGCAAAATAGGTCTTGTCTTATCAGTGTTCAGTGTAGTTTGTAGTTGCTTTTGGTAAATATGAGCAGAACTTTACAGCTTAATTTTAGAAAAAGCAGCTTACTAAGTAACATAAAGCAAAGAATATTCTGAAAATCATACAACCTTATATCTCGAAATAATTAATTACATTTAGTATGCATCTACTTAAGCTAAATGATTACTATATTGAACTTGAATTGGGCTCATCCACTGACCTGTGAGTAGTAAAAACAGTGCCATACAGCTCTCTTATTTAGCAGGCAGAGCTCAAAGTGGGCTCATCCAGGCTGTCATATTTGTAGAATAAAGTGGGTGACTCGTAGTCAGATTGCATACAGCAGGAAAGTCTGCACGAGACTCCCTGCGCCCACAAGTTACCGGTGTTCAGTGTGCTGTTCTGCTTCCTTGTGGGTCTCCTGGAAGGAGTTTTTGGCCTGACTGTGGCCCAGGCCCTCACCTCCTCTGGAGCCTGGACCAAACTGCTGCCAGTTTGGCTGTAGGGGAGTTGAGTGCATCCGCCACATTGTGTTGGCTTCAGGTATGTTGTCTGAGAGAGGTGGTGAGCTGGAAAAATGAGGAGCGATGAGATGGAACAGGATGGCAGACGAGCAGCAGAGGTCAAGGAAAATTAGAAGCAGCAACTCCTTTTGTCAAATACTAGCTTTTTTTTTTTTTTTTTTTAATCCTGATTTGGTGTTTTGCTGCTTTACCATGCCAGTGTTTGTTTGGTGTTCTGCAGAGAAATTACCCTGGAGGTTTCCTCAGCATGTTTTGTGAAAATTCCCATTGCTCAAGGGCATGCAATCAGTATTCCAATTGTCTCTCTTATCCCAGCTGAGAAAGAGTTGTTTATCAGCCCTGGCAAGCTGGGTAGCGCTTTCATGTCCTCTTGGACGCTTGCTATTGAAACAGCAGTGTTGATGAGCTTGGTGAGCTGCCTCTCTCTAATGCTCTCCCCTGAACAAGACAGAGCTGTTTGGTTGCCTTAGCTGATGCCTGATAAGGATTAATCAGCTGAATGTCATTTCCAGATGAGCTTGACAAGAGACAGCAGTTGGCTGAGGGGGAGGAATAATGTGGGTGGGTAACAGAGATTTCTATCTGCCCTTCTTGTTCAGGAAGCACAGCTCTTGTCTTGAGCATCCGTGTTCTGCCAAAGCATGAAATATCATAGGCATGACTGTTTCCCTAATATATGCAGAAAAAATTGCTAGAAACTGCAAGGATACTACTCTTCTCCCTTTGATCCAGAAAACAGAGAGAACCATGTAAAATCAGAACTGAGCTTGGTGTGTAACACGGGCTGTCAAATGTGTGCTCTCTATTGTGCAGCTTGTCCCTCTGAGGCAGGACTAGCTGAAGGAATATGGTGGGGATGGAGTTCTGCACAGAAATCATGTGGGCTGAAAAGGGAAAGGGGCTGCAGGAAGCAGGGGTCTCCTTACTGGACCCAGGAGAGACTGTGGAAAAGCTTGGATGCTCTGGGTGGAAGTATCACAGGAGGAGGAGTGAATTTCTGGAGCTGGATGGAGGGAGTAGCCGTTGGGCCTTGAGGGTGCTGGGGCAGAGCAAAGGCCTTGGGCTCCCTGGACCCTCCCTGGTGGCAATGGGCATCACGCCACACTGCAGCATGGAGGGACAGCGGGGCAGGGAGCACCGGGCAGTGTCAGGAGGGAGGGTTCTCCTCTCTGGGGCTGGCAGAGAAGCAAAGGGAAGGAGTGGACTTGAGTGATGGAAAGAAATTGTTTTTGACTTCTCTGGTGCTTTGGAGTTTGAGTTCTTCAATGAAGCTGAGAAGAGCAAAGGAGAAACTGAGGCACGGCTGAACCTGAGGGTGTAGTGGGGGTTTGCTTTTGACAAGATTTTTAATTGTCCAGGCTAAATAAACAGTACTACAGACCTGAGTAGTAGTATCGCCAGGGCCTTCCAGGGTAGAATACCTTAAAACATTTTCAAGGTTATTTCTGTTGGAAGCATATTTAAAATCTTCCTTGGTTATCATTTTATTTGATGGTATTTAGAGCTCTGTCTCTTACAACCGAAATACAAAGTATATTTATTTTTCCCATGACTGATCTCTTTTGGCAGATCTATAGGTGGTGGCAGTCTGCATATTAAAATCATCTGGAGTTCTTTATGTATACAAACTAATTTACAAACACCACAGTGCATGCAAACAATTATGGTATTTCCACTTCTCTCCTTTAGAGGTTTTAATAGTAGAATGTTGTAGTTAAAATTTAGTGCTGTTGCATTCCATATTGTAAAAAGGAAGTCAATAAGTGTCTTAAAATACCAGGAAGCTGTGTAACTTATCAGCTCAGTTAAAACCAGTAACTGAAGAAATGATTAAATGCCAATAGTTAAGTATTTTTGGTTTTGCTTAGCTGGTGCGTTGCCAAATTCCATGCCTTGCAAGGGATCTCTTAGTTACTGGTGAGAACTGAAGAGCTCTGCAATTCAGTACAATAAACACTCTGTTCTTAAGGCAGTAATGGGTCTGGTAAATAGATCTCGCAAGATCTGTGTTATATTTCTGACTCGATGCAGTGTGCTAGGTGACTGTGGGAGTCTCTGGGCTTCACTTCTTTGGGCTGGAAAACGAGACAATGAAGCTCATCCAAAGCACTTTAAGATCTGCCTAAGTGATATGAGGTTGCTGAATTACTGTGTGAAATGATGCTGCTAGGAAGAGCATTGGTGATTGCAAATGTAGCTGTGAATCTTTCAGCCTTACTCCTGTCTCAGTGAGTTGAATACCTTTAGCCAAGAATACTTTTTTGGAAAGCATTTGGGGGGGTGGGGAGGAAGGGAGGAAAGATGATATTGTTACAGTGGAAGAGCTGCTCACAAACACTGTACTGAAAGGTAACTCCAGAATGTTACACAGATGTTAACTATTGTATGTTATGTAATCCAATAATATATTTTGGGTGGTAAATTTACTTCAGGCTTTTTTAACTACTTTATGTGCTGTAGGCCAACTGGTATGGATCTACATAGGAGCACTTAAGAGAGTTGAATGTGACCTGTCTACCCTGCCCGGTGGAATTCGTTTCATATACTGTAATGTGGGTCACTGTGCAGTGATTTCTTATGAAAACTTAAGGAAACAAATGGCTTCACCACTTCATTCATTTATCCTTTTGATCTTCTGCTCATTTATCTGTCTTTAAATATTTTTTTTTGTTGACCAGACGAAATACTCCTTACAAAACCCTGGAGCCAGTCAAACCGCCAACAGTCCCCAACGATTACATGACCAGTCCTGCCAGACTGGGCAGTCAGCACAGTCCAGGAAGGACGGCTTCCTTGAACCAGAGACCAAGAACACACAGGTAGAGCGTTTTCTCACCGTAACTCCTTCCTGCTTGGCATGCTCTTGCTTACTAAAATAATGGAAAAGCTTTGAAGCTTTGTGCCTGTTAGCTTTTTGTTGAGAGGCAAAAGGTGAGTTATTCTGCCACTCCACATTAACAGAACGTGACTGTGTTGTTGACTTCTCTAGCACATTAAACTGTTTTCGTACTCTATGGAAGCCTCATTTAATCTAGCAGGTTCCATAACTACAGGCCTTGTTTTATGTAATAAATTTATTTTGTTCTATGATTTCTTTCCCAAGAATAAGCAAAACTTTAAAATTTATGCAGTTGCAAGGTAAGATAGTGATGGGTCCTAATGGGTTTGAAACTGCATTATAAACCTTAGCCTAAAATACATGTAGGTTTTTATTGTTGTTGTTCTCAAGACCACTAATTGCAAAGGGAAATTTCTGTTGATTAGAAACACCATGATTAAGGTAGTCTGAAAGAGCTGATTGCTTTCTTTTTACTAGAACTTAATGCTCATAATCAGTGCTAGCATAATAGAAGCACAAAATAAAAGCTATTCACAGAGCAGGTATTGGCATCAACCACTTGTTTCCACATGCTGAAGGGCTTTGAAAGAGGAGTGTGTGTTTTGAGTGAGAAGGGCATTTCAGATTGTACCTCGTTGTTTTGGGGTTTTTTTTAGTGCCATTTTTTTTTTCTCGAATTGCAAGGCTTGATCTTTCTCTGAGCCTCTTGAGTGAATTCAGTTTTTTCAGTTTGATTTTTATCATGGGCTTCGAACTGCAGGGGAAAAACAGATGAAAGAATTCGATATAGTTAGAAGTAAATGTTAGCTTATTTTTGAGAGCTTCATTCTTATTTTTTTTTAAGCTCCGAGTAGGCAGTTAAACATGGTAGGTATTGGAGCTTGAGAGAGTATTTTGGACACAGCTGATCATGAGATACTGTCAGAATGTAATAATTCCTAAATCTGGCTGCAACCAAGATCTTGTTAATCTGTTTAGCTGGCTACTGTGAATGCTTCCTACTCTTGTCTCACAAGATTTTCTTTTATGTAGACTGCAGTTAGAAATTCAGCTGCAACCATGGTGACAAGATCAAGGTCTTCAGCATACAGAACACTAATTTCGAAGGAATTATCTTGGCTTCCATTTCACGCCACTGATTTTTCTTTTTTGTAACAGTGTTATTTTCTTAACGTATATTTGTATGATTTGGTCTTGACTCTTGACAGCACTGATTTGTAGCTACCCAGGAATGGTATATAAACTATAGCATCACTGAGTATTCTTTAATTAGCATGGATGGTTTAAAGTGGTGTTTTGACTTCAAAATATCATGAATACTTAGTTCCCTTTATATTATCCGTTTAATCCATGTAAATTCAAGCCTTGGCCTAAGCAGTGCTCTTGGATAAAAATAAGGACAGCTTCTTTTTCAGCTATATACAGAAATGTACAGAAACATACAGAAAATTATCCACATCACACCCCATCACAATTGATTTATCATGGTTGTTGTCAGTTCAGAAGTTCTCAGTCTAAACTTCTGCGGTGAGTGGAGGAAATGTTCCTTCAGCTAACAGTATAAATAATCTTAAATGGTGACTTACAGTTTAGATATTAACTTGTCCATCCCTAGCTTATTACTTTAAATTATTACAAGGCACCAAACTATTACTGCAGTTGTTACTCCATTACCTAGAACTGGTATCATTGTTTACCTTTTTATTTTTTAAAGCATTTAATTACATATTTCATGCATAGTGATGTTTATCAGCTTAGCTAATTCCATTATTAGGAGTTTCATGCATCCAGATTTGATTGGCTCTATGTAACTGTAGGTGGAGACAGAGGCATTTTATAGGGGATTTTTCAACAGTCTAAAATTGAGTTAGGCTAGCAGAGCGTGCACAAAGAGTGTGACTGTTTACAGGCATTGGTAGGAAATGCTGTGCTAATACTTGTGTTTTTATTTTCTAGCGGTAGTAGTGGAGGAAGTGGCAGTCGAGAGAATAGTGGAAGCAGCAGTATTGGCATTCCCATTGCCGTGCCTACCCCTTCGCCGCCAACCGTTGGACCAGGTATGTGGGACTCTTCCCATGTTCACTTAAGGCTGTAATGTCAGTCGCTTGTGTTTGCAGAGGGATTTGGAGTGAATACAACAGGGTAGAAACTGTCCTGAAGCACCATCCTACTCATGAAATATCTTATGAATGCTGAGGGCCATCTAAAGTTTTAATTCTTTACCAAAAGTACTTGGAGAACAATCACTTACAGAATAGCAGATGGTTAAAATACCTTTGTTGGTCCATGTTTTTACAAGATAACCAAGGTGGGGAGGGGATAGAAAGAGAGAGGTGTATCCTTTTAAATTTTATCTTTAAATGCCTATCTGCAATTTGGCATTTCTGGATGCCTCGAGAAGCAGCAGCAGCAACTATGTGCATGTTTGCTGGGAAGCATCTTCTGCAATAGCCTGCTAAAATTACCATCTGCCAGTGATGGTATGTACATGTTATTTTTTTAATAAATTTCTTTACTTCAAATAAAATGCAGAAGATGACAAAACCACTGCTAGTAGTAGAATTCAGGCTTATCCACCAGAGTTGTTTATGCTGTGATTACAGTCTGAAGTTGCTAAGCTATAATGGAGATCACTGAGAGAGGCAGGAGAACTAGTGTGGATAAGATAGTATAGCAATGAAAAAGAACCATGCAGGAACTCTTGGTATCACATGCATATTCCCTTGTATTATGAATGATGAATGGTGAGAATGTGTAGGATCCTTCTTTATTATAAGCCTGGCAGGATTATTATCTTGGTAGTAAACTAATTCTGTCACTTGTTTACTACCTGTGCATTTTGTAAGCACATAATGCTAATTTGCATGAGAAAAGTGTGACGCTTTGGTGTAATGTAATTTTGATATTGCACCTCTTAAATATCTGTTCCTCAGATGACAAGTCTTCACTTTTTTACACACCTGTAGGCTTTCTGTTCCCAGGGGTTTGTGATCCTGCAGTAGTAAAAATAGGCATGAAATATTACTAGTATCTGGCATCCCATAAAAATCAATTGAAATAAAGATCTGCAGGTACAGAACCCTGTCTGGGATCAGGGCCTGAGTTTGTATCAGTTGACCAACGTTGAATTTCTGTACTTATTTGGAAAGCCTGTGAAGTGCCTGTGCTTTATTTGTTTTTTTCTTTATAAAATATATGGCCTAATTGGGAATATAAACTATTTTATTAGCACACATTTCTGTTCCTCCTCCTTCCGGAGCCCCGCCAGCACCACCACTGCCACCACCTCTCCCGCTGGGCAGTCTGATAGGTGAGACTTGTGTCAGTGCTGAAGTGATCGCAGTCATGCTGCATAATCAATAATCATCTCTTCCTAATGGACTCAATGAGGGTGTTTTTTCTTCTGTAGTGGAGTCTACATGATTTTAGTATAAAAATCAGTTCTGGGATTTTTTTTTTTTTTTGTTTTGTTTTGTTTTATTTTTGTTTGTTTTTAAACAAATCTAATCACCACTAATTTCCTGCTGTTAAAGCCTCTGAAGATAAATGCACAAGGTCCAGGGAGAAGGTTGACAGTTGCCTGAAATCTCAGTTCTCAGTAAAGCTCAGATCCAATTAGTCTGATTTATAAGAATTCAAAATCAGCTTGATTATTGGCATTCTGCTTTATCACTCCCACAGCTGAAACTAAGTCACAACAGTTGCACTCTGGCTTACAAATGGTAGCTGATATGTAGGGTGATGTATGTGTTCTGTCCTGTGGGTGTAAGGTGACCGAAAAGCAGAGTGTCTGTCAGAGTGTCTTGGGGTTGATTCTGTAACACTGCAGGCGGGTGGCAAACTGGAAGACTTGAGGACATGAACTAACAGTTCTTGAAAAATTGCTTCAAGCATTACATACAGCTGTTAGCGTGGGATCTAAAAGTAGTACTATTCAAAACAGGTGGGAAAAAATACCCCACCCTTTCCTGTCACAGGCTGATGACAAAATTCACTGACTGTGCTATGAAACCGGCTTTGGAGGCTTTGACCCACGTAACCCTTTGCACTTTCTCGTACTGAAGTGTTAAGTGAAAGTGACTTTGGATAGTATTACAGGGCTGCAAACTTCTGATCACAAGCTGTTTGTGTATATATGTGTGTGTGCAGTTTCGTATATACTTATATATATTCATATTAAGATATATACCTATGTATATAAAAGCACAAAACATTTTATTGCAAAACAATTTTTGCATTTAAAAATTGTGTTGATCCATGTGACCTTAACCTGTGAGATTCATTGGTCTGCAAGGTGTGATTTTTTTTCTCTGTGAGAGGTGAATCCAAAAGAGAACTTAAATTGGCTTATTAACCTTGAAGCTTGTGCAGCAAGCATGTGGAAGGTAAAAATGGGTGTTCATCGTGAAGAATGAGTGACATGTCTTTCTGTGATCTGGCATTGGTGCTTCTGATTTGTTAGTGCAAATTCCATCAATATAAAAGCACAACTAACAAATATGATTGATAAATATGCCATGTGTCTAAAGCTCATTACAGTTGTTTCACTGTTTTATTAGAGTGTCTTTTTATATTAGATTGGAGCCAAGTTCTGGTTCACAATGGAAAACATTTGCTTTGATCAGAATGTTGATTTTTTTGTGTGTGTGTGCTTTTTAATAAAGGGTATTGCATGTAAAATAATTGAGAGATGCTTAGGAGTTGGAAGCTGATTCAGTTTTCCAGTCCAGTCTCTCATAGTTCTCAGCATTTCTCAAATGCCCTTTTATATGAGTGGTTTATGTTTTGTGTGTTTTTTCTCATTATTGATTACAACAGGTATGTTTGTTTTTCTGTTAATCTCCTGTTACTGGCCTTAAATCATTGGAGACGTGTAATCAAGTATTTCCTATGGTCTGGGCTTTTTTTCTATTTTCTGCATTCTATCCCAAGTAATACTCTGCTTAAGTCTTTTCCTCGGTTCCTCTGGCTAATGCTTTTCAGCTGCTCCGGGTTCAGCTCCTGGTTCCCAGTATGGCACAATGACCAGGCAAATCTCGCGACACAACTCTACCACTTCTTCAACATCTTCTGGTGGATACAGACGGAATCCTTCTGTGACTGCCCCATTTTCTGCTCAACCTCATGTTAATGGCGGGCCTCTTTACTCTCAAAATTCAAGTAAGCTTCTCAGCTCTGAAATCACAAACTGTTTTGAGCAAAATTATTGTAAAGGCATGCATGGCATTTTAATTCATTTATGAAGAGCATCAATCAGATTACTGCTTTCTTTCCTAAAACAGAAGGAAAAACAAACAAGAAAAACCATATTGAAGTTGTACAGTGATTGCACTCTATGCAATTATACTGTTTTCCCCTCTGACTTGTTTGCTGTTACTTGTGACAAGAAATTATTATGATTGCCTATCTAATTATAGGCACGTTATACTTAACATTTCAGGTGTGCTTGGAGAACATACACTAAACCCAGATTTTTTTTTGCAGGAGTCGTAATATGGTTGTAGTCCTACAGTCCTTCCACTACTGGGCTAGTGGCAAGAGAGTACTGGCAAAGCACAGTGCTCATGGAACAAACTTTTCTCATTAGAATGTTCTTCCCTGTCTCTGTCTCTTTCCTGATTCCAAGTTTCTCCTTTGTCCTTATTCCTAAGCTTGACTGTTAAAGAAGAGCTCAGTCTCTCTTTAGCAGACTCCTCCACTGTGCTTCCATACTAGTAGCAGTATAGATGGGATGGATGCCATGGGCAAATGAGCAGGGTTCAGTCAGCAGCATTCTGCCCACCTATCCAACAGGGCAAACAAGGTTCACTGCAGGAAGATCTGCAAAACAAGGATCTACTTGAGGGTTGGTAGAAGGCTGTTTCTATCCAGAAATGTCTTCCTTGCTATTTCCATAAATTTTGACCCGATACACAGGGGAGTGATAGTCCTCTAATGGTTTCTCGTGATGTGATGTTCTTCAGCATGTCAACTCTTTAAACTTTGGAGTGCTATTTCTTTTAAAAAGAAATGTTGATGTTTGGGCTGAAGATCGCTTTGGATCAGTGTTTGCTGTTGTGTACTTACTCTTAAGGAAAGAATGCATATAAAGTGTTTGAGACACTGAGGTGAAAAGTTTTCTCTGTGGTTTAGAAGTATTACATTTGTTGGAAAGTATTTTTATATGCAGATGCAGTACCTATCTATTTTGATTTTTTCCAATCCTGATTTTCCTCTCTCACCCATACTGGCCCTTTACTTTCCTCTACACTCTTGTTCCCCCAAATTAACTCACCATAGCAACAAAACCCCTTCCTATTTCAACAGTTGTGTTTTGTTGAAAAAAGAGACCTTTCCTTCTGGAAATAGTTCAGTTGTCTTAAATGCTGTGCACACCACTATTTCTGAACATTTATATTTGTCCAAAGCAATTTTTTGCTCAAATGCAGGTGCTGTTCCTTAATCTAGCCTCTCTGGTGTTTTCAAAATACTGATTGTCAACATTTTTTAAACAGTATTTTGATGGGTGTGTTTTTCTACTTTAAACTGTTTTCCTCTGTTTCTGTAACTGGTGATTTTAAAAATTTGTTTAATGCTACTGTCTTGACATTAAATCCAGGTCCCATGTTCCTGTAAGGTTTTACTTTCCATGCTAACAAATACTTTGGTTTTTTTTTTCTCAGATGTTTACTTCAGTTTTGTGAGAAACCTGTTTGTTCTCCATCTTTTATTGATCATTTCTCCCATACAGTTTATTTGGTCATTGGTTTTGTAATGAACTAAATGCTCCATTTTTATTCATCAAATATTAATCTTAGTTACGGCTTTATTTAAAACTTTTGCTTACTTGGAAGTACAGAACCTCTTTCAAATTTGGTTCCAACTTGGTTACCTGCTGAATTCCCACCTTCACAGGAATTTCTCTGCTTTAGTGCAATAGAAATTCCACTGAGAAGGGGCATGTTATGAACAAATGAGTTGATGTTTTGCTGGGTTTTTTCTTTTTCTTTTTTTTTTCTTCCCCTCTCCTTCATGAGGAGATGTGCTGCCAGAGCTCATCGTTTGAATGGTGTGTCCAGCTGCTGCCCATCCTCTTTCCTACTTGTAGAGGGAAGAGTGGAACATCTCAGCTGTCAGCCCAGCACCTCTGAGCACTGGTGCCACGTCTCATATCTCATTACTCACCAACTAGGTACACACTTCACAGAAAATGAGCTTGCAAGGGTTTCCTGGGGAGCCCTGGGCACTAGTGTAGCCAGTTGAACCTGCTGAAGCCTTTGGCAGCTTCTCAGGCTGCTGAGTGCCTTCTAACCGCAGAAGACTTAATAATTTAAAATAAAGCTCCATTCTGCTCTAAATCCATCTGATTTTCCTAGCAACAAGGCTAGGAAAGGCTTTTTCTATGTTCTATGTTTCTATGTTCTATGTAAAACAAAAACATAGTAAGCCAATCCACTGCCCCAGCAGAACAAACTTACAGGAGGTGCTCTCTACGAGTGTGAGGTGTTGATGTCGCAGCATTGTTTCCCCTGTAAAGCAGCTGGTTTTGCTGTGTGTCAGTGCTGCTTTGCTGCACTCGGGGTAGCACTCCACTCTTATTTTAGAGTCTGGAATCCTGCAAAACATCATCTCTACCTCTAGTCACGTGCTTTTAAAAGATAACTACTAAATTTGAGTAATCCCTATTTGGTAGTAAGAGGGAAAGCTCAATTTTGTGTGTTCCCCAAGTGAAGGAGCAAGTCCCTTCACAGGCGCAACTGCGCTGGGCTTTTGGTTCAGCTGAACTCAGGGGCGTGTTTTGCTTTTGCATCCTCAATTGGCCAACCACAAATTCAGCCTTGTTGGAAGCACAAGCTTGAAGAAGGTTCTTCTGTGTTTGTGTTCTTGTTGTTCTTTACATACTTTGTTTTGTGGTCCTCGTTACTGACGGCTACTTTTGTTGTGTTTCCTTTTTTTTTTCCTTTGTCTGTTTGACTTTCCCCAATATGGTGTGTGTGTTGCTACCAGTTTCTATTGCTCCACCCCCTCCCCCTATGCCTCAGTTGACTCCACAGATACCTCTCACAGGCTTCGTGGCCAGGGTGCAGGAAAACAGTAAGTCTGGACAAGCTGAGCTGTTAAAGGGTAGAGCCTACTTTCTTCTAGCATGCATGGCTGGCAAGTCAGACTCTATTTCGTTTCCTTTTCCAGAAGCTAATACCATCTTGCATTCTAGTGTCAATACGCTATTGGAGCTGAAGGGCACACTCTTCAATACTTTATAACATGCATGATTATTACTGACCCGTTTAAGTTCTGAACTGCACATTTATTATAGAAATACAGTGTGAAATATGGGGCATCTGCTTGATATGAATATAGAAATGTATCTTAATTAAAAATATTAATTTCATGTTGAATCATCCTGCCTGAGGCTTTTTCACTAGGGATAATTGATGAGTTTTTATCAGAAAGGCTTATGTAGACTGTCACAATATGTACTGTATAACCATTGGCTCTAATACTGTAGTAGTTTTCAGGAAGCTGTACAATCAATTGAAAACGTGCAGTTGTATGATCTAATGCCATTACAAAGGAGCTTGTAAGGTATTTCTCCTCTCGTAAGCTTTTCATTCTCTATTTCTTTGTGTTCTCTACCCGGATTTCACTACTGAGCTTCTTGCAACATAGCTCTGCTTGTTAGGTTTGCGAGAGATTTGCTCGCAGGCTGTGAGCTGTGCTGCAAGGTGTTTTGTACTGGTAACTCTGCTTTTACCTTTACTGCTTGATTCATTGATTCATTTCAGGTGAGTGTTACTGTCCCAAATGCTGGTGCGCGTGTAAAGTCATGTTCCTGATCTGGGGACATCTTTGCTGTAGGAGTATTTTGCAGTTCTGTAAACAACAGAATGGATGCAATGTAGAGAGGGCATGAAGTAAGTAGAAAATGTTTTTAAAGTGTTTGGGAGCCACAGCAAAGTCTTCTAGGATCTCAGAGGCTACTACTACATAGTAGCTATGTGGCTCCAGTATACATTTAGGGGCCCCTAGATCTGACTAGCACTGCTGTTCACTTTCCCATTAGAGCTTTTAAGTGGTCCTGTTCTGAGCATTCCTCTAGAGATAGGAGGAATCTCTGGTTCTTATTTGAAAAGGTATTTTGTTAAGTAAATAGTAAGAATGATGTTGATGTAGAATAGTATGCCACAAAACTGTGTTGATGAACCTTTCCAAAATTCAAAGTATAGAGGTAAACCTACAGAAGATGAAGGTTACAGAATGTCTTCACTTGCAGATAAACTTGAGAAAATTGACACCTGCTTCTGAATTGTTCCAAGTATTGTCCTCCTGGAGATAACACAGCCCTTGGGAGAGCGGAGGTGAAAGGGACAGACTTATTTGTGTGTGCAACAACAAAATGCAAGCTGACTTGTGAATGAGATTGCAGCAGAAACAGCTGAAGCTTGAAATCTGGTCTTAGGAATTGTTCTGTTTATTTTCTTTTAACAGTCCCTTGGGTTTGAGTGTTATATAACGAGTATGGCTTGGAGCTGCTGCTGCCTCATGTGGGAGGCAGGGGTGCGTGTGGCAGTCTGCGCATACGCTCAGCAAAACGGGCTTTGGAGGCTGTTGTTGAGTTTTGGCATCGTGTGCTAGACTTTCATCTGCCTCATTTTCTGCAAGAAGTCTACAGGGGAGCAGAGTTAGGGAGACGTGGGGTGGCCTTGTCTGTTACTTATAAAGATCTGTGGCTTCCAAAAGCAACATCCTCTGCCCTGTGGACTTCTTCCAGAGGACAAGGACAGAGGGCTTAGAAACTATGTAACACCTATTTTTTCCTGTGCCCAAACTGTGGGTATCTCCTTCAGAGAGGTTTCCAGTGTGTCCAGTGCCCAGGGACATCCGATTGGATGTAAATCGCTGTACAGTCACACCCAGTCCTTTCAAAAGGAGTCTGCTGGACCCCATTTAAAGAACAGGAATGTGGATACATACAAGAGAAGATATATCAGCTTGGAGCTGTAGAAATACTGGTCATTTTACCCCTTCTCATTTAGTGTGGGTTTTTGTATGCTTTTTTTCCCACCCATAGGAAAAGTAATGCTGTTGTAGAGCCTGCCTGTTTTAAGGTCCGAAGAGGAAAAGTCTAGGTTAAAATCCAAGAGGCAGGGGGATACTTCCATGGGGTGGCACGTGTCTGATTTTTCTGTTCCATTCTCTCCCCTTGTTTAAATGTGAAACTGAATTGTTTTAATTGTTTCCCATAAAGTATGCAGTTTCTGCACTGCATCTCAGGGCATGTGTTGGCACTTTCACACTTGTATTTCCTGCCCTTTTTTTTTTTCTCTTCAAATAAGTGACTTCATTGTTGAACCAATACAACTTTTTGCATTTATTAAAGTAAGGATTTCTCAAGATCTCAAAGGATTGTTGTTTCAGTACGGTTTTTTTTCCCCTGGCCGCAGACAAATATTAAGGGCAGAAACACATTTTGTGAAAGGTGTGCCGAAACTACTGCACAAAACCAATCCATTCACAAACAGCATTGTTATGTGTCTGTGGTGGGTTAATGAAGCCTGCCTGTGAGTGCTATTCAGTAACACAAGCAAGACATAGCGTTCACTCGGCCAAAGACTTTGTTAGGCTGTCTCCAAGTGACATAAATGGGCTTCTGTATGGGAGAGGAGTCACTAACACAGTGGCAACCAGTCTGACTGATGGAGAGAGCTGTGGGATATACAGCTCAGCTGGACTTGCAGGTGAAGAACAGCATTAATGGGCTGGGGGCTGGGGCTGAGGCCGCTGCTGCCCCTCGCCTCCTCCACACCCACACAGCAGTGGGTGCCAGCCGGGACACACGAGCCATGCTCAAGCCCCTTGTCAGGGGTGTGTGGCTGGAGAGCAAAGGTTCGTCACCGCTGGAGTAGCGGCCAGGCAAAAGTAAAGGGCATTAAAGGAAAGAGAAACCTTATTTCTAATCTCCAGTGCCATTGTAACTAGCAGTAGCTAAAGCTTCACTCAGTGTTGTTCTTTCCTTGCCCTGCAGCTTGGCTTTCTGCTCAGAATTAGTGTAGTGTGCTGGAGCACTTGCTCAGCCTGATGGTTTCTTCCAGTCAAACCTTTCCTAGAGCAGTGGTTTTCAGCCTGTGTTTTCAATGTGCAAAGTCCCAAACAAATCTCTTGTAATTAAATCTGTATTGCTACACAATAGAGTTGATTTTAGTGACAGTAGCTTCCTTTCAGCAATTTCTGGCTTCATAGTGCTTACACCTAGCTCCATGTATAGGAATAGGATAAGTGACTTGACGCCTTGCATCTGAGCGTGCTCCCTCTCTCCTTTGCTGACAGCTGCTGAGAATGTTGCTGAAAATTAACTTGATGAACTGATTTGAAGAGCAATTTTTACTATAATGTCTTTCTCTTTTTCCCTTTCCCAAAGCAACTTGTAAATGTGCTGACTGGAGAATCTCAGGGCAGGGATTTGACATTTTGGATTATACACTTAATTCCTTGAGCACTTTTTTCTCCAAGAGCAGCAGCTGCCTGTTGTAGTTCTCCATTTATTAACTGAATCCTGGATGTGTGCACACACAAGCTTGTCTGCAAGATAAGGATCAAAGCTTTTCCTCTGCAGAAGGGATTACTTGGCTTTCTCTTACCTGGTTAAATCTTAACCACTAGTCTCTTCCCTGTTTTATGATCCACACTAGATCTTTTTGTCCCCTTAATGCGAGCTCTGAGAGAGAAGGAATCCAAGGAAGCAGTGTTCAGAAATCAATTGGTTTGTTATAGGCAAAGGATTTGTTCAAAAGCGATCAAGCTGCTGGTGCAGTGCAGAGGCCTGTTGCAGCCTGGCTCAGAGGGTGCCGCTCGGAGTCCTCCCATAGCTCCCGCTGCAGCTCGCCCCCTCTCCGCTGGTGTTCAGCTTTTACCCTGCGGCATGTGCTTTGACTCTAGTAGCATTTACACATAGATTTGACCACTAATCACAAATGTAGTCGTATGTTGTAGCTGTTAATACAAAGCTTCTGTTTCTAATCAGTGCATGGTATTATAGTGCATGCTGTGTGTGTTGTCCCCCCACCCCTTTTATTTACAGTGTACAGCCTCTCAGGTTTGTTTGCATCTCCACACTGTTTTGATTTAAGAGAAAAAATAATCTCCAAACGTTTCTAGTTGCCGATAGCCCGACTCCTCCCCCACCACCGCCTCCCGATGAGATGCCGATGTTTGATGACTCCCCTCCTCCTCCGCCCCCACCCCCCGTGGATTATGAGGATGAGGAGGCTGCTGTTGTGCAGTACAGTGATCCCTACGCAGACGGAGATCCTGCTTGGGCACCTAAAAACTATATAGAGAAAGGTAAGGGAAGCGTTGCAACTCTGTCACTGCGATATCAGAGGATTAATGGTATCTGAACGGAATGAAGGATTTAGCTTGGGTCTGATGAAAATAGTCATTGTCCCTGCTAAGTCAGAACTCAAACCATTATTTTCTTAGTTTGTCTGTGGCTACACCTAATGTGATAAAATATAATCCTTCCTTAGAAGGATTATAAAATACCTTCAAGCATTCTAGAGTGGATTAAAAAAATCCTTAGTTATGAGAGGCAGATTTAAATGGGATGGCTTTCATCTTTGCTGAGCTGCTGGCCTGTGTCTGTAGCCGCTTCAGGATTGCTGGGAGATCATCTAGAAATAGTGTTGCAAAAAGGCCAGAAAGTCCGAGCTCTGTTTACCCCATCAAACCAGACAGCTGGAGTGGATCATTAGACTTTCAACTGTAAAATGTAGTGAGGCTTCCTTGGAGACTTAGCAGTGTCTCTAGATCAGCAGGCTATAAACTGTGCTTAGGTATGAACTCATACAGTAAATGTCCCTTCCCATGAATAATTGAGGTGCTCATTTCCTGCCTGGAGAGTTGTCTGTGTTCTGCCAGCGACTGCTTTGTCAACAGCAACGTTGCAAGTTTTCTCCCGCCCTGGCTGGCACCTGCAGTGCATGTGACACAGGGCAGGGTACCTGTGGCAGCGCTCCTGGCCGAACTGCCACGTTCCATCTCGGCTCCTGGCTGGACTGTGAGCAGGACATACCCATGGCATGAAAATAGCTGATACACCACATCATTATTTGCTAGGCATTAAGACATCATATTTCTGAAAATGTATATGTAAACTAGTAGGTTCTTGGAATTCATAAAACCAATCAATTGCATAAATCCGTGTTAGCTGTTTTGAAGCGTAAGGCTGTGGTGTCCAAAGTTAGTGGATTCCTAGTGGTAGTTCCTCAATTCTAGTATTGGTGGTGACGTTTACTTTCCTTAGGGAGACCTCCACTTTCTAATTGCACGCAATGAGTTGGAGGTTAGTAAGAGTAATATATTTGCTAAGCAGGTACTGCAAGTAGCTGGTGTTGCTGTAAATTTGCTTCTACTTTTTCCTATGGTAACTTTTACACCTGCACTCAGTGCAGCTTCTTGAAAAGTAGCACCAAAACTTCTCACACAGTTCTGTAGCCAAGACCATCCACTTCTGTACAGTGGCTTTATGCAGCTGTGTTAAGATCATACACTGAAGTAGATACTGTAAAGCTGCAGGAGCCGTAGTGTAGGGTTGTGGTTTTTTCCTGTTGGTCCATTTCTACAGGATGATGTATTATTTTTTTATGCTTTCTTTAATCAGGAGATCCCTAGACAGGGCCCTATTGCTTTTGAGGTAGTGTCACCAGAAATGACTGCCACACTCATGGAGCCAGTTATTTCATACTCCAGCTTTCAAGTGTCTGTATGCTCCGCTTTACTGTGTCACAGTCAACTGTACCTCTGTCAACAGTTTAACTGAACATTTCATGTAGTCACCACCCACTTCTTAATGGTAGCTAGTGTTGCAAGAAAAGTGAAATTAATGTTCAACAGGGAAAGCATGGAAAACCCTAGGATAACAAACTAGTCTCTTAAAAAATAACTATACTTCAAAAAATGTTAATACTGGTGCTATTAATAAAATGCTAAACGTGTCCCTGTTCCATCCACAGTTGTTGCTATATATGACTATACAAAGGACAAAGACGATGAGCTGTCGTTTATGGAGGGTGCAATCATTTATGTGATAAAGAAGAACGATGACGGCTGGTATGAAGGAGTTTGCAATCGAGTAACTGGCTTGTTTCCTGGGAATTACGTTGAATCAATCATGCACTATGCCGATTAAAATCCTTTGCTTTTCAAAGCTGGGTCTTGTATTCAGTCATACCATGATTATTTACAAGGGGTAACTAAAAAGCTAACAGAATTGTCTTAATATACTTTCAAAAAAATGTGCCCATTTCTTCAGGCCATACTGTTTTAATGGTATGATTGAATGTCCATCTCTCAAAGTCTCTGGAGACAGTATGTCTTATCTGATGGCAATTTGTAAAACAAGCAACTGTCTACAACTGGTTATACTTATTTACTTATGCATTGTTAATTTTATGACCAGCCTAAATATTCTGGGGAAGTAGGGTATAATATTTAATGAACCATGATCAGATTGTGCCATTACATTTTTCAGTACAGCATGGTAACTAACACTACGTTAGACTAACATATTAAAATCTGGATGAGAAGTTTAATGTTAGTGCTGGTCATATTACTTTTTGTTTAGACTCTTTGCTCATTCTTGAACTATATTTGTTTAAAGCATGCATACAAACTTATGTATTGAAATATACTTTTTTAAAAATCCAAGATGCTTCCAATTGTTGTAATCTTTACCTGGAGTATTCTCACTAAAGTCTATTACAATGAGTTGTTTGGGTCTAAGGTGTCCATGTGAATCAAAAATGGGTGGTCTTATGTATGTGTAATTTGTACCCGAGTTTTTTTAATGAGTAAATTTACATTGACTTTTTCCATTCATAAATATATAAGTGAACCAAAGGTCTTGTCCATTACTTTGTTGGTTGGCTTGGCAAAGAAGTTTGGAATGCTAACGTAGCAAAATCATGGCTGTGTTATCCCAGGCAATGTACTATAAAAAGCAAATGTTTGTAATGTGACTTTATCACTGACAGAGGGCAAATAAATTAGATATTAAATCTGAGTTACACACTTATACATACTCTTAAAAAGTTATTTTCTCCCAAAATTAATTTTGCCAAGGATTCTTGAGTGTATCTAGTGATCTAGACGCAGCAAGTTGGACACCATCTGCAACTGCCATTTCTTAGTGGAAACGAGATCCAGCTTGGTGCTGTGCCCAGCTGAGCAGAGAGGGCAGGTGTCCCTCAAAACGTGACAAAGGGGAGCAACCTTGACAGGATGTGGGTTCTGTTTCCAGGGAATGGAGCAATGTGCTCAGCCAGTGTGTTAAGGGACCACAGGTGGAAATGAGATACTGCCCTGCTCTACAGATTCTGTGGCTTAATTAACCTGACAAGGAATTTGGTAGTGCTGGAGGGTTCCTGTAAGAGGGACTTGAAAGCTGACTTCTAGGAGGGTACTGAATATAAATGAGTGATGGAAGGTGAGGGAATTGAAGCTTTGACTGGTTGTTTAATCCTTCATTTTTAGTTTGAGTTAGAAATACTGAGCCTTTCATTTTCTTAACTGCAGCAATCTCAAATTCTGCATCTTATTAACTGCTAGCAAGTAGCAACAAATAACATCTGTATTTCATATGAATTGGAAAACTTCTCATGTATGTATGTAACCAAGTCTACATATAGTCTTCTATAATGGACCAATTTCCATGTATACAATTCCAGGTTTAACAGCTAGGAAAGCATTCAAACTGTCTCTCTTCACAGGAGTTTACCAGATGGTAACATCCATGCTCTGTTTATTAGTGTGAACAAGTGAAATTTGGAGCAACTTCAGTTCTCATACACTGATTTATATTTATTCTTATTGTGGCCTTTGTGCATCAACATGTAAACATCTTCCCTGCCCACCCACAATTAATAGCCCCCACTAAAACAGTTGTACAGCACGATTTGATTTGCTCTGAATTGTATGACTCCCCACAGTAAAACACTTTAAACTTTTGGTTTTTTAAAAAAAGTAGAACTTCCAGGAAAAAAAAAAAAAAAAGTTTTTTTAAAAAAATAATTTTTGGTAGCCTGTGTTGGAAGCAAATAACTTTTGAAGTAAATTTAGGCACAGTCTGGTAAGTAGCTGCCAGAATGAGTGGAAGGAGTTCTCTCACTTGTCTCGCATGAGTACCATTTCCGTCAGCTGAATGAGGGCTTCTCTCTCTGGGGATGGCCGCAGTTTACTGATCTCTCGTGTGGCTTCGTGGCAGTAGCGCTGGGCGAGGTAGGTCGTTTGCTGCACACCATCACTCTTGCGTAAGAAGAGAGTGAAAGGCAATGGGTAACTGGTCAGCCTCCCTTCCTGCCTTTTGCCTCTTCCAGTTACAGGGGAAGTTTCCAGGGTCAGTAAGTAGCCTGAACACTTAATTATATTCTGAAGGGGAAATTCTGTATTCATTGGATCCTACATCTCTTCCCCGAAGCTTCAAAATACTAAACCTGATCCATGCTAAAATTAAGTATAATTACCATACAACACTGGTATTAATAACATACTATTCAGCAGGATTAGAAACTAATGGTTTAGCACCTCCCATCCTCTCTTAAATTGAGATGTATGAAAAACCCATGGTCTGCTGAAAAAAATGGATTTTCATTTTGCACAGACAATTATTCAGTCTTTTCAGACTGGAATCAATTAAAACTGATACGGAATGTGCACTGCAGTTACAACACTGACTGGTAAGTGTGTGCTGCTTACACCAGTTGCTGGATACAGCTACTCTTCAGCTGAAGGAACTGAGTTCATGCATGAGCTTTTTAAATTATGTGGATTTTATGCTATTGGAGAGAAAAAAAAGAGCGCTTCAGTACCTAGCATTTCTGCTAAAACGCTGTTCCAGTAAGACAGCTGAAGAGTACTAACGGTATTGCGTGTAGCATGCTACTTCACTTGGATTTGAAAATGCAGCCCTGCTGGTGTCCTTCAGAGGCAAGGATTTTCAGAGAGAGCTGAGTGGGGACAGCACTTCAGGAGTTAGATATTTGGTATCAGTCCTACCTGCAACACATATTTGCGTGCACGTTCAACATCTCCTGGCTTACTGAATCGTCTCATTATCATAGCATTCATTTCTGGAAACTAAGCACAAAGAAAGAAGGTTTTGTACCGCTTAGGAGTTGTTTTCTGTGTAGCTGCCTGCTGTGCTAAGGTCAAAAAGAAATGAAAGCACAGACCTCTCCCCCGCCACTGTTGTTGCTACAGCTATAGCTGTAGGTTAATGCCCATAATCTGCACAGGAAAACCCAAGCATTTAAAACTTAAACTGGCTGGCTCTGTTGGCTGTAGGCAGTTGACAGTCAGAGTCAGCATTTGCCGTGGCACATTCTGATGTGGTTACTTCCAGGTGTGTAATCTGGTTCAGGTGTTCCTGTTTCACAAACAATGGGTAGTGTTGGCACACCTAGAAGCAGCACCTCTTCCCCCACATGTACAACAGAGAACCCAGGAGGTTTGTTACATCTATATTGCAGAGTTCAACCTGTAAAATCCTTCATGATACCTTTGACTGTTACACCTACTTACAATTTCCATTGCTCTGGACAGATTTTTTTTTTTTTTTAATAAGAGAAAAATGGTAACTGTGATTTATTCTGTTTTCAATCACATTGAACTTGTAGTTACTCAAGTCCCTACAAGTCAGGTAGATAACTAAAGTCAGTTATCACTTATCTAAACACACAGGCACTTTCTTCAGATAGTCCAGAAGCAGAAAAACCTGGTGCTTAACAAAGGCCACAATTCAAGGCAGCTTCTCTGCAGAAGAATTATTTTTAAAGGAAAGAGTTGTTTGTTCATCTTATCTGAAAGGGTTATAGCCAAAGGAAGTTTGCCATACACTTGTAAACAATGATGTGCTTTCCTTGCACACCTTTGGTCCTGAAACTCTATGAATCTGTTAGGAACAACCAAGTAGCATTCCTCAGTGTTGTAACATCTTCCTATTACTCATAGGCAGTCTTCCTGGAAGATATATTTAAGAAGCTTATTAGTGATTCATACTTGGCTTTCTCTAGTTCCTAGCTTTCTTCCCATGTAATGACAATTTAATTGCAATGTTCATGTAATCCATTTTCATATTATTCATATTTACATCAATATAGGATGCACATGTTTTCACTTTTTATATTTAAGCACTAAAGGATATAAAAATCTCCAAACCTATAATGCAAAGCTGTTATTAGCAGTTCCACAGATTTAATGGGCAGTATATAAGCATTTACAAGAATGCTTAAAATAAACTGTCATTCTTCTGCTCTACTAGTTGAAGCGTGGCTTTAGACTTAGCGTATTCCTTATTTTTTTTTACTGAGTGAACTATAAATACTGAATAAATAGGCCTCGCATCAAGCTAAACATTTTTGTATGAAATCCTGCCCTCAATATTCTAATGCATAAGGATATATTTTAGAGGGAAGGGAGAGGACAAGAAGAAAAGGCATCTCTCATTGAAAATTCAGAGCACATTGAGAACTAAAGTATGTTTGTCAAGAAGACAACGTGAGGATTAGCAGATAGACTGAAGAGCGTGCAGGATAGTAGTAATATTAATTTCAAGATAAAAGACAGCCTGAAGCTAACAATTACATTTTGGGCTATCTGCACATCCTGGCGCGGGAGTTTTTATTCTCAGATACAAATAGATGAAATATGTTTTAGTAGCAGCACAGATAAGCGTCTGTTGAAGCTCCAGATTTTTTTAGCGCTTATACTTTGTTTATGTTTCCCTTATGTCTGTAGTGCTGTTCTTCCCATTTATTGAAAAACGGCAGGAAATTTTCAGCAAACCAGCCTTCCAGTTAATGTGGAAAACTCTGCAAGGTGGTTAAGTTACCTTTCAATGCAAAAAGATCATGCTTCCCATCTATCAATGAGGAGAAGCATTTAAAAGAGACCTACAAAGAATAAGTAAGATTTTAAAATAGAACTGGCAGATTTTCTTTTCTTGTATTTCCATATTACGAACTCATTTATCTTCTAAGGATAATTAAATGATAGATGAAGTTGGAAGTCAGAGACAGCCAACCCAAACAAATGAATAAAAGAATAGTTTTAATTTAAAAAATTGGAATATTCAACACCCACAAGACAATCAGTGTCACCCATTCTCTGCCAAAAATCAGAGTATCTGCAACATGTCCTTGTTTCTCTCTACAAGTAGCTTTAACAGACAAACAAACCATTTCACAGTTGCAACTCTTTCTGTGCCCAAGTCTCTCACTGTTCTTCAGACAACTCCAGTTGCTGATGACTAACAAGATCCTGCTGCTTATCAACAAATTCTGAAAGCGTAAGTTTGTGAATCCCCCAGATGAGTCTGTGGGGAGGAACTGAGAACATGGAGGAGATTGCTCTCAGCATGCGCTTGTCTGCATTCTTAAGTGCCTGATACTCTTTGCTTTCCTGTCTTCTCCGAGACACACATCCTTGTAAATGCCCAAGGGCTGAGGAAATAAACACATACGTATGTTCCACCTCCCTCCACCCCCGGGCTCTTTAAGAAACAGGGAGAAGTAAATGTCATAAAGTCGTATTTTTTTTTTTCAATTAGTTAAAATTTTTCCCATGTCAAGCTCTGAGCAATTCCAGTGAAAGATCAGAGACCAGGGCTCTACTGGAATTAGTTGTGCCAGTTTTTGTATTATACTGTGAAGTTTGGTAGGAAGGACTGCTTTCTGGGTCCCAAATCTTTCCACAGGTGAACCAGAAGCTTGAGCAAGGTGCATTAAGCTGGTTTCTTCCCCTTGTATGCATCAGCACTAATTTCAGTGGTTCTTTTGGTGCTGCTGGTACTTCTCTTTTCCTTGTACTCCTTCACTAAAAATCTTGACCAATTTTAAGCTTATTTATAATACTCCTTTTTCTGTTATCCCAACTACTATCACATTTACCTTCAGAAGGGAGAGCTTCCAATGTTTATAACTGGATAAGACTCAAGGACAATGAGATGAAGAGATCAAATCCGATAAACAGAGGTGCCCACCTAAAAGCTAGGCAGAGATTTAAGTTCTTGGCCTTGGGATGGATACAAAGCCCAGAACATAAGTAAGAAAATACTTAGGAATAACCTGCAGAAAACATGCAAAAACTCTCTGAATATCTGCCCCTTTGCGAAGGTGAAGCACATGAACTAAGGCAACAAAAGAAGACTAGTTCTGCTTTTGATACAAGAGCCTGATGTTAAGAGGACTTGTGTAGGAAAGTGTTTCTCGGCCTGAAAGAACACGTGTGCACACTGAATCCAGCTGATCTGGAACACATTGATTTTTCACACCTGCCCAGGCTGTGCTCATCACTTACACTGTAGACTTCATGTGTTTGGCTGGACCTCTGGGTGTGCTGTGAAGAACACTGAACACTTTTTGCTTTGGGGAAGTAGATTGCTGTTGACTTACCTGTCGACAAGCAAACAAGACAGGGCCTGTGGCTAATCCAAGCTTGAGATCTGCTGCTGCTGGTTTCCCCAAATGGTCAGCACACGATGTAAAATCCAGCACATCATCTATTAGCTGGAAAGAGATAAACATACAGATTATTTTAAAACTTTAATCATTTTATTTTAATGAGAACTAAACACAGAATACTCTTTGTTAAGGAAAGATGGAAAGGATTAAGACTTTGATTTCTAAGGCAGTTTGGAAAAGTCTAGATTTTAGATTCCCTTAAGTTCAACAAAAGCACTACCTGAAAAGCTATGCCAACATTTTTTCCATACTGGTACGCAATCTCATGAACTTTGGGATCAGGACAGCCTAGAATTGAGACCTGAAAAGAAAAAAAAACCCAGGTAAATAGAAAGCTTCAGTCAGCATCCACTTTTAGTCTCTGACCATAGGTGTGACATAGCAAGCATGGACAGTAGGATCTGGGAAAGGAAAATAAGCTGACTCACTAGCACAGCCTGGCTTATCTCAGTTCATGGATACACACAAATAGCCAAGCTTACTAGAAAACAAGGCTGAAGAGCAGTGCAGTATTAAAAATATATTCAGCTCTGGAAAGAGATTAGCTTTATTAAATATTTATCAGACTTAGAAATTGTAATGCAAGGATGAAGAGAGAAGAAACGTGGATGTACTGCACATGCAGGCTAGTAGTGATCCACAGTCCAGTGACAGGGGAATTAAATTTATTACATATATAAATCAGCCAGGATATAATTGGAGGTCAAACAAGAGATAAATGGACATTACATGCCTCATAAAAGATTCACAAAACTTGACGTGTTGCATCCAGTATAGGAGGGACAGTTGAGATAAGGAAGATTATTTTTAAGGGTGATGTTAACTATAACTGAATTGCTCAGGAAGATGAGCTGATTAGCTTGCAGACAGAGGTATCAAGGGATAATTAGTGGCAAAGACAAGACAGTGAATAAGGAATGTATACCAAGCTAAACAAAAGTTATCACTAAACTGAGATAAAATGTTTTCATTGAGTACAGATAAAGGAATTGACTACTTGAGAGACAAAAAGTTTTGCTGAATGAACTCCACAAAGCTAAAATACAGGACACAAATTAAGATTTGAGACTTAATATCTTGCCTTAAAGTGAGGGCACTTACACTTTTGCATGCATATATTGATTAGACCCTTTGCAGAATGAGGTTGGTTATATTTAAATACTCAGATTTATTTCAGCCTTCAATAAAGCAATTAGGAACAGGGGGCAAAAATCCATCCTGGTTCACTGCAGACATTCCAAATGTGCTGTGACTAACAGGAGTGAAGATACATTTCACTTAATGTAAGACTGAAAATACATGCTAGGAAAACCACACAACATAAAATATGTATACATACATAAAAGTTTCTCTTTAAGACTAGGTAAGGTAGGATAATTTTAAAAAAAAAGGCACAAAAAACAACAAAAACCAATCCCAAACTAAAAGCAAGTCCAGCAGTAAGTAGCACTGAAGGTGAAGATGGAAATGAGAAACAAGATTATATCCTAATAAATGCGATGCAACTCGCACAAGATTAGAGACTATTTCATGCATCAGTGCATGTTGTAACTGAACATTCAGAACAGTTCCCACTCATAACCAGCATCCATGGATAATAGTTAACACCCAGAGGAATGTGGATGCCTAAGGCATTAACAGCATCTCACATTTCCCAATTTTATTTAAAAGAGGAGGATCGTACAGCAGGAAAATAATGCTACTTATGTCTAATCACACAAAATCCTGAAGGCTATTAAAACAGAGTGAGCTGCAAATATTAATAGGAGATATTTAAATAGACATTGCTAGGGACTACTAAACTACAGCATTTTCCCCTTTTATCTTCCTCCTGATGCTTGTCTCTTAAATAGTAGTATTTGCCCTGAAGAGCTAATGTCTTCTACTGCTGGTCCATACCTAGCAAACTTTTGGTTGTTTCTGTAATAAAAATCAAATAACATCAGCAAAGCAGGAGGACTACAGCCACCCTGTTTCAATGAAATCTTTATCTACCACCGCATTTTATGCGAAGAATTAAAATACAGAATTCAGTAGAACAGTGACAAGATCCTGGTTAGTGGCCAAGGGTCAGAGTGGGCACGAGTTGGTAGGTGGGCGAGGAAGTGCCACAGAAAGAGAAGAGCTTTCTCATTTAATCTGAAAGGTCAGAGCAGAGCTATTCCTGTAGGTGCACAGTTTTCTGGGGACACAGACATTACCTATATAAATAATCGCAGCAGTACACATATGTTTAAAAAATAGGAGCCTGAGTTACAGACTGCAACACAATCAAAATACATCAATGCAAAATTCTTGCATCTTTGCAAGAGAAGACCTTTATGGCTCCTATGCAGGTTATGAACATTTTCAAAGACAAAATAAAGAAAAAGTTAAAAATCCAGGAGACTGCTGTGCCCATCACACCTCAAGTGAGCAACACTGTGACCATGGCCGCATCATAAACCTGCAATGTGACCGGGTCTTGTCTACCAGGGAGTTCCTCCAGGAGCCAATTTCTCCAATTGCTCTTGTGGATTATTGCCCCCGCATGGACGCACGCTGGGATGCAGACAGGCAGCCTTTCCTGCCAGCCACTCGCTCTCAGAGCGATGGTTTAACTGAAGCCAGACCAGGGTAACATCACGCATTGATAAATGAAAATCAGGATAAAAACGTCAGTCCAACCCCAACCATTCTGTGATATGTTTAAATGATAAAGCTCACCCTTGGAAAGCATCCTATAGTTCTCCTGATATGACTGGCTTGATTACAAATTTAATCTTGCAAGAAGTCAGACTTGTCCTCCACTAAATCCTGATGAAAAATCCTTCCTAATACCAAGTGGAACAAATTCTTTAGAAAGGCTCTTTGAATTCAGTAAAGCAAGTCAGTCTGTTTGGCATTATTTCAAACACACTTTTTAAAATAAAAATCATTTCTATTATTTTATGTTACATGGGAGACTATAAACCAATCTTGCCTCTTTACTGAATTTCACATCTATAAAATATTCTGTCATCAGCGCTGGGCAGATACATTCTGCTCCGTTATTTATCATGTGAGAATAGAGCAGCAGGAGTTGAAAGCCCTTGCATGTCTATACCAGTGCCCTGTAAGAGAGGAAAACCTGCTGCCAGGCAGGGGTAGGCTTGTACCAACAGTGCAAGAGATTGTTTGCTCTCACACTCCTAGATCTCTGGACACTATGGAAAGGAAAAGGCTCCAAAATCTTCCCCTTTTCCAGCCTTTTCCTCCATGCCCATCTCCTGAAGCAGTCAGGATCCTGCCCTCTCATTCATGGCTCATTCACCGCTGTTTTTCCAGACAGGAGCACTGTTCCTCTTTCCAGTGGAATCACACAATAGTTTAGGTTGGAAGGGAACGCTGATTATTTGGTCCAGCCATCTGCTCAAAGCAGAGCTTACTTCACAGTTAGATCAGGTTGCTCAGGGCTGTGTCCAGTTGAATTCTGAGCATCTCCAAGGATGAAGATCCCACAGCCTGTCTGCACAACCTGTTCCAGCATTTGACCAACCTCATGGAGAAAGTTTTCCTAATAGCTAATTGAATTTTAACATGGTACAACTTGTCCTTTCAGTGCGCATCTCTCCATCCTCTCTACCCCCTCCCATTACACAGCTGGAGGCAGCAAGAGGATTCCCCCTGAACCTTCTCTATTCTGCACAAAAACCAGCTCTTTGCATATCACTTGCTCCAGCTGCCCCCAGCCATCATGGCGGCCCTTCACTCATCTCACTCCACAATGTGAACATCTCTCTGGTAGGAGGAAGCCCAGCCTTGAGGTCTCACGTGTGCTGAACAGAGGAGAAGTCACTTCCCTGGATGTGCTGGCTACGCTGGCAGCAATGCAGCCACACTCAGTGCTCAGCGCTCACTTCTCCAGGCTCTTCAAATCCCTTCTGGTAACTACTCTTGGGAGGAAGAGATCTACCCAGCCCCAGCAGACAACTATCTTGTCCTGAGTCTGCACCTTCACACATCTGACCTTTCCTCAAATAATTAATATTTTAACATGTTAACCAAGTACTTGTTTATGAAGAATGGTATTTTTTATTATATATTTACGCTAATCCTTTTAATAGCAAACGTTATGAAGAATAAATACCCCACAAAGAGTTACTGCATTTTAAATAATAAATAAGGAAATTTACTTGCTGACTATAATATCTGATGCTACTGATGCTATCGCCCTACCTCTGTCACTGGACGTCCTTGTGCCCCACATGCCTAGTTGGGCTGGGGGATCAGAGGCCTTATTTGCCTGGACACCAGTTCCAAACCCTGGCAAGATCTTCTGATGGAGCCCTGTGCACACACCAGACTATGAACTAGTTAAAGCAGGAGCTCACAGGTAGATCCAGAGCTGCAGACTGTTCCTTTTCCTCGGTCCCTAAGGCTTGACGCAGCCTCGCCTTACACGAGGAGGCTGCGTGCTTCCTCCTAATGATCAAGAATCTCTAGTGCAACTTTACGCTTATCTCAAAACAAGCATGGTTTAATCCCTCTTCTGAAAGTATGCTATGCAAAATACAAACAGCTTTGTGAAGGTTAGGAGTTCACATTACAGCAGGATTTGAAAAAAGACAGAAAGGAGTCTCCTGCTCAGCTTATTTTGCCATCTCCAGCTTGCCTGATGACTAATAGAAATTCCACTTCAGCTTTATTGTTTCTGAATTCTTGAACCAAAGTCACCTCTCATGTTTCTCTGAAAAATGCCTTTCAGTAACTAAGGCTTCACTGGCCCTCTGGGCCATCTGCCACCATTTCCTTTTGCAACGTATCACTTTGACTGCAATTTCAGTAACATTCCCCCATGCAGAACTATTATAGAAATACACTAGAGACTGGGATGGCTCCAACATCTTGAACAGAGTGTTCTGTCCATTAAAAACTATTTAACTAACTTAAAGGACTTTTGGTTTAAATGCAGAAGGTATCTAATAAAGTGACTAACCAGTGTTGACAGACTATTACCTTCTTCAGACATTTTTCCAGGAATACTCTACTCTTCCATCTCTAAAGCATGACTCTCTAGAATTCTTAAGATGCCACCTGAACTTGTTTGACATCTTCTTTCCAGTTAATACTTTTATTTATGCACAAAAACAAACCACTGGTTTTTCTGATCATTAACAGGAACTGAACTGTTTGTAATGGCACACTAGCCTGGTTGTAACTGATGTTCTGAAAACAATGTCTCTCCTTTGCTTTGTCCCTGAAAATTTGAATACTTGATTTCCAACTGAATTTGCTTTCAAGCTAGAAATAAGGATCCTGCTTATAATTTTCACTACTGAAAACTCCCTTCTTATTTAATCCTTTTCCTTAGTAGCCAAAACCACCTAAACAAACAAAAACTAAAACAAACAAACAAAACAGCTACCACCCCCAAAAAAACCTAAATCACACACACACACAAAAAATCCCCTTTTTACTGGTATCAGTAGAGTTCTCTTAGTCCATGCGGAAAGAAACTGAGGGAGGCATATACATACAAGTCATTGCTATTCTATGCAAAAAGTATGATTTTGCCAGAAAGACAGACCCCTCTCTGGTTTTGCCTTTATAACACACATTTTACTGCATATAAAATTCCAGCACTTTGGCAATAGAACAACTCAGAACAACCACTAAAGGAAAAGCAGCCAAACAGCAGCATCACAGCCACAACCTGGAGGGAAGCACTTAAATCCTTAACTCTTATGAGCTATGAAAAGGAAAAAAAACTCAAAATAGCACATTTGTAAGGAGAATCCAGCCAGTGATTTCTTCTTCTATCTGTGAATGTACTTTTAGTAAGACTGTCCAAGTGAATACAAAAACTTGTATGTTTTTATTGGGGTAGCAGAATAATGTGATGCTCCTTACTAGTCCAATTGGCCACTAATATAAGTGGAGATTTGCAAAGGGAAATTCTTGCCAGGGTCATATTGCTATTAATACGAGCAATCCAGAAGACTTAATTACTTTCCTCCAATTAGAATGAAAGATATTTTCCCTCCCAACAAAATCTGTGTCTCTCATTCTGAGATTGAGATTTTTGAGATGCCTTTTGATTTAAGCAATTTTCAACTGCTATCTATTGCTCAAATGTACCAGTTCTCTGAGAACAAAGGAAGATGACTAACACTAGCACAGATTTTCAGTCTAATTCGCTTAGAATTCCCTCTTGCTATAGGATACACCAGCTATACTGCCTTTTATTAAAAAAAAAAAAAAACAACAAAACAAACCTTGGTGTGAGATTATTGCCCACCTTCTCCATTTTCCACACTAAAAGTAACCACGATTTTTTAATAAGAACATCATCTTCAATCAGATCTTTTTGTAATGAAGTAACAGAACTGAATGAGAACTTAATGGGGTTGGATATAGCAATTGATAATTAAAAACCCCAAGGAAATCAAGAAATGCATGCTTATGTTCTTTTACAATGTAGAGTATACACAATTGTTTCCTCCCACTGTTATCATTTAAGGTCCCACATGGCATCAAGGAGTGGAATCAGACGTCAAAGAAGACTTAAATTATAGGCTCAAGAATTATCAACTGAGATTAAAAACACTATCTCAATGTTGCAGAATTTAATAAATTTAAGTCTGCCACAGTGAACCTCATTTTGATTCAAATGAGATTAACAATAAATCTGTGTATGAATATAAAACAGAAAAGAAAGAGTGAGAAGTAATACTGGGAGCTACAGAGCTGAACTGTGATAAAATGCACAATCACAAACCCATCCACATTCTGGCAGAATACCATTTTAAGGGTTTGCTTTGGAGGGTCTCCAGAGAAAACCGCAATAACTGGGAGTTTAGCTGTGAAGCTTACAGTATGGTAGGTTAACTTTAGAAGAGACAGACGTACATACTGCTTTACAACTGTTTGCTATAAGACTCGCAGTCTTCTTAAAAGTCTTCTCGAGGTAGTGAGCAAATCTCTCGTTCTCATTTTCCTTGGAACCCAACTGGAGGAATTCACCTAAAAAGTTGCACAGATGGGAGTTTTTATTTGTGGGTTTACTGCTTAGGCAAGCAAATCTGAAGATAAAAACAGAAAAAGACCTTACCACGCACCAGATCTTCAATCACCTGAGTTAGAACAGAGATGATAGTAGTGTTTCCAATTCGTGCTAAAGCTAAGGAAGCAGCTGAAAGGATGAAGTCACCAGCTAGAACAGCCTAAGAATTAAAAAAAAAAAAAAAAAAATTGATCTTCTAAGTCTTTTCCTGTTGGTACAGACAGTACAATTTCCTTTATTTGGCAGGTCTACTGACATCACATAATTTTCCTACATAAAGCATTGTAACAGAGAGAAAACAGAAGATAACCAAATATTAAAATCGGAACCACTTTTTAATCCCTGCCTTATAGTGCTGTTTACATTTTTCTGTATCAGCACTGTCTTCCCTGTTTGCAATATCTGAATAGGTTTGCCTGTGAAGTTTTTTTTAACATGACTTTTTTTTAACATGAACTATTCGACCATTTTGTTGGGACTGCTTCACCATGTCAGCTCTGAATTGCCACGATACATTCTGATGCATCGGCAGTGTACTTATCTCCTTGCATTTTCAGATCAAGACCTTCCTTTTACTGCTCCCTAAAGAAACACTTCCCTCAAAAAGTTTTCGTGCTGACTGAAAACCTTTTCGCAATTACTACTGAATCAGGGTAACCTATGGAGTTCTGAATGAGGTACAGGTTTGAAGCATTCCAACAGCACTGCAGAGAATGGCATAGGGAATGTAAAATCACGCTGCAATCAGACATTATCTAATGCTTCCAGCAGTTCAGAAAAGGTACATGCGTTTGTCTTACCCACAATCTTTACACACCTCTGCATACTCTTCCTGGCATATCCCAAGCCTGTGCCTAAGGACAGTAACGTGACAAACCCCCTGGGTATTTGTGCTCTGCTGAAACTCAAAGGCAAGTCTTGCACGTAATAGCAAACTCACCTTCCTCTCTCCCCAGATTTGATTGACTGTCATTTTTCCTCTGCGAGAATTTGCATCATCAATGACATCATCATGAACCAGGCTAGCTGTGTGGATCATCTCAGCAATTATGGCCACAGAGCGCTGGCTTGCTTGCACCTCCCTAAAATAAAAAACAAGAACTGTCAAATAATTAAATCAATTATATGTGCTGCAATAGACTAAAAGAAATCTCTACTAAAACCAAACTAAAAATGTTTCTCTGAAAACAGCTGTTGCACTTTTTCCATGGTCTGAACCCCATCTTTCAAACCTGGAATTAGGAAGACAGGAGAAAGTAAGGTCATGTTAGTACAGTAAGTGCAGTGGGAAATTTCCATCCTTATGAGGCCTGTTTCTGCCTTGCTGGATTAACAGTACTGCAAAACTCCTGAGTTACTGACTCTAATCCCTCTAAATCCAGACTGCAATAAATAGCATAGCAGCAAGGATGCTTGGTTCCAAGGAGATGGAAGTCTGGAAAACAGCAGAGAAAAGAATTCCAGGTAGCTTTGTAGACGAGTTGTCAAGTTGTCATTATCGCTGTGTTGCTCCACCTGTAAGACACAGCATCACAAACTCTTCAAAGCTGAACTCTACTGACCAGCCAGCTGGAGAGATCAGCAGGCACAGAAACCTGCATTCTACATCTGAAAGACATAACTCAGGGATCTTATCCTTTATCTTATCTGATTACCTTAAGACCTTAGAGGTTCTTCCAAAGCCTGAGGAATTAGCTGGAATTATACTGCAATCACTTTAGGACTGTAAACACCAGCTACCTAACACCTCCTGAAATTCAGCCTTTGGGAAGATCTAACATTGATTATTAAAGTCTCGGTAGTTCACACCTACTTTATTTTTTATAACAGGTGAAAAAGAAGGTAATGGAAGAACATAGAAACAATTATCTAGGGATCAAGGTTGGCAAAATGAACACAGAGCAAACTTAGCTCACACAAAGTACCATCTACCCCAGTATCCAACTGCCGCTGCCTTGCTCTAGTATAATCTTTTTCTCTACCTGTTTTCATCATCGGTTGCATGCAGGATCCCAGAAATGGCTATCCCGGTCAGCCTTGCCTTACAGCTGGGACAAGCCCACATCAATGTTTAAAAAAAAGCAAAACAAACCAAAGAAACAACACCAGAAACCCAACAAAACAAAACAAGACACAAAAAAAACAACCAAACAAAAGAACCAAACCCAACAAACAAAACCAACCAACAACAACAACAAAAAAAAAAACACCAAACAAATCAAAACAAAACACCAACCAAACACAAAAAACAAACAAACTAATGAACAAAAACGCCCACTAATACCAAAACAAAAAAAGCCCTTCTGATATATATGTGCGTTACTTCTGATATACAGGTAACAGAGCAAATCACACTATTTTTCCAGCAAAAGAGAAAAAGAACAGAGACAAATAAAAGACAATCATTTCATGAAGGGAATTTAAAATCTTCCTGCATTGCCTATATCTATTAAAATCTAGTGATTAATCACAAAATGAAAGAACATCTTGCAGTCTGCTGACATAACACTGCGTTCTGACACCTACCTCTACGCAGAACACTGCATTGCTGTCAGTGGGAGTTCTACATCCTGAACAACAGCAGGATGTGTGGCTCATAGGCTGTGAAAATGTGGCTTTTGAACAACAGAAAGTAAGAGCTGGAAACCTTCACGGTTGTTTGAAAGTAAGTTTTACTGTGGACTAGTAATTTAGTCAAATGCTAGTTCAGTGTAAGTAGTTTTCCAAAATAAACTATTGTTACTAAGTAGGAGAACTTACCTTCAAAAAAACTGTAAAGGTCTCCAGCCTCTTTCATGCACTGGTCTCCTTTTGGGGACTCCCTTTTTCTTTAATTATGTCAGCAGACTGGACTTCCTGCTGGGAAGTAGCAGTAAATGGCAACACTCACTGACACACCAAAATCTTTCAGTAGTATGAAGAGCACAAGGACAGACACTTCAAGAGCAGGTTTTCAAAGAGTTCTGCATTATAGTGCATTTCATCTCTGACAATGACTAAAATGGCATAGGAATTCTCATGGTTCATGTGTCTGGTTCCTGGAATGTTATATCAAATGTCATAATTTAACATGAAGAGGTGGGCTTTTTTTAAACAACTATTTCTGTAAGGTCTCAAGCAAGGTTCTTCCCATGTCTGGCAAAAAAATTTTCAAGTTTCCTACAAACATCTTGTAGGAGTAATTCTGAATCAGAGCATGCCTATTTTAGGGAAAACACACAAGAAACGGGAGCCTTCTGATTCCCTGCCATTTTTCATTCTGCTTTGCCTGCAAAACAAAAGCAAAAAGTAGCAGTAACTCAAGTCAATAGATAACTAGGTCCCCGCAAGTCCAGTAAGTGGAAAGATGCCATTTTAGGTCATTCTCAAAGTAAAGGCACCTTAAGATAATATATGTTTACACAAAATTTGTATACAACTGTAAGTCAATCTTTTTACACACGCATTATATGTTAATTTTTAAGTCCTTGATCGTGTTCTATGTTTTTCAGTAGGACCCCCTGCTCGATCCTGTGATAAGTTTTTACAGACCTACAGTACCCTGAGGTCTTTTCCATTACAGAACTTGTCTCACTTACACTGAACAAGACCAAGGCTGATCTTACAGGTTAAAATCAAACACGCCTCTCCCTCCACATATCCCTCTTCAGGAAAAAAAAAGGGGGGGATGGTGAGGAGGAACTCAAAACAGCACTAAACAGTGTTTAAGTAATATTTATAGTCTGCAACAAAGAGCTTTGCAACATGTTTGCCAGTAATTAAATATTGCTAGCTTAAAGACAGGAAATGTTGCAAAAGAACTTGCAAAATTAGGTGTTACGACCACACTCCTCAGTTTTTCCTGTTAAGTCCCTGTAGCTGAAAAAAACCAAACATTTAAGAAACACAGCCTGTGACACAGAAGGGTACTGCAAACTGGGGGAAGCGTAGAGAACAGATGTGTTAACATGGGAGCAAATTACAGAACAGCTGAAAACCAGCGCACAGTACAGGTATCTGACAACCATAGTTTGGAGAAATTAAATAGAAGAGGACTAAGGTTGCTGGCAGGTCCTCATATCTTCAGGAAATATTGTTCTTTGAAGTTTGTCCAGGTCATTATATTCAAATATTTCTTGCACCATTCTGATGGATTTATTCCCCTTTTTCCGCCTAAATCTTTTGCGCTCACTATTTTCTCTATTGAGATACCTCTGTAGTTATTTGGCCTTTTCTTATTTGTCTGTCTCTCTCATTTTGATGCAGAAATAGAAATAACAACTACTATTGGCAAACACCTCTGGAGAATACACCTGAAACAAAAACATTAGGTCCAGTCAGGCTAAGTGATAATTCTGTGAAATTCTGCACACAGCTATGTGAAGAAATGCCAGAGGATGTGTGAGACTGAGGATTTGTTTGACCACAGCTTAAACTCTTTACAGCAATTCTCACTCTTGCACAAAGGTAAATTGCTATCATTAAGTAAAAAGCCATTGCCTGAGGGACCTAAGGACTCAGGGCTAGACTTCTGACACTCGGATCTTCAAGGGTAAAATATCAACATACCAGCACAGAACAACATGAATGCTTCACACACATTTTTTTTATAATAGTTCAGATGCTTTATAAAACTGTCATTCTCCTTATTATGACAACACTGAAGTGACATCACTCCAGACAGACAGTTAACCTGCTGAGGACATTCTAAATACTGTTCCTTCCTCAAACCTAAACATACAGATGATGTCCCCTAAACTGTAAGCAGAGCTACCTGCGTGTTCCCTTCCATTCATTTGAGAAGTTTCAACTACTCTGGTGGGGCTCTGTGAAGAAAAAGAGGTGTCCATGATCTGCCTTTTAAGATCAGGACCTATAACCTTACAAAGTTGCATCCTGTTATTTTAACAGCCAAACAAGAAAGAGTATTACCTTTTGTACTAGTATTGCACAAAAAAGAGCAAAAACAAACAGAAAACAAACAACAACAGATGAAAGAACAGGCAAAAGCATGCTGTGTCCAGCAAGTTATATGACATTTGAGAATGGGAGTGAGATGAAGGAGAAACTCAACATCAGTAACACAAACACCAGAGGCAGAACAAACGAAATGCTAGGGATGAACACCACAGGATATTGGCTAGCCCTACATGTCTGCAGATGTTGTGGCCAGTATCTCTGATTGCATGTGAAGGAACTAAAGCTTTAACAACGAAAAACAAGTCTGGGAGAAGAATCAATATTAACTGAGGAAAAGAATGACAAAATGCTTTGAGGGAAATGACAAGCTAGAAGAGGAAAAATATCTTAAAAAATGTCAGGAGAAGCAGAATAGAAAGCAACTATTTTTTCCCCTATGTCAGTAGCAGAGTTACAAATATGCAGTGTTGCCTTCTCTACCTATACAATTTTCCACACAAACAGCAAAAAGTTGGAAGAACAATTTGTCACCTGGAAGCAATGCTGCTTTAAGAAGCAACAATAATGAAAGCAGTATTAGGGTGAACAAGAAGTATATGTATGACAAAGCAGGTGTAAGCCAGCCTGCTTCAAGAAGCTCAAAAGTAAAGATAAGAAAACGCCCATAAAACTTCATCGACTCACAGTAAGTGGGTATCCACAATAAGAAAGTATATTCTTTCGACATGGCCTACTGAACCCTTAAAAGACACTGGTTATCATCCATGAACCAAAAAGCAGTACACTGAAGACTTGTATAAGCATATGTGAATTTTAATTACAAAGTGGGGAAAAGTGGCATGAGGCAAAGAAGAGGAAGGTAAATACCCTGGGATTTCATTCTCTTCCTTTGCTGAAACATTTCTGTTCTCCCTATTCAAAATTTCATTCTAAAAACAACATGACAGAGATAGTGACTCAGTCTGTCCTTATATAAGGAACATTCAGCTTAATGAGAAGGCTTTTAAACATCATGGTTTGGAGGTGCTGACAAAAGCTGCCAAATGACACAGGCATCTATAAATCAGAGCGCTCTATGCTGAGGGTCGACTACTAGGAAGCAAACACTTGCCCCAGGCATATATGGCACTTGAACCCTGAGATCACACATTCTCATGGCATAGGGCAGGTCTGAAAACTGGTCCTGGTGGTTTCAAGACAGCACAATGCGTGGACAAGAACATGTCCATGAGCACATGTGTATGTCAGAAGACAGCAAATACGTTTTGAGCATATAAAGGCAAATTCAGTTCTTTCTACAGCTTTCTTCTCTGATTCACTGCTTACCTCCTACACTATATGACATCAATTCCAGCCTTCAGGGTATTGCATGTACAGTACATAATTTCGTTCATAAGCTTCTCATGCTACACCTGAATGAAATAAAACTATTGTTTTTGTTATTCTGACTAGAAGGATGCTTCAAAAACTCACTCTCCCAGTTGTTAAGCATATCCTCCTATGTTTCCATCCTCTTAGCAACATTGTCCTTTATCTTAAATAGCTCCTTCTGCCCGTTTCCGATAAATTTGCAGACCACAAGTCCCCCACTCTCCCTGATAACCTTTGCGGTCCATCCCTGAAGCTGGTTGGACTTACCTTTTTTGACCACAAGGACCAGGCATGCTGATGATTTCACAAAGCACTACACAAGGGTATAAGCACTCCCATAGCTGAACTAGATATACTATGGTTGATGTATGCTGGGATTACTTTAAGGTTTTTCTTAGAGAAGGTGGCTGTAGATCACATGGGGATTATGCCCTAACAGGACATGCATGAACCTCCAAGCTCAAACAGAAGTTTTTGGTTTATTGCGTTTCTTTTCATTACAACATGGATGGCCAGTCATCAAGAATGATTCTGTTATCAAAAAGTGACATCATCACACTCCTGTTTTTCATATCAAGATCACTTGTGGCTATATTAGGCCAAACAGTACTGTGACGAAGGACATACTCAAGGAGTTCCTTTTGCTACCTCAAAGACAGTGACAAGGAGTGGTATTGAACAGAGAACAGAATCAGGCTGGAATGAAGTTCTTTAATCCTGGACAATATTTTCCTAAAACAAGAGGCATTGGCACACACAGGACAGGACACTGCCAACTAGGTTTTGCTTTCTTCTTCCAAATTATATTCACGCAGGAGGGAGTGTATTGGGAGACGTGCCATAACAAGCAGCAAAGTAGATGCCATGCTCTGAGGTTGAAATCAAGTCCAACAAGGCATTAACCTACCGCTAAGGAAAATACTGAGCAAGACCTGAGAAAAATCCCCTAAGGCTGATGAATTAGTCTAGAAACACTTCTGGCAAAGGACCAAATATTTCATATTTGAAATTCTATACAAGGGAAGACTGGAAATGTAGCTGGAAGGTAGAGAACACTCTGGCCAACATCTTTCCTCAAAATGCAAATGTAACTGATAGGAAAGTGTGGAAAGAAGTGTTTGCAATCAGCCAGAGCAAGGAGTGACAGAGAGTACAGGGTGAGCACGATGTTCTACTCAGTTAAAACTGCTTTCAAATGACAAGTACCTTGAAGAACATGAGGATTACACCAGCTCTAAGATTAGAATATTACAATTAAGTGTAGAAACTTGTTCCTAGAAGGGGAAAAAAAAAATCTATGACTGCTTTTAACATCTCACAGCTTTGAATATTATCATACCACCTACTTCATGGCTTTTCTGCATAATTACAAAAAAAAAGAAAAGGCTATGGAAGTCTCTACTTGTGGCAAAGGTCTTACCTGTGACGAGTTTAATAGCTATATGAATGGTTACAAATGAAAAATATTTTTAATTAAGTTCATATAGTTTCAAGGAGTATTATAAGTTCTAATAAACCATTTATGTAAGAGGCTAAAATTGACTAAAAGCCTCGCAAATATCAGAATTTGGCAACATTATTTATCCATCACCAGTTACAACTGCAATATAGTCCACAGTTTTACACATGGAATCACGTAATAAACCCAGTAGTTCCTTTTGCACTGCTAACTACAAAACTACAGCATCACAATGGAACTTAAATTGAGGTTTTACTGAGGAGCTTTTTCTTTTCAAAAAGTTACTAGACATATTTTTGGGAACACAAGAATGAGAAATTTCAAATACAATATATGTCCATATATCTAAAAGTGACCGACTCACCTGGAATTATTATGGTGAATGTTGCAAGCTCTTGCCATTAGCACCACAATCATTGGTCGAAAGGCTTTTCCTTTCCCATCAAAGTAATAATCACACATTTCCTTAAGTTCTACTGTAGATACAAGTAATTCCTATAAAAGGAAAATAATATATCAGCATAAAAGTCACAAAGCCAATCTGTTTAGTGCAAGCAAAACATTACGCATCTATAAGGTTATTGCCTGTATTCATTATACCAAATGCAAGCTGAAGTAGTTTTTTAAATTACTATGAGTAATCTGAAACATAAATGATCTATTCCAGCAGTATAAACCAGGAGAAAACAAAAATCGCAGTCTGGTCTGATATGCAGTAATGCTCTCTTTGCCTTCAGTTCAAGTTTCAGACAGCTGTTCATGAACATAAAGAATATTATTTCAATAACTATCCTCCAAAGAGGTGGTTGCTATTAAAGTCAGAATCATCACAACATCCCAGAGTAGTCACCAAAATCCATTACCTTTTTAATATCTTCATAGAGATTCTTCAAGTCTTTTCTACCAAGTTGAAAAGGGTCTTGGTATTTTTCATCACTAGCTGTCTTACTGCAGCTGCACAAGTGGGACATACTGGTATGGTGAAACCTGGTGACAGTGTTTTTCAAGACAGTAATATTGTTAAAAGCAAACTTTCCCAGATGCCCCAAACAGAAACATTACAAAGCATTTCCTCCTCGTATCCCCTCACACAAAATTCAAGCAAATGGCTAAAATAAAAACAGAAGGCATCAAAACACTCTTTTCAGCCAGTGAATACAGTGCAAGGACAGCACAGCTGTGTACTGATGATCGCAGACTTTTAGGAGCAGCATTTGTCAAACAATAACACCCCCCCACGCCCTTACCAGATTACAGAAGTCTTCTGAGACACATAAAATGACATTGCTCTCACTGTATTCCTTTTGAATACATTATTGATAATATAGCACACATTTGGAGATGAAGTCTTCATCTTCCAGTTATATAATTATTCTGTTACTTTCTTCCCTCTCCTGTCTGCTCCTGGAAAAATATTCCTGACTTGGATTTGAAAATTTCCCTTTACACACTCAGCTACATTAAACATTACAAATTAAATCAATACTTCTAGGTAGCATGATGATGCTATGGAAGTTCATCAGTGAAAGCTCCACCTGGATGCGTTAAGATGCGGTAGGCTTAGGCCTGATTTTTTTAATGGTCCCTGGAGTTGAAGTTTGTGCCTCTTATTATGTCTCCTTTTTCAAAGTGAACTGGATGGGTTTTCTTGGGGCATTCTTGCCTTGCTTGTTGCTCTCCAGGACAGAAGACTTAGATTCAGATTCAGCACCATAGCAACAGTCTGTACAGAATTACCCAACTATGTACTAGGGCGAAGAAACTTATTTTCAAATTTTACAGCTCACCAAGTTCACCCAATATCTATGTCTTTACCCAGTACACAACAATATGAATCTCCAACTTACCGCCAAAATATATTACATATTTTTGGAAATGAAAAAGTTGAACTTCTTTGGGTAAAGTGACACACCTGCACGAAGAAAAATCAGGGTTAACAGAACTTTAAACAAACAGAAAACATCTGATTACAAAAATTAAGTGTCTGTTCATCAGCACTGCTGTATTTCTCTATTTTAACAACCCAGAAGCAAAGGTAGTCTCCTGATCTCCTTCTATATCACGTGAGAAGTAACTGCCAATAAAACTGACTCTTCCACTCAGGAGCACTGGAGTTTCTCCCCTCACGGGACCAGCCCAGAAGGCGTATCAGGTAACTTCCCAGAACTGCTCTAGTGAAACCTCGCTTTTGCACTCCTGGAAGGGGCAATGTTCAAGTGCTCCCTGTCTCACAGATAAAACTGGACTGCACCAGTCACATAGAAAAGGACAAGAGCCGTTTCTGTAAACCACTACACTAACAGAAGAAAAACATGTTCTTGTTTTCCCCTAAAGCAATTTTAGTTCAGCTTGCCTCTTATGGTAATTTACACCTGCACATCTTCTCTGCTAGATGTCAAGAACCTAACGTCCAAACCCAGCAATCCCTCCAGTGATGCCTCCCTGCAGACAGAGCCCAGGAGCCTGAGAGGAGGTGCAGTCCCAGGCACACCATTCCAGCAGAGATAGGCTGAGAAGGAAGCGCACCTTTTGCTCCACTCCTGGCACGGCTGCTGAGAAGCACCCAACCCTGCCCTGGAGTGCACACTGACTCAGGGCTGACCCAGCCCTCAGTCGCCACAACCCACATGTTAACGGAACTGCCTGTCCGAAAGCCTGCACAGATATGCTCCAGGAGACCCAGAACTGGAGAAGAGTTCCCCCAACTTGCTCCTCGTGCCTCAGTATCTCTTTGCACATGACCTGAAGTCTTGCTCTCCTTGGACATAGGGAGAGAAGCAAGAGCACTGCACAGGCTCCAGGGCACCCTCTCATCCTCCTTGTTTATGGGATGAAAAAAGGTCAGGTAAGGAGATAAGGGAAGGAGAGGAAGAAGAAGAGGAGCCCTAACTTATGATAGATTTGCAGCTCGCTGCTGTCGGACTTAAGTGCCCAGCCCTATAGCCAAGACCATCATAAGATTGCTCTCATATCTCTCACCATTTTCTGTTGCCTAAAAAATAGCCACTCTCTCCCTATTCTTCCTTCAGTGAGGGGACAGACAGACTCTCCTTTACATTGCTGCTTAACACAATCAGATTGGGTCACGCTCGATGCTGGACACACCACAGCCAGATCACTTTACCGTGGGTCAGAACAGTGGCTTGGCGTAAACGGTGCGGTGAGAGAGCTGCCCCTGCTACAGCTCGTCATGCTGAGTTACACACAAACACCTTCAGAATCACACACTACTGGAATCGCTTTCCCTGCTGCCACCCAGAGAAGAATCCAAGAGGTTCTTCCCCACAAGAGTAACCACCCCTGCCCTGAAAGCCCTTCAGCCGGTATTTAACCTTGCACTGAGAGCCCTCCTGCCTCCGGCAAGGTCCCCGGGCACGAAGCCGCCCGGCCGGCCCTCGCACCCCGGAACGGCCTGGGGGCCCCGCGCTGCCCGGCGGGAGTCAGGACGCGGGCTGAGAGGGGCCGAAGGAGCGGCGGCCCCGAGCCGGGGGCAGCCGTGGCCGCTCGGCCCCGCCCGCCGCCCCATTCATTCCCGGTGACCTCCAGGCGCCCGCCACCGTGCCGCACTCACCGCCGCGCCGGGGGCTGGCGGTGGCGGGCTGCGGCAGCCGGGCCCCGGCGGGCGGAGGCGAGGCAGGGAGCCGAGCGCCGGCGCCCGGCGGGACGAGGCGCCGCACCACCGCCACCACCAGCGCAAGGCCATGGTGTTCCCGAGCCGCGCCGCGCCGGCACCGCCTTCCGGCACCGCCGCGACCCGGACGCGGAAGCCCGGCGCCGCCGCCACCCTCTCGCAGGGCTGACGGGAGGACGTCCGGGCAGGCGGGGGCCGCTTCGCTTTGCCTCCTGCCGCTCCGTCGGGGCGCTGAGCTCTGCTGAGGGGGGAGCGGCGCCATCTTTGAGGGCCCGGCCACCACCCCGGCTGTGGGACTGGGCTTGGGCCGCCGCCCTTCACGGGGCACCCGGCTGTGCCAGCCCGCCCGGCCCAGTCAGTGCAGCGAGAGCGGCTTCAGCGACAACCGCCCCGCCCTTCCCGCTCGGAGAGGGACCAGCTCTCCCCTGAAATCTCTGTGAAGAGATCAGAGAGGAGGAGGGAGACTTCGAGCCGGCTTCGTGCGCGGCTTGGTGAGGGCGAGCTGAGGGGAGCATGTGGTGGCCCCCCTGGCTGGCCGCTTGCCTGGCCTGGGCCGCCGGGGCTGGTGCCGAGAGCCGGACCCCGCTCTGCGCCTCCCGCGGGCTGTGCCCGGCCCCGCCCGGCGCCAACGCCTCGCAGCCGGGAGCGGGGCAGTGCCCGCGGGGCGCGACCGACCTGTGCGCCTGGGCCCTGTCCTCCCAGAGCCTCCTCGGTACGGCTGCCCCGCCGCTGCTGCTTGCTGGGGGTAGCAGCTACCAAAGCGAAAGTTCAGTGTGGTGGAGACCTTATATACACAGTCAGATACTACTTTTAAAATTAAAACTAGGTTGGCCAGAAGGAGCTTTTTTTTTTTTTTTTTTTGTATTAGCAATTTATCGGGGTGGAGAGACGTGGGTCCCAATTATGTGTTAATGCAAAATTGATAACCTGACACCTGATGGGAAGTGCACAAAGCAGTGTAGCTCTCAGGCATATACAGAATTGCTTGTAATAATAAATGTAATTTTATTATAATGTTACAGAAATAATTTCTTTGGGTAATGCAATTACTTGCAAGCATTAAGAAATCACAGTCAATGATAAACCTTGTGGCAGCTGGGAATAACAGGGTTTGTCATTAGAGGTACTGAGAAACACAGCTAGCAGCAAGTCTCCGGAGATACTAGATTAACATGATTTTTACAGAACACTGACTATGAGGTATTGGGACTTATTATTAACATGGAATCACAAGGCCATTACAAGCAAAAATCCATAAAGACGTTAAAACACAGTGCAGCATTTTAAAACAATATTTGTCCTTTGTTACCATGGATCAGGGCACAGAGTAGCTCTGAAGGAAGAACAGAGCTCTTCTTTTGAGTACATATGTTGTGGTACAGCGAGACCTGCGTCTTCTGACCCTTTCATTTGCTGTTTACATTACTCAGAGAAGACTTTGAGCTGGTTTCTTAGGTTACTTGGTGATCATTGCTGCATGTGGACTGTATACCACAGCTTCTGGTGCACAGTGACTTCATCTGTCGCACCATGTCGTTCAGCTGGGATGGCAGCTGAACTTCATGCAGGGTTGCATATAACTGAATGCAAAATAAAACTGCCCTGAGACTGTTCTAATCGCAGTTAATTGAAACTGGTTAAATATGTTTCAGATCTTAAAACTGGTGTGCTCTACTAGTTTCTTTAGCTGCATAATTCAATCCTTTTCAAAAATCCCAAACAAAATAAATTCCTGAAATTATTTTGGCTTGCTTTTCACGCAGGTTTAATATACATTGTGGTAAAGAGTGAGGGGTTGTTTCTGAAGTATTTTGATTTAAGAGGAAAGCTATTAAGAATGGTTAATTGTTGGGTTTTTTAGTTTGTTTGCTTTTTGGTTTAGTTGTTAAAAAACATTTATTCTGTACTTCTTGTTGATAGATCCCTTTCCAATTGATGTGATCCAGGAAAATTATGTCCGTAATGTGAGAAACTGCATTTTTTCAGTTGTCTATCCTACACCTTTTAAATCTAGAATTCGTCTTGTAGCTGTTTCAAAGGTTGGCTATTATTTTTTTGCTCCTGTCTAATTAATAGAGATTGTTAGTAAAGTATAACTTAGTTAGTAAAGTATAAAGTATAAAGTACTAAAGTATATTTTAATATTCATATGCTATTTAAACAAATGGAACATATAAACCATATTGTGATATGTCTTTTACTGGCAAAATGGGTAGAGAAAACACATTCATTACCACTGAATACTTTATCCTGTTCAAGTACTACCTGTATTATTTTTTCTCCAGGAGGTTCTTGAAAAGATTTTGGATCTTGATATATCTGTCAAAGGAACATCTGATTTTCTTCAGTTTGTCAGTGGTGGGAAAGTAATATTTGGGTCTGTTCCATTGGCCCATAGATATGGAGGTCATCAGGTAACTATAACACTTGTTCTTCCAGGTGGAATAATGTAGGTCTCTTAATGTGAATTATATTAATCTTGATAATATCTGTAAGTGTATCAGTATACACCTACAAGTATATGAATGCTTACGGACACTTAGATTGTGGATTTTTTCTTCATAAAGGGCTGAAAGTGGAAGAGAACTATAATGTTCTTTCGTGGTACCATGTCTACTTTCTCTGCTTCTGTTTATGCCAGAAGCAAATTGTCTTTTTAACTTCTGTTAGGTGCAGTCTGCTTAGCACCCTGGCAGCTTGACGAGCTCTGATTCGTGGTAGGTATCAGCTCAGAGGAGTGAAGAAGGACAGAGCCTCACTGCATTCAGCAATACCATGATTACTAAGAGTTAAGTTTCATTGAAATTAGTAAGATTATTCATGGAAAATAATATTAGAATTTGATCTGTAATTTGCAACTAAAAAAAATTACAAGCTGTGTCAGTTTAAAGGCTCATTATACAGAAAAGACTGGCCTGTGGCTGTATGTCATAGCTGGAAGGTAGAGAAAAAAATGGAGATTACTGGCATAATTTTTTTTTCTGTGGTTTTCTGATTGATATTGTTGTGCATGTGGAAAACAGCTTTAGGCATCAATATCTTAATGACTACATGAGCAAATCTGTCGTTATATTGTGTGGATCACAGAGAACCTACGTGTAATTTGTACTGTTTAAAATATAAATGCTATAAATGACAGTGGAAAATAACTTGATTTTCATTTTTGTCAGTTTGGTAGCTGGGCAGGGCAGCTGGGTGACGGAAGAGCCCACTTGATCGGAATATATACAAACAGGTGTGATTTTTTTTAAGTGACTGATTCAACTCTGTATTCTATTTAGCTGATTCACATATAGCCTGAGGTGTACTATTTGAAACACTAATGGTATTTTCGCAGGAATGGTGAGAGGTGGGAACTACAGTTAAAGGGGTCAGGAAAGACCCCATACTCCAGGTGAGTTGCAGTTCATCTATGTACATCAAAACTGCTTTGTTATTTGAAATCTACTTTGATTTTATGACCTATTCCTTATTTCTCTGTTCTGCGTAGGAATGGTGACGGCAGAGCTGTGCTTCGCTCTTCTGTACGAGAATTTTTGTGTAGTGAGGCTATGCACTATCTTGGAATTCCTACAAGCAGAGCTGCTAGGTATATTTCTTTTCTTTTTCATATTTTCCTAATTTACAGGTGATTTTATGACTGAGATTCATTGAGCATCAATAAAGCACGACAGTTTCCAAGAAGATAGATCTTTCTTTTCATATGTATGTAATCAGAACAAAACATATACCTCCAGTTTCATAGATTTTTGGATAAAGCTTTCCAGTAATAATGACCTCCAGAAATTAATCAATTCACTTTTGTCTTTGGTATGCTTTAAAGTACTACTTTGTTTAAATACAATACTTCGTAGTGTCTGTGTCTTGCGGTGAACAGCTGTTGTTCGCTTCTTAGACTGTCTTAACTGAATTACCTTAATTTGAAATGTGGTTCATTTTGTAAAGAAAGTAATAAGTGGAAGTTAGATTGAATTATTATATCTGACACTAACTCCCCTCTCCAGCTTTTACTGCAATCAAGAGTTTCTTCTCTTTAAAAAAAAAATGTAATTGTTCTCTCCCTTGTTGCTTGCCAAAAGATTTGCAAAACAACAGGACTAGATTCCTGCCTTGTAAATAATAGTAATACCTTTACTGTATGTAGATAACCAGTGAGTCTATTAATACTTTTTGCATGGTTAATGAGTCTTTTATTACACTAAAGTATTTGGATGAATTTTTCTAGAATCAGGCCAAGTAGGAAAATGTTGGAAGTGGCTCTTTCTGTATTGTCGTAGTCACCTAGTTGCAATTTTTAAGATTGGTAGGAAAAATTTTGAGTCAGATGAATAGACGTTAATATTGGAGGTAGTACTGAAAGTAAGCCATTGCTCTCAATTCCTTATTTGTGCAAACACCCCTTGAGCAGAGAAGGAAATTTCATTAAAAATAATATAAAGCTAATTCTGTTTGACTGATACTAATACATCCACTCATTTGGATAATTTTCTCAGAGTTAAGTAAACTGAATCTTTCAGATTATGGTGTTTAAAATGTCAAGTTCATTTTGTGTTCCAAGTGGTCTCATGTCTGTACTGCAGCATTTCAGGCTTTAAAGAAAGTAAATGTTCTGCTTAAAAGGCCTGTACTCAGCTGCCACATGGGTAGGTGTCTGTATTTGCAAAGTGTCTGCAAATCTCTCAAGCAATAATTCTAACACATTTACTCTGTTGAAGTGCAGTGTTTGTAAATGACATTTTTGATGGTTTATTTACTGACTTCACCTTTAGACCCTCTACTGTTGGCTGTTAATGCAAAACTTTAAATCTGTCCGAATATCAGCAGGAAAGCATCTGGCAAGGTTATAGCCTTTCTTGGCTGTCGTCTCAACAATTTGTTCAGTGCAAAACCAATATGAAATTACTCCTTAATTGTGCACAAGTGCTATTGAGTACACAGTGTGCTTTAGTCCTCTGCTGGCAAATTGGTTAGTGCCTGGCTCTCTTAACTGCTGTACAAGCTCTCCAGGCTGTTTGCAAGACTTCATTTGGAAAAAGCCCAGCTGATATCCATATTCTTCCCAATGGGGAGCAGTTGCACTGACGCTGGTGGGATGCATTTGCAGAGGTCTTGTCAAGTCTTGGCAGAAGTGTGGGGAAAAACCTTACAGACTATCCCAGAACACCCAGCAGGCTGGTTTGCTCTATTAATTTTAAGTACTGTGTTCCCAACGGGGTGCTACAGTTTATGACTACTGCCAGATAAAGAACATTTCTTCATATGGTGCCATTTTAGTCACATACTGGGACTACCAGTTAGCAGTGTTATGTATTAGATCAAAAAAGCAAGTCAATATGCAGTTTTCAGAGTGGCCCTTACTTGCAGAGGGTTTGATGTTTGTGCAGAACAGCAAGCAGAGCACTTGGCAGGTTAAAGTCCAGCCCTTAAGCTAGAGCCAGGTAATCCATTCATCCTTCTGTGAGTACTGTTTCAGCTTCTCTTGTGTGAGAACAGTTTCAGTGCTCTGTTACCTGTGGCTGAGTGTACGTATGGTCTCCTGCTCCCTTCTCTTAAATAATGCTACTTACCAACTACAGGGACCATTTTTAAAAACTTTATAGGGCAAATGGAGCTATCTTTATGTGGCTGCTCCACTATCCGGTCAGCTCTTAAGTGTTGCTCAACCATTAACTCATATTAGTAACTAACCAAACCATCGGGTTTTTTTGTCAGTACTAAGAGAAGTGCTGGTATTCTGCAGGAATTTTGCAGACAGCCCGTTAAGAGTTACGTAGTCAAAAAGAAACAACCCTTCTGGCAGAGGTCTGTTCAAAACAGTAAAATTTAATGTCTTTATGATTCTGACTCCTCTCCCCTAGTGCTCTGATGCAAACGCTATTTTGTTAGTGTCTGGGGTTCATTCCGCGTTTTTGAATATTTTTGGTTTTCTCGAAGGATTAAGTTTTTCTTCCCTTTCATTTATGTCAGCGCTTTTTGTACTTACTCCTACAGACATACTAATCATATATGGTTGTTTCCAAAAGACTCTTTTCCTGCAAAAAAATGCTAATGTTGCCTGTATCAGTATAGCTCCAGTAATGCGAGCAGATAGATTTCTAGATACCTTTTCCCCCTCCTTCTGGTACAATTCACTGCCTGTTCTTTGCAGTTGACAGAGAACATTCACTTTGGATAACCAATAACCTTCAAAAATACAGAATATAATAATAATAATTTAGTTTCAAAGCCACAGTTACTGTTGAAAGCAACTGCACTGTTCAAGAATTCAGACAAATCATTCATTTTCATTGTTTTTGGTACATATTTATGTGCATACCCCACATTTTTAGTCCAGATACTTTAACATCAAAATTTTAGAAGTAATTTATGTAAAATCAGAATCTAGTTTACTCTGAAAATTTAATGATTGGGAGTTGTTTTGACCCTGTGACTGCCTTCAGTCACGTTTATGAATGCCTCTTGTTCTTTTCTATGTACCTCCAAGGGAAGTTTGGTTCTTGGTGCAGTCTTCAACTACCTAATAGACAGCAGCTGTAAGTAGCTGCATTGATTTTCAAATAGCATGCTACCTAAATAATTGGAATAGAATAATATTTTCCAGTTATCAGCAAGCAAACATAAAGAAGAATTATACAAAATGAGCTAAATGTTCCTGCTTCTGGGCTTGAACAAGAAGTCTTCTGTGCCTGTTGAGGGGACAACACCTTTTTCAGATACTACCAAGTGTTACTTCTGCTGGATTGTCAGTGTAATCCCAGTTGCTTTGGAGAGAGAACTTCCTACTTGTTAACTTTAGGGGAATATGATGCCCTTCCATAGTTCGTGAGGATTGATTCCATTTTATTTTCCTGATACAACAGAAAATACAGTGAAATTACATATTTTATTTTAAAAATTAATGTAAGTTGTGAAATACTTCAGAGCCAGCAAAATTGTTCCAAGTACTCGCAGATTTCAATATTTGGATAAACATGAAAATTTATAGGACATGCAGAATTTTAAGGCAAATTAATTTTAAGGCATATGAAAGGAAGAGACTTTTTAAAAAACCCAAGTACAAGTAGCAGTGAAGAAGAAAGGGATAATTACAATGTATCATCAAAATTATGCCTTTTTTGTGTGTTGATACTATTTGAAGAGTTCCTGATTGCTAAAGGTCCCAAATCTGTCCCCCAAGTTCCTGAGACAATAGTTCTAGCTTCTGTAAAGGGCAACCTCCATCTGATAAAACAATTTGGTTTCTAATGTCTCTGTCCATCTAATTTTGCTGTTGTCCTTGGGGAAATTGTGACTTATTTGATGTTATCATCACAGTAATCAGTCCCTGAGATTCCAAATGAGTGCAACACTTTTTTTGAATGCAGCCCCCTCCCCAAGAACAATGTAAGTAGTGGAAATTGGACAACATTATATGAATATAAAGTAACTACATCTTGCTAATGAAAGCCTCAGTTTACTGATTGCCTGTGTCATTTGTAAACACAAAGTTATACCAGCAAAAAGATCTTTATGGAAGAAATAAAGTTACATAAAATATTACTTGATCTTTGCAAGAAATTATTTTTCCTGAAATAACTTTTATGTGTTCATTTCTTGTTTGTTACAGCTTAATTGTAAGTGATGATGATGTGTGGAGAGACCAGTTTTACGATGGAAATATTAGGAAAGAAAGAGGTAATGAACACATTTCAAAATAATATGTTGCAACACTGTAACTTAATTTTCCATTGCAAAAATGAGTTTCAATGTCATATATGTGTAACAAAGGTACTAAATAGGCTTCATTTTGTTTATTAAGACATAAAACCTTTCCTGAGAAAATCAGTCTTAAACATATCTTAGTTAAAGAAATGAAGCCCTATGAACAGGTCTGCTGTGATTATGGGATATGTATTCTAGGTACAAAAATGATATTAAAAACTAGGGAAATTTTCCATTGTTGCGATAGCAATACCAGGATGGTGGGAATGCTGCTGTGGCTGTGCCATTGCTACATCATCTACACCTGCTCTGAAGAAGAGTGAGACGGCACAGCCTGGGGAAAAACCCCCAGGTTTTTCTTTGTTGGTAGCATCTTTGCAGTAATTCTAATATTAATGCAGTACTGGAATTTTGCCTGTGTTTGCTCGTATAGCGAATTAGGCTTTATCATAAAAATATACCTGTAGTAAAGTAATATTATACATGTAATATTATACAATGTTACGCATTGAGCATACTTATAAAAATACCAGTTCAACTATGTATATATAAATTCTGTGTCTATAGAAATAACACAGGATAGCTTTTACTACGGGACTATTGTATTTTGCTGATACTTTGTTTACATTTAAACACATGTCTGTATTTCAGGTGCAATAGTGCTACGTCTTGCCAAATCATGGTTTCGAATAGGATCCTTAGAAATCTTAGCTCATGCTGGGGAACTGGATTTACAAAGGTTTGAATTTATCTTCATAGTAACGATATTAATTTTCTTGTCAATCAAATATGTAGTAGAATGTATATATACAGTTGGAATTTAGACATATATTATTTAGAAAGGAAGATTACATAATTTAAGAAGATAACCTATTTTTCTACAAGCATACAAGCAATCTTACTTCATAAGGGTAAAACCCCCTAGATGTTTTTGAAGATCTGGATCTTACAAAATGAGAAAGGTTTTATAGCTAAAATAGATCTGGTAATTAAGCACTAGGGAGGAATTGTGTGTTTCAGAAAGGTTTGTTAAGTTTAGAGTATAAATTCCTATAAATGCCTGTGAAGCTAAATTAACAGAAATATGAAATAAACCAATAGCCTAAGTGTGTTATATAAAGTATGCTCTCCAGAAACATGCAGCACCAGAGAAGTGTACTATATAGGAAATTATTGCACGGTTTTAAGCCTCTTAGCAATATTAATTGTGTGGTTTATGCCACTTCAAGCAATTAGCATGACAAATTTTTAATTCCACTGTAAATATTTAAGAGTTGGTCATTCCTCCTCAGGAGCAATGTAGAGGTTCATAATCACTTGCAGTTGACATTGTTCTGGGGTGCTTAAAAACAAGCAAGAGCTCATAGCAGTTGTTTGTTGTAGTAACTGATAATTCAGTTAAGCTTCCCGCATGACCCCTATGCTGTCTTTCTTTCCCTATTTTTTTGAAATTTCAGCAGATTTTTGTTGTAAAACTGACAGACTAAATTAAGGAACAAATTTTAAGTTTTGTTTTGGTTTTCTTTTTGGTTAAAGTATTTGCTACCCATTGGATTTAAGCAGCATGTAAAGATCAGTTGTAGTCATGCGGAATAGCTGACTCCTTCCTGCCTGTTTCGGAGGGAAGAGTGGCCAAGAGCACATCAAGGCTGGTGTGACTCTCTGTGCTTTCTCCTCAGAGAAAATCCTCCTGAAAGAGGATGTCCTGGAGCAACCAGCTAAAATTCAGAGGCAATAGGTTGGACACCCCTCTAAAAGTCAGGTTGCTAGGTACTCTGCTAAAACCAACACAGTTTGGGGAGAGTTCAGTGGTTTGCTCCAACAACCTGATCACAAGGTAAAACCTAGATATTTGTGTACACACCCACACAACCCTTGCCCAGGTCCAGTCCTTGTCCAGGTCCAGCCCTTACCTGGGCTGCCCACCCCATGTGTAGATGGTGCTTCCAGATTCCCAGGCCAGTGGCCCTGGCTGCCTCTGGCCACAGGAGCATCCTACAGGGAGCTCCTACGTGTCCTAAATGCCAGCCACTCTACTTTAAAGCTTTAGATCAGCAGAGATATACATCTGACAGGCATTGCAATTTGTAATGCATGTATCCCAATTTCCTCAGCCAGTCTCTTAAGACTATGCAGTGCTGTTTTGGGAATGGCTGGTTACTGTGGCAAGTAACCCTACTGTATAAGAATCCAGCCATAAAATTTTCTTTGTGAGAATTCTGATGTAGAATTATACTTTGTAATCCTATACTTTTTTTTGGATATACAAACTATTTTTTTTCCCCTAAAAATTTGATATTGCTGCATACAAAACAAGATCCTGGTATGTTCTGAAAGTTTAACACATGGGAATAATTTTAACTCTATGTGACCGCCCCTGGTCATATTTGACTGGAACCTTAGGTTTTATCTCCAAGCATTTGGAAGAGCTTAATCCAAGGCTCATTGGAATAAATAGAGTTTTATAATAACTGTTTGCAGCAAGCTGTAGATTAGCATTTAACTGCTTGAAAGAAGAATTTTGAATGATCGATTCTAAAAGTACTGGTTTTGTTTAAAGAATTCTGTCTCTCATATTACAGAAGATTGCTAGACTTTATCATCCAGGAACATTTTCCATCAATAGCCATGGATGATTCAAACAGATATCTGGTAAGTCTTTTTTTTAAAGTTATTTTTATGTTCCACAAGCGTGTGAACAAAAATTATACAAAGCTTTCCAAAGTTTAAAGTTGTAAAAGGTTTTAAAGTTTGAAGTAAGCTTCCAGGTTTTGGTAGCAAAAGTTTGTTAATTCTCTTCAGTAAAAATCTGCTGCTTGAAGTTGTTTTTTTTTCTTGAAGTAAAATATGAACATTCTTCACCATTTTTCATTATGGAAATGTTTATTGGGAAACTTCCATTTTCTGTGAGCAGTGGTCATGAAGTGATGAATTATGCTTTTGCTAGTATAAAAGTAGTATATATAGTATATAGTAGTATATACACTAGTATATATAGTGTCTTTGTTTCTTTTTTTTGACTTTTTAATATATTTTAGGGCATCTGCATGTACTTATTATCTTTGCTGGACAAGGTTATTGTGCAGTCAGATCATTTAGAATGTGAATGAAAAATCCAGACAGAGATATACATTTAAAAATAGAATGTATGTAATATTTCTAAAGTGAATCAAATGTTTATGTTATTTATTGTATTCCATATTTTTGATTAAAAATAATTGAAGTAAAAGATGTATTTGATTTTAGGAATTTTTCTCTACAGTCGTATCAGAGACAGCAGATCTGATTGCATTGTGGATGTCTGTGGGGTTTGCACATGGTAAGCTGCAGTTGATGGCATTGGCTTTACAGGAGTGACTCTTCATAGTCATATGCTTAAAGATGGCTTTTATCTGTCACTTTGTTCTTCAGTTCTTCTGATATCTTCTCCTACAGCAGCATCTGTTATGCATTAACATAAAATACAGGGTTTTTTGTAACAGAGTTAGGAGCGTTTTCTAATATTTCAAAACATGACTATCTGTCAGAATTACAGAATCGTTCAGGTTGGAAAAGACCTGTAAGATGAACAAGTCCAACTGTTAACCTAACACTGTAGAGTCCGCCACTAAATAAATTCTTCAGATTTGTATTATGAAAAATAAAATAGCATTGTCATGCTAACGCAGCACACAAAGCCAGCTTCCAAGAAGGCAGCTAATAACCAGTTTGCAGGATGCTATTTTAATACCATGTAGCACTGAAGGAAAAGGAAACAGTGCCACCTAGGTATACAAAACAGATGCAAGACAATGTAGCAAACTGTTTCTCATTTTCATGCTTCAAATATATGCCAGTCAAGAGTAAGAAAGAAAATTGCTTTCCAGAGTCTGATTTCTGAAAGTTAACTGCTCCAAAGTTCTCTAGTTTCAGTTGATCTATTTCACAGGGAATTTTCGAGAGACTACGGGCTTCAGGTGGGATTTCAACTTTTGTTTCTCCTCGTTCTTTAATTGTAGGTGTGTGCAATACAGACAACTTCAGTTTAGTATCCATAACAATAGATTATGGTCCATTTGGATTTATGGACTCCTATGACCCAAGTGAGTGTAACACCTGGTTTTAATTATTTTTTTTACTTAAAATAATTTTTAAATTGTAATTTATGTAGTTTCTGTGTGCATGAAAACTCTTTAAATTATTAGCAGAAAAATCCTGAGCATCTGTGTTGTTTGAACAGTTTTAAGGAAGAATATTATTTCAGAGGTCACTTTTTGATAGGCTATACAGGTTGCATTTCAAGTGCTGAAAATCTTGTTAATCAAATATTACAATTAAACCCATTTTCATGAGAATGTTTCCAGTTGAACTTTGTCAACTGAATAGATGCTGCAACAGAAACCTAGAAAACTAAAAATTGCATAGTGCTGTAAGCAGCCAAAAGCAAAAGTGCTGTATGGTAACTTTGTACGCATCATCCTCCAGCTTTGTAGTCTCAACAGCTAATTATATGTTCGAAGAAAACGAATCAAACCTCCCCAGTCATAGCAACCTTTATTTGAAAGTACGAACTCAGTCCAGGATTGATAGATATGTGTCCAAGATGTACATAAATGTGTATTGTTAGATAGATTAGACTATTATTAGATACAGTCCTAAAACTACTTTTCGCCATTTGAAAGCAACCACGAGGCTGATGTGGGCCCCATGAAAATGAGTTTGACACCCCTGCTTTAGACATTGCATCCAAGCACTTCAGAACTAGCAGTGATTATCTTGCTATCTGTTTTCATGAGACTGCATCCTCAAATTAAAGAAATCTCATGTGAATAAATGACATATTGTTTCTTTTGTATTGAAAAAATAGGCCTTTCCTGGGTTTAGATTGTCGTATGGTAGGTTGACCCCAGGCAGCAATTAAGGACCCACCAGCCACTCGTTCACTTTCTGCTGCTGCGGATTGGGGGAGAGAACTGGAAGAGCAAAGATGAGAAAAAGCTTACAGGTTAACATGAAGACTGTTGAACAAGTGAAGGGAAAAAAGATGGGGGAGACACCAACAAGTGATGCAAAGGCTATCACTTGCCACCTCCCAACAGCAGACTGATGCCCCATCAGTCCCCAAGCAACAGCTGCCTTGGAAAACTACCCCCAGTTTTTATTGCTAAGCATGGTGCCATATGGTATGGAATGTACCTTTGGTCAACAGGGGTTGGCTGTCCCAGCAGTGTCCCCTCCCAGCCCGTTGCCCATCCCCAGCCTAACTTGCTGGGTTGCAGAGAGAACAGAGAAGGCCTTGAAGGACTGCTCAGCAATAGCTAAACCATTGGTGTGTTAATCACGCCGTTCCAGCCACAAGTCTAAAACACAGTGCCCAACAGGCTTCTAGGAAGGAAAATTAACTCAGTCCCAGCCAGAGCCAGTACACCTCAGAACCAGGTGAAATACTTTAGAGTTCAAACTCAGATTTTAACCACTCACCAGATCTGACACGTGTCACAGGTTTCCTTAATGCTCCATTTGTTATTGATGTCTTCTGAGGGCTCAGGCAGCGCTGTGGGCATTGATCAGCTTATCTGCATTGGATCTGAGCAAGGGACACATGCTGCAGCCAGTCAGAGCCTGCCGCTGGAGGTGTCCAAACAGTTTTCTGCTGGATTACCTGGAACTTTCATAGCAGATATTTATTATCTCTCAAATAATAGATTTAGCATACTGGAACATGTTAGCCATAATTTTTATGTGCGTACCTAAAGCTTGCTTATACAACTGAAACAAATCTTGCTTAGGTGGGCTGTTTAAACACCTGTTTATACATGTTACTTTAAAAAAAATACTTGTAAATCCTGAATCTGGTTGTATAGTTGTTTGCTTAGTCTGTGTGGTAACTAGTAGCACTATATATAGTGAAAACATTGAAGAAGACTATTTCTTTAGCACAAAAATGATCTTTTCTGTTTAGGCATTTAAATTTTGTACCTTCGAGTAGGGGTATGTCCCTTCTGACATACAGGAACTCGTCTGTGAAGGATGTATTCCTTGGATTTGCAAATAATATATCTTGAGTTAATTCACTGTAAATAAGTGTCCTTGTGATCTGATTTTAAATATTCAGTAACTTTAGGGCTTTTATTAGTTTGCTGTGTAAGTATAAAAATGAATGCACTTCAATAATGTTTTGTTTGAAACAGATTTTGTTCCAAATACATCTGATGATGAAAGAAGGTATAAAATAGGAAACCAGGCAAATGTTGGGCTGTTTAATCTGAGCAAGCTGTTACAAGCTCTAAAACCTTTATTGGATCCCAGGCAAAAGCAGCTGTAAGTAATCCTTAAAATATCTTAACACTTAAAAGAGCTAGTGAGATGGGAGATGCTCTAATCACCATATGCGTAGGAAAGAAAGAGATTAGCTTTTAACATGTTTTTTTCTAAGTGGAAATGGATTTTGAATCAATTAATTAATTAAGGCTAGGGGAGGAAAGATTTTTGTTGCGCTTAAATAGTAGCAAAAAATGACAGGAAGGCCGTCCTAGATGTCGTGTAGTCCATTCTGCTTTCCCTTAAGGTAGGACCCAGGCCTGTAGCTTTCTGTTACAGGTTTGTCTAGCTTGTTCTTTAAGGTGCTTACTTATGAAGACTACACATCCTCCTGAAGTAATGAGGTAGTATTTTAATATCTTACTGTAAAGGTTCCTAGTGTGAGTCTTCTGTGCAGTTTAGACTCACGCCTTCTTACTCAATATGAAAGGGAAGAATATTGTATTTTTCTTTTTTGTAGCAGCTATTTATGTTTTTGAAGCCTATTAAAATGTTTCCCATCAGTCTTTTTCCCATTACAGATCCCAGTATATTCAGAATATCAGTGTTTGTGAGGTACCAGACAGAAGAAGTTTTCATTGCTTAGTGTACAGCAGGATTGTACCCACAGTGGTTATTGTAGTTCCCTACAATTTGACGTTTCTTTTGTTTTTGCAGAGCTTCCCAGATTTTGGACGGATATGGTGAGCGCTATTACAGCCGGTATGCAGTTCCAGAACTCAGACTCGTAGTCACAATACTATAAATTATGTTATGTGACAATTTCCTTATTTGGTTACTATTTTCAGTTTCACAGAACTATTCAAAACAAAACTGGGTCTTCTTGGGGAGAATGAGGATGATAACTATCTGATTGCTTTCCTCCTAAAAGTGAGTTTGCTTTGCTAATTTTGTTGGCAGACATCTGGACTGGTACCCCATACTTCAAAAACTCTGATAGAAGTATATTTTTTCACTAGCTTATGGAAGATACAAAGGCTGATTTTACAATGACATTTCGACAGCTCAGCGAAATTACTCAAGACCAGTTGAAGGAGCTGCATATTCCTGAGGTATTAATTCATACAAGCACCCAGTTTTAGGAATATTTAACGTAAAATGAGAAAATCGGGTTGGACATATCCTGGTGAAATAGAGAATGTCTCAAGCCATGATTTGCCTAGGAAACGTGTCATTTTAGCATTATTAAGGAACAGGGAGACTAATGCATCTGTGTCATGATAACCACCCCACATTAAGCTTGTGTCTAGTACTGAAGGATACGTTAATGATGAACGCTGATGAAAGATACATTAATGAAGATTGCTGAAGTAAAATTTTCAGCCTCTAGTCCAAGGCCAATGTGAGTAGTCAGAAAGATTCATACACAGGTGGGAATGTGATTTTTTTTTTCACATTTAAGATGGGTCTGCTAGGAAGAACATTCCTCCTTTCCCCCCACGCCTTCTTTTTGATCATTTTGCTTTGGAATACCTTCTGGTAGTATTTCATAAGACACAAAAGAACTTGGACAGGGCTGGTAAGGAAAATTTCAACCTTGGCTCAATTCAACTGTTCTTAACGTGGGTCTACCAGGTGACCTGAATATCTACTTTCAGGCCCATCAGCTTGTCTCAGTATCTAATGACAAGTGAGATCCCATCTCATCATAAACACCTGCTAGAATCTCAGCCTGGGTGGCTGCAAACTCAACCTAAACTTATTCTTCAGAACCAAGTATAATCAGAAAAAGATGTGAGAGTATTAAAATAAAAGAGATTATCTTCTTACCTGGATATAGTGCAACCTTTAGAAGTGGAAATATGGCTGAAATGTTTGAACTGGAGTGAGATGTTGGACAAATAATAATTGGATAAAATGTAGAGGGGAAATTCTGAAGGAAAGTTTTTAAGTACCCAATCTGGAAAGGAAAAAAAAAATAAAGGCTTTTTGCAAGAGCCAAAATGGACTTTTTTTTCATTTTTGCTTTAATACAGTGCCTTTTTCATGTGAAGAGTATTATTCACTTTGCCTGGGAAACTTCATTATCTTCCTATATCTTCTGAATTGTTTCTGTTTGTCTTTGAATCTAATTTAAAATGAGAGCAGGTGGATTCACAAGGTTGTTTTATGGAGCAGAATGACTATGCAGAAAACAAAATGAGGTGTTACTGTTCCTTTTTCCAGTTGTGTCCTAGATAATTAAGTGATTTTTGACCAAATTATCTATTTTCCCTTGTTTTCTTCTGTTAAGTCAGAGATCTAACCAGAACTTTCTATGAGCTGGAAGCCATTAATAGTTAAAAAGTTGAGATTTTCTAGTGGTAAGCAACAAAAATACAAAGAGCTATAGCTGTGGAATTAGTTATTTGTACAGAAGGGCTGATAAGAGGATGGGTATGTTTGTAAGATAAGGTATTTTTGTCATAGAATACAAAGGATTTTTCAATTTCTTAGTAGCCTGTGTGCAACAGGAAGAGCAGAAGCCACCCTCATGCAGGATGGAGTCAGTCCAGATTTCTGCAGTCATGGCATTTATGGCAACTCCATCTCCCCTTCTTCGAAAGAGGATCTAAGGATCATGGTGTAGTTGTGACCCTGCTGCTACACCAAGGGCCATTTTCAGTCTTCACTTGAAATTATTTAGCCCACAATTTCCTAGTTCCAGAATTGATGTGGTAAAGCAGGTGCAATTGTATGCTGGTCAAAAGTTGGAGTTTTTTTTCAATATTAAAGCAACTTCACCTGCTGTCTGTTCACACACTAATACTTCGTCAGTAACAAAGTCAGTTCTCATATTGATTAGTAGATCACTTATGTTTCTTTCAGCTGCACACCAAAATTGACCCAAAAATGCCAGAACTCTTTGGGAGCACTGCAGGAGTCCTTATATTTAGCATTAACTGGAAACATTCTGAAATTCCTCCTAAAACAGCCTAAGCCTGCACGCATCTTGAACAAACACAAGACTCCCAGGCTCACCTGTTAGCCACCTTGTTGTTTCTCAGCTCTTAGCCACTTCCGTAATTTAAATAGTTTTTATACTCAAATGTGGTTTTAATTACATTTTTTGACTCTCATTCCTTTAAAAGAACACAGATGTGTTCAAAACTTCATTTTGGTCTTGCTTATAATTTCCCTTACTTAACTTTTGCCCATTTTTTTTCTTGTACATCTGCTGTGTACCTCCTTTTATCCACGTCCATTTCTGTCTGGTCTGTGCTCTCTCTGAAGTTCGTTTTCTGTCTCTGAGCTTTGGCTGCTCTCTCTCGGCCAAGCAATATGAAGCAGCTGTTGGCTCGGTGTGGTCAGCCAGGGAGGCCTCGGTGGTGGTTGTTGGCCAACGCTGGAGGCAGTAACCCCAGGCTCTGTTTTCTCTCTGTTTGCCTTTTCCAAGTTCTGTCTCCTCTCCTTCTTCCTCTCCTACTGTCTCGATTCTTCTCAGTTTTCTCTTATCCCTGTAGCCTTACATTTCCCTTTCCCCCCCCACCTTATCTTTCTTTATCAATGTATTTTCCTTATTCCACAATTTTGGAAAAAAAAAAAAAGTCTCTACAAACAGAACTGATCCACTCAGAAAAAAAGTAAAACCTGTATTAGGTAGCCTAAAAAAGAAAATAGGTAAGACAATAAGCCAAGGAACAATAGGAGTAAAGTGCTGGAGGTGTTTGGGCAGGATCTGCCATAACAGAGACGGATTAACATTCATGTGTTGTGCTAGCAAAAAGAAATCACAGTATCACAGTATGTTTGGGATTGGAAGGGTCCTCAAAAGATCATCTAGTCCAATCCCCCTGCTGGAGCAGGAACGCCTAGGTGAGGTCGCACAGGGACATGTCCAGGCGGGTTTTGAATGTCTCCAGAGAAGGAGACTCCACAACCTCCCTGGGCAGCCTGTTCCAGTGCTCTGTCACCCTCACTGAGAAGAAGTTTTTTCTCAAATTTAAGTGGAATCTCTTGTGTTCCAGCTTGATCCCATTACCCCTTGTCCTATCATTGTTTGCCACCGAGAAGAGCCTGGCTCCATCCTCGTGGCACTCACCCTTTATATATTTATAAGCATTAATAAGGTCACTCCTCAGTCTCCTCCAAACTAAAGAGACCCAGCTCCCTCAGCCTTTCTTCATAAGGGAGATGCTCCACTCCCTTAATCATCTTTGTTGCCCTGCGCTGGACCCTCTCCAGCAGTTCCCTGTCCTTCTTGAACTGAGGGGCCCAGAACTGGACACAATAATTTAAATACAGAGGAAAATATGTTAGTGGAATTTTTTGGAGTAAATTCCTTGAAGGGTCATTGTGTGTTTCCCTCATATCTTTTTAATATTCATTTGTTTACTTTGGTTTTTGCTTAATGGGAATAAAATTCTGATCACCTGCCATCAATTGTTTCTTTCTCTTTAGGAGTTCTGGGCTCTCCAGGATCTGGGTAAACACAGGTTATTTTCAGAGTGGGTTTCTATGTACCTCTTGAGATTAAGTCGGTAAGTCTGATGCAGTTTCAAGTGAAAAATAACACAAGGTGTGCATTTTCCAGAAGCAGGCAACTTTAATGTGCAGTCATTTTCATCTGTCTTTAGTGGGTCTGGTAAACTGGCCCAAACATGGGTGGGGTTTTTTTGTCTTTATGGTTCTAGGTTGTGCTAGGTTCCATAATAATTACTGTAGTCATTCTGTTTTGACACACATGACATGGGAGGAGTGGTCTGTAGTTGTTGTCCTTCATTAATCTGATCAGATTTCTTTGGTTAACAAATTTTGTTAAAATACCAGTCCTACAGATTCAGTCCAAGAATGTGAAAGTCAGGCTTTGCAAATACATAGGAATGAAGAGTGTTTCATTACTGGTTAAACATTTATTTTTACTGTGTAATAATATTGCTTTAGGATGACAGCAGGTGGAAGTTGAACAGTTGTGAATACATGGATTGTGTTTGGAAATTGCTGGTGTTGCATAAATAGGGAAATGCATGTTAGAACTTCCTACCAATGCTTTTGTCTTAAATCAATAAAGAATGTAACATGTTTTTCTTAGTTATATATGGTATGCATGGCTGATAGTAGTGAATAGAAGTGCATATCAGGTACCTGGAAGTTTTAGTCAGTAAATATAATTATTAGGGGAAAAAAATTAATACAAGATACAAAACTTACAAGAAAGTGTGCAGTTTTTTCCAAGTCTAATCATTGTTAGAGATTCACACCAGCTTCCACTGAACACAAAAGAAGAACACTTAATGATTTTAATGAAATTCAAGTAAAGTATTTTTGAAAATAAATAAGCATAACCCTCATTAGCTGAAGCACTTTCTTTTTTCTTCTTTTGGTTTGTTTTTCTCGTATAGTAACAAGGGTGATTCAGACACCAAAAGAAGAACAAGAATGACAAGTGAGTAAAACAATCCAAAGGAATTCATATGCTTGGAGATGGCAGTGATCTATTTACATATATTTCTTCCTTGTTAGTTATTTTTCCTTTCTAGTGGAACTAAAATGTACTCTTTTTTCCAAAGAGGAGAAACTCTCATTACATTGCTGTAAATCTTGTGATACTTTCCAATCACTGTGGCTATCTCCAGTTTCACCCAAACTTGTGATTAGAATCTAGCCACGTGTGTATGGCTAGACTTTGAATACGTGCATATGTTTTATATAAGCTAAATGATCAAGATGTTCCTCGACCATGAGACACTCTTCCTCTTTAGGGATCCTTCCTTTTCCCTCCTTAAAAAATCTTTAATTGTCTGCATTTATGAGGAAATTGGTCTGACCCAAACCCCACCTGTTGTAATACAGTCATACTCTTATCAGTTGACCGGGGCATAAGAGTGAGATCACAGAAATGTGCCACCACTACTAGTCCAAGTGGCTCTTCTCTATATTCTGCTGGTTTTGAAGGACAGAGCGCATGTCCATTCATATTTTGGGTGACTGGAATCACAAGTGATGAAAAACTCTTTTCCTCCTGTCAGTGTCCACAAAGGCTGCTCTGACCTGTGTCACACCATATGTGAATATGGACATGGAAGCAATCCAGCTGTGTCCAGCTATGGTCTATACCGTATCAATCTTAATTTGCCTACTTGTTTATTTTTATTTCCCTTATTCGTTGTTTACCTTTCTGTATTTCTTTTTTCTCTTACCTTTTTTTAAATCCCCCTTTTTACAATTTCTGCTTAGGGGCTTAGGAGATGCCAGGCTTCCAGCTTGTCTCATGCTTTGGTGCTTGTGGACTTGATTAATCTTTTTCCCTTTTGATTTCCTTTAAGGAACTTAAGAATTACTGCCCTGTGGGAACATGGTTGTCTGTATCTTGTCATCTCTCAAGTGGGGCCTTACCATAGTGTTTTGAAATGGTGGACATGCTTTGGCTCCTCCCCAGGCTGTAGCTCTTCATTGCAAACTAGGGTGCTTCCTGAAAGGGCCCCTCAGACTTGGTTTCCTTGTGAGAGCTGCCCTTCCTCTTCTGCCGTATCTGCTTTTCCTGAGTGCAAGAAACATCTTCTCCTGGACTTCCTTCCTTCGGCCGTCTGTGAATGTGTCAGTTTGCATTGCTCAGAACATTGTTATTCCTCTGGGATGAACACTTAATAACATCAGGCAAGATTTTGGGAGGTATCCTGTTCTGGCTCAATGGTCTGAGATTTGTCTGAGTGTTCGCATATGTCCAAATCCTTTCTACACGTTATAGAGAATTCGGGTTTCTGATAGGCACCCACTCCTTACTTGTGAAAGGACTATCTAGTCATGAAAGGAAGGTACTTTAATTCTCCAACTTATTCTAAATACAAGTGGTAGAAGTACTGCATTTAGCTGTCTAGCACAGCAGAAACAGCGGGTATGATATTTTAAGAATTGTTCAGTGACTTTTTAGATCTGCAGTAAACTGTGGTCATTTTTGAAATTTGCCTGTTAATGACAATGATCGACTGAAAATCTCTGGGCAAAAGGCAATGAAGGAAATGCGGGATCTGATCAAATTCTGCATGAGAGGTATTGTAAACTTCAATGTTCCATTGCTTTGCAGGATGTTTTATTCTCATTTCTAATAGAAATTACTGTAGTCTTTTGTTAGATATTGATAGGCCTCTTTCTTCAAAAGCTTTAATTGATTTAGTAGTAAAATGGCAGGAATAGCACTGACTTTCAGTAGTAAGACAGTAAAAACTACATAGGGCACAACTTACCATCACATGGACCTTCAAATTTACAATTTTACTTGTACTTTTAGAAAGCTAATATGAAAGCAGTTACCAAGTTTTATTATTTGTGTTTTGGTAGGTTTAAGAAGTTTCAGCTGTGGGACTGATGCTTTCCTCTTTCAAAGTTTTGAGCTCCTCTGTTTTCCTCAGCTGAAATTTAATGTGGAAAACTGTCTAAACACACTTCTTATTTTTCTATGGTTTGCTTAGTTTGCTTTTAGAGAATATCATGATGTTCTGAGTTCTAAATCAGAAAGGCTTCTAGTTTGGGAATGATCTTCTGCAAACCAGCATAGTGTTTTTCCACATGCACCACAGAAGATCTTCTAGTACAGGAGACAGACAAAACAAGGAAAAGGTTTTGCCTCCAAGACCACACTTATGCTAGTGGTCTTAGTTTTGGTAGTTTTCCAAAACCTGATGTTCAAAGATTCATGGTAAAGTTATTTAACCTTTCTTCCATATAATCGGTCATCACTTTATATTTATACAGGAGAGCTATAGAAATTTGTAGCAAGCTACTGACACTGATTTGTTATTGTTTTATTTAAAATTTATTTTTCCTTTTAAAATCATCCTTTTTTTTTTTTTTTTTTTTTGCTAGCTGCTCCATCTTACAGTGTGACTGAAGTTTCTTACAGACTTCGTTGTTCTCTTGTACAACTCTACATTTGAATATATCTCTCAGATACCCCTTGTGGTCTCTTTAAAATTGGGTTGTTTGAAGTATTTGCTTGTGACAGTTGTTCCTTGACAGTACAACTTGCAGCAGAAATCTGGCTTAACTCAGTCAACTGTGCATTTTTACCCAGCATTTCACGTTAAAGAAAAAACTGTCAGGGCTCTCTAGATTTTTGTATGGGTTGGTAAGTCCCACTAGATTTCTTACTGATGTCCTTAGTATTGACTGACCTTGAATATATTGCCATTAACACCTTATTATTCATCACCTTTCTCTCATCGTTAGGATGTCTAGTAAATATCTCATGTCCCAAAGTACATTACCTTGAAGCATTTGAAGTTGATTCATCATCTTTATTTTTTTCTTTCTTCATTTAGTTTTTAGACCTCAGTAGCACTTTCTCTTGTACTGCCTGAACGTAAGTCCTCAGGAGTTGATAAAGAAGTTTTGACAATCGAAATCCCCATACAAGTCTGTCATTGCATTTCTTTATAAAAGAAGCATGTAAAAATAAATCGTAGACTGGATCATAAAATGCTCATAAGGGCACAAAATTTCTTCTGCTTTGTCCTTTTCTTATCTGGCTTGTCTTATTGTCTCATAATTATCTTGTCACTTGTCTTAATTACAGATATTTTTAATGCCACTGTGAAACTTGTCAATTTGCAATTGTTAAGAATATATTTCTGGGACAAATATTCTCTTGCTAATATGAGTCATGATTTTAAAGTGAATTATTATTTTTTGTATGATTCATATATTAACTTTTCCACCTTTGAAATATTCTTTTATATTGTTATCATACTTTACTTTTGAAAACTCTTTTACTGGATTAAATCAAATACTTGGCCAGAGCAAGTTATTTTGCCAAGTGGGAAAACACAATTTTTTTAGCAGTTAGGGCAGAGTGGTGTTGTGACTATGTAGATGTTTTCAGGGTTCCCAATAGTTAGTTGTGTTTATTGGCTTTTGTTTAGTATAGACTCAGAATCGTTTTGGTTGGAGAAGACCTTTAAGATCATCAAGTCCAACCGTTAACCTGACACTCACAAGTCCACCTCTAAACCATGTCCCTGAGAACATTATTTACACGTCTTTTAAACACCTTCAGGGGTGGTGACTCAACCACTTCCCTGTTTCAATGCCCAACAATCCTTTCCATGAAGAAATTTTTCCTGATATCCCATCTAAACCTCCCCTGGTGCAACTTGAGGAAAATAGTTTAGAGGAATTGAGTAGAGGGAAATTTAGGATGGTGATTTTGATGAATACTCTGCTTTTTCTCTGATTGCCTCTTTCAAATATGCTGTAAGGCTACTTACACGAATATTTTATAAAGCTACATGATTTTTGTTTCGAAAGAAATGTATAAAGTATGAGGCTTGAACTAACATTTATTAATACAAAACCTACTGAGACAGTCTCCATCATTGCAGCATCCCCTTTAACGCTGCTTCTGCCACCAGCTCTTTGATCCAAAACTTATTTTGGTAGCCAGGTGAGACAACCAGCCCTTTAGAGCTGTGTGAACTGGAGGCAGAAGATGCCCTGGTGTGAATTCTGGTGTTGTCCTCTGCAGGGACACGAGTTGGACTCAATGATCCTTGTGGGTCCCTTCCAACTCAGGGTGTTTTATGATTCTCTGATCAATGGAAATAGAAGAAACATATGAAGTTTGTGTATGTTGATAAATCACAGACTTTTGTTTTCAAGTCCATGGGTGAAATGCCTCTGGTCTCACTAATTATTCTCTTCATGTAATAATCCGCTACTGGATTTGGGAAAATATGCAGACCACTGTCAAATTAATACTTTCAATGCAAGCTTGAAATGATTGTTACAATTAATCTGTAACATTGTTTTGATCATTAATTCAAGGCAAAACTTTCTGAAGTAGAATCCTAGGCTTTGATTGCAGAGCAAAAATAAGAGCCGCATTGACATTATCTGCTAAAAAAATTGATAATAAAAGCCATATGTGCCTATGAGAATTCTCCTCAGCATACAGTTTGACAGAACTCCTTTTATGAGTCATTAGTTGCCGTCCTGTAAGATACAGCCTGTGTTACTAATTCAGCAGTTTTCATTTTCAATGTACCTATAACCTCAGTGCCACTAATTAGGCATAATCAGCCTGGAATGTGCCAGAGAAGCTTTGCGGCTGTCGTGGGGGTTTCCAAAAAGATACAGCAGATGGTTGTGGAAAAAACTGGGGAACTTCCCCCCCACCAGCACCCCCAGAAAAGAACAGTTGAAAAAGTAGTTGCTAAAAATACAGCTGAAATGCCATATTAAAGGCTTTTATGGCTAAACTTTTGATATATGATATAGAAGAAGGAATATCTAAGTACATATATTTTAATGAATATCTTAATAATTCTTAAATTAGGTAATAAAATATCCATTTCTATGATCTCCAAGAATGTATTGACAATATTGGAGTACGCTTTCCAACAATGTAGCAGGAACCCAGGCCATGGTAAACTCATCACATTTGAAAAGTTTGCTGTTGTTCATAACAGGAAATCCTTTGCATATCAATGTGATGTTCTATACTGATCTAATTTTTGTTTCACACTTTGGCATTACTGATTGCACAAGTTTAAAAAATCCTTTTAGCAGCTTATAAAAATAAACAGATTGATTCATTCCTTTTCCTTTTAATGCATTTTTTTTTTCTTGATTTGGAAATTAAACCTTGTTGAAGATTTCGATGACACATTTCAATGACTATGTTTTGCTTTTGTTGAATAAATTAACTAAAGTTAACATGATTTTCTTTTGGTTTCAGCTGTTAATCCTAGATACATACTTCGGAATTGGATGGCAGAGTCAGCAGTGCAAAAAGCTAAATTGAATGATTTCTCAGAGGTAAAATGATTTCTTTCTTGACATATTTATTAATAATTGGCATAATGGTTAGTGAAAGACTTGTTGAATCTATACTTCGAAACTATATTACACTTTGACCAACATTGTATTTATAGAAATTACTATTAAAATATTAAAACTATTAAAAATATTTATACTGCTAATTATAAAATAAATAGTAGTGACTACATTAATAGTAGCACTAATAATAGTAAGCAACTCTTGGAATACTTTCTGGAGCCAGGTGTGTGCATAATATGAAGTGGCAGAGACTTTTCTTGTTTGCGGGAAAATGTTTGTATCAAAACTTACCCATTTGAGTTGTTTCCAGGTTCATCTCCTACAGCAGATTTTAGAGCGTCCGTTCCAGAGGCAGGAGGCTGCAGAGAAAGCAGGCTACTCCCTGCGCCCCCCGCCTTGGGCCAGGGATCTGAAAGTGAGCTGTTCGTCCTGAGAGAAGTTTGGACCAGCAAGAAAAACGAGCAGGGTCAGAGCTCAGTCCTTCAAATGGGATTAATGGATCAAGCCACAGGAACTTCTCTCCCTGATACTCTGTGTGCTGGTGTCTGCTGCTCTGCTACACAAGAGGCCTTGACCAACTTTGTAAGGTCTAAAGATTGAAGAAATGGACCATGATGTATGGTTGCATCAGCAAATTCTACTGGCATTTATAACTGCCCTTCATATTTAGCTGTGCATTAATTTAAGTCCCAATATTTAAGTTCTGCCAAACTGTCACAGCCATTCCAAGTTCATGGCTGATCATGTGGGTCTCGGCAAGTTTTAATGGCTGGTCAATTTAAAGTACATCTAAGCTAGTTTTAATCATACAGTATTTGATGAAAATTCTCCTTGCTGTTACACACTGTACAAATATAATTGTATTCTGAAGACATTAATGTTCTTAAGTCTTTTCCAGAGCTGAAACAGAGGATTATCTTACACTTAGACCTTGCCAACATTTCTCTTTTTGGCCTTATTTTGTTCCATTAATCTGCCAACAAAGATTTGAAGGAAATTCAATTAAATAGTGAACAAAGGTGTCTGTCTTGAGAGTGACTTGCTCCAAAATAATTTTGGTGTCTTTGCTGGAGTCAGGTGCCTATCAAGCCTGGCCCACACCTCTTTTAAATTATATCTTTTGATAGTCATAGAAGGATTGTTGGTGCATAGATACAATGCCTTGGAAAATTTTCACTGGTTGGATAGGGAAAAGGACTTTCTTGGAAATACCTCACTATGTATATAGTCAGGTCAATATACCTTTTACAACCAATCACCTGATGCTGCAAGGGACTTAAAAAATCTTGCAAGGGTAAGTATTAATTTTAAAATTTAGCTGAAGCTGTTACAAAGAAGTGCTTTGAGTAACAAAGTCTAGTCTTTGAGTCCTGGGTCCTGTTACCTATCCTTGTTTGACACTCCAGTTCCACATCACAAAACTTAGTGTATATTTAAGCCAAAATGAATACATAAGCAGTCAGGTGCAATGTTAGCTTGAAAGTTTACAGCAAAAATTACTTATTTGGCGACCTTGTTACTTTTTGACATTAGCTCGTCTCTTCCCAAATCCAAAGTGGATTGGTTTAGAAACTCCAAATTTGAGTGCCACTTGATTCTGAAATTCTTGATTCTGCTATTAAGTGGCATAATTAGCATTTCTCTAATCTATTTCTAGAAATATGACTAGTGGGGGGAAAAATTTATATTATTAGAAATCTTTTCGTGACTAAAAAAATATTTTAATGCCTTTACTTTTTAAGTATAATCAACACAATTATTCAGGATGGTTCCCTGCCAGGTATACAGCTGTTCCAATGTAAATACAGTTGTTGGAATGTAAATAGCAGTATCATAATGAAAGGCCAGTCTGAAGTTGAAGCAGCTCACACCAGTTCAGCCTGGGTGACCATTCCTGGTGCAGGCAGTACCTGCTCTTCTGCAGCCCTTGGGGTTAATGGTGTAGCTGGCAACACCTCCAGGTACAGGGAGTGTATCTGCTAGGGGTTCTGTGGAAGCCTTTCAACGCTGAGCGACATTCCCAACCTATTAAAACATTGATGTTGATGTCTGTTCTCAGATAATTACAAGCAAAATAGCATATTGTGATGAAATGTGTGAGTATCAGCATTACCACCTGCAGTGGAGTGAGTTAGGCTGCAAGGAAGTGATGATTTGAACATGAAAGTATTTGTGCCAACAGGGTAAATACAGCAGCTATGCAACTTGCGCCCTGGTTTCCCATCAGGGGTGAGGAACTCTGTGTTGAACCAAATATGGGGTAAGTTGTCTGGGGGCCAAACACGGTGGCTTGTACATCTTTACTTCATGGCATAATGACAGAAATGCGAAGCATTTTAATGTTGCTTTCTTCTTAAAATTGTTTTATAAATGTTAAATCCTATTAACAGTAGCAAGTGGACCTGTGCGTCACCCATAGTTAAAAGGAAAGAAAGCCTCCAGCATCTCCACACAGAAACACAACGTCCCAAACGCAGCTGTTTGACAAGCAGTGATGTGCATTGTGAGGCTTTTCCTGGGTTCTTGAGAAGTATCTGACAGGGGAAGCAAGCCCTGAAAAGTGGTTTTGCATATTCCTCTGGCTGCAGAGAGCATGAGGTGAGCTACATCTCTTCTCCAGGAGTTCATTCATGGACTTGGCAATGTCCTCTTTCCTTGATTTATGTGAAAGGAAATCTCCATTTCCCCCCACTCCCCAGTTTTACAATGCAATTTCCATCACCTGGTTTTAGTAATCTTGACTACTCTAATTTCATAATGGTCTGTGCTGACTGTTAATGGTGATCACACTACCTTAGAGTAACTCTTGCTGCAAAGCCGTGAGAATTCGTAAGTCTTGAAGATACTGAATCTCTTCTGCATGTCTCCCTCAAACAGAATATGCCTGTTTCCCAGTTACCGTGTGACTATCAGTGATAAACCATAAATGACAGTTTTGTTCTATAGTGCTGCCACACGATCCACGTAAGTTTCTACTTTTCCACTCTGAAAGTTCCTGAAAAAAGTGTGTGAAAAACACATGAAGAATACAGTTATCGCCACTCTGCCTTTTAACTGTTTTTTAAAAGTAGAGAAATGAGCCCACATCATGCTCAGCATTTTCTGTGATACCACCTCCCTTTCCACTTCTAATCATTGGTTTCAAATCATTGGTTCTAATCGTATGGCTTCTTATGACAATGTAATCATTAATGCTGTGTCTCATGATACAGTTCCTAAAATCCTTGGCTTCCGCCTGTGGTTCCGGAGCTGCCTCTTCCTTCACAGTACACAAACACAGCAGTGCTGCAAGAGCAGATGGGGAAGAAAAATACTGTGGTTGGTAATCAAACGGGTGTTTATTTGTACTGTTTTCCTCTTTCAGAGGACAGTTGGGAGCATCTGCAGTGGTGATGCCCCACTGGTGGACTTTTCCCCAATGATTCGCAGTTGTCTCATACTCAGGTCTGACAGGAGAGTGATCGCTTGCACAAGGTCCTTCTTCTGTATCGGTCATGTAAGAGCCCAAACAAGATGACAACCACTGAGCCTGCTTCCATTTGAGGTAAGGACAAAGGTTAAAACCAACATGCTGCAATTTCAGATCTTTTCAGACTAAAATACTGTAACCACTAGTAGTGTACACACTACTTCAGTCTATATGAATAAGACAATTTCATATGGCAATAGGTTAGATAAAGGTGAAGGATTAATTTCTATTTTTTACAAAGGCTTTGATTTACAGTCTTAGCAAAGACGATATTTTTGTATGTTGCAGCATCTTTTTTTTTGTACCAAATAAAGCCAGATAATTGTGTATCATTAAGATGTTATCTCCGTTCTTTGGAGAGTTTGAATACTTACATTTCAGAAAATCAATGCAACCCTGTACATACACAAAATGGTTGATAGAGGTCTAATCATCACAGCATTTAAATGGATTTCTGGAGTTTTCTGTAGGCTTTGATTCTTTTGTTTTGAAGAAAGCCCAACTTTTTCTTTTGTGTAGATTAAGTGCATGAGTTATGATTGACAGCAGATGTAAAATGTATAAAATTGAGTTTATTGTGCTGTAACAAAAGAGGAGGGAGGAAACAGGGCAGCAGGCTGAGCCTTCTGGCAAGAAGAGTGAATGCTGGGAAAGCCATGTAGAAGTCTTTGTGAATTCAGAGGAACTAGCTTATTGTGCAACATTTTTCTAAGGACATGTTCTGCTTTATTTTGATGCTGGGTGTTTACTTCATAAAAGAAAATTAATTTGATTTAAAAATAGTTGGATAGCAGACAGCTGGTGTCACTTAAGTGTGTTGAAGATGCGCACTCCTAATACCTTGTCAGAAAATGACACGCAGCACTTTAGTGTTCAATGATTCTGCGTAATGCTTGCATCAGTTACATATGGAAAGCATTTGAGAAACATTAATCTTTTTTTTTTTTTTTTTTTTTAACCATAGTTTTAACCATCCTACTTGTAGCTAGTTAGTATTTTTCTTGGAACTAAAGCTTGTACTAAGCGTATGAGTCTTGCACTGGTCTTGAGAGCATTTCTCAGTTTGGCTGTTTGGAGAGAATGGTTCCTTTTGAATGGTCTAGCATGCCAGTTCAAAACTTCAGGGCAACATTTGTATTCTTGGTGAACATAGTTCTTCTGGTGGGAGTTTTTTGCTCAGTTCAGTGAAAATAAGGGAGCTAGAAGACCAGTGAGTGTTGCATGGGCTCTGTCTATATTGCTAAGTAGGAAGGCCACGAACTAGTTGCTTGGCCCCTGAACTGTTACCCTGACCGGCTATAGCTGGACCATGACATCTCTGTACGGGGAGTGAAACCTGCTTTAGACTTGTCCATGTTGTCTGCTGGGAACAGTGCCCAGCCCAGGCAGTTCCTGGAGTCACGCACAGGACCGTGCTGAGGACCACTTCAGCAGTGTGTGTGAGCACTAGGCCAGCGCTCAAGCTTGTGTCCTCATCCTCCTTTATTTAGCAGTAGAGACAAGGATGTACAAGCTGTAGCATCTTGCTAGCAATGCTAGATCCTCAGCCATAGGCTGGAGAGCAAAGAATTGGTTAACAGCAGTTGTTAAAACATTCCCAGCGCCGTATGGCTACACCAGAGTCACTTGGGACAGGCATGATGGGCATGATTATTGCAGAAAAAAACATCCCTTAGCTTCAACTTGTCTCAACTGAACCCAGATTAAATTGTGGGATGTCACATAAACTTTTTTTAGTGACTCACCTGGTGCTTCCCTGGCTGAAGCATCGCTATTCTGAAACACCTGTGCATCCCCAAGTTTCTCCTGTGCCCATCACCGCCCTTGCTGCCGGCTCCTTCCAAGCGCCCATCCTTCCCCTCCTGCTGCTCTGAGCAGGCCCTGCGGCTCCTCCTGGCGCTGAGCTGTGCATGCTCTGCCCTGCATTGCTCCTGCTTGTTGAGGTCTGGCTCCCCAGTCCTGCCTGCTCTTGGTGTGCTCTTCATCGCAGCAGAGGCCTGGTCTGTGCTGTCATATGGATGACTACACTCCTGCAGCCACCAAAATGTGCAGGTGTGGTAGGGGCTCATACACATCTTGCTCTTAGCATCTCTCACACGTACAATCTTGTAAACTTTGTAATTAAAATGCTTTTCCAGTTTTTTTTACAAGTTCAAAAGCAGGGAGGAATATAAACTATAACCACCTTTGCCCACGTACAGATGCGTTTATTGTTCTGTCTCAAGCAGCCACTTCTTCCACCAGAGGCGACGCAGCCATGGGCTTTACCAGTGTTTAAAGCAAAACTATTTCAGTGGCAGGAAGAAACGCATGTGGTTCATAATGTCATTGGTGTTTTCACCTTAAAAAATAAGGAAGTCATTTCAAAAGGAAAGGCACTTTATAGAGACGTGGTTATAGCCTTCATATCTCTGCGAGGCTGTTTTGCAGGTACGTGATTATTGACAAACCACCTTTAAGCCAAAACCAGGACTAGAGATGACCCAGCATTTCCCCAGGCTGTGTCATTCCCTTGCCTCCCACCACCGCTTCTGGACCCAGGGCTCCATTTTGACAAACAGCAGCGCTCTGGCCCCCTGCTCTGTCAGCTACCTTATGTATTTATTTATGTAGACCACACACTTTGCTGTTTATGCCTTTTGTATTGCAAAATAGAGAAATATATTATTTATGGTATCTTAGAAGATCATGTGCATGAGAAGAGGCAAAGACTTGAAGAAATAAAAATAAAGAACAGAAGTGAGAGGCAAAAACTTTTAAAATATTTTAAGTGGTACCAAGTGCCAGTAAAATGTCTGCTGATTAACTATGAGGCTTCGTGCAGATATAGAATAGAAGCTATTTTTATTTGAGAACTCATACTGAATGTTGCCTAAATGAACAACGGAGAATTAAAATGGGAGAACAAATGAAAAAAAATGTAAGAGGAGACATATCAGGTACAAGATAATTACAGAGTCTTTCAGAAGACAGGCTATTTCTAGGTATACTTTGAAGACAAATGTTAACCAGCAGGAAAAAAAAATTCCTGCTTACCAAGGGAAGCATAGAAGATTTTGAAAGAAAAATTTTTCTTTGTCTAAGATTAACTAAATAAACAAGATTAAAAGCCAGCAATGGTGAGTGCTGACAGGTATGACTGGAGCTGCAGATGGAAGCAGGAGAGTGTAACATTTAGTGACACTGTCTGGAAATGGCCACAGTCCCGCTTTGTATCTCGGAATAATCTAGGTGAGTTTTTACTTTTTAAGACAGACTATTTTTGAAAAAGAAATGGGGTCTTTTTATTGAAACACCCCCCCACACACACACCAACTGGGGGTTTTCTGATAAAGAACCTGTAAGAGGAATTCTGTGAAAAGGGATCTTCCCACTTCTCAAAATTTGCATGAGGACGTTGTTGTGTTTTTTCCTTCAGCTCCAGTTCTACCAGAGGGGCAGCACAGAGATGCACTTCACTGGCTGGCCGGCTCTGCGAGTGCTGCTCCACCACCTCTGCTGGCCTGATGCAGTGAAACAAGACCCTGCAGCCAGTTCTTACCTTGGGCTGATGTTGGGATGGTTGTTAATGGAAGTGGGGGGAAGCAGCAGGTTATAGGAACAAAGTGGGGGACAGAGGGCACCCCACCTTACTTGTTGAGACCCCCAGGAGGAACTCTGAAGGAGAATTCCTCCTGGAGGAGCCTGATCCACCACGACCTTTCATGATGCCTCACAAAAACAGCTATGGCTTGAAGTCCACCTGCTCCCAGAGTTCAGGAGGTGCTGCCCCTTTTCTTCTCAAGAGCTTTCATCAGGTCAGACATGAAATCTGCTTGCCTGCCTCCACCCCCAGGTGGGGGTGGCCCAGCTGACCGTGGCTCTCCAGCTTGTCCTGTGTTTTCTGGCCTTTTTGAAGGAAGTGGCACAGGTTTCTTTGTCAGAGGTGGTGGCTTAATGGCGACAGGTGGAGGTGGAGGGGGCAATGGCAGATCTCCGTTAGCGCTGCTGGAGGCTGGCGGCGGTGGAGGCACAAAATCAGGAGGAGGTTCAGAGAAATCAGATGGTGGTGGTGGAAAATCGATCATCAGCGTAGGTGGTGGTGCTGGAAAGCTGTCTGGGTCTGTAAGGAAATCTCCGCTGTCTCGTTTGACTTTGGAGGGTAGGATGGGTGAAACAGAAATGGCAGATGACCGCCTTTCAGGTGGAGGAGGAGGCAGCAGTGAGGTCCTCTTACTCTGGTACTTCTGTGGCCTCATCACTGGCTGTGTCAGGGCAGGCGCGCTGACGTTATTTGGCTTAGCCTTTAATAAGCGGAAGGAATAAAAGGACGAGATACAGTCAGTGCATGTGCAAACTAATGCCATTGCCTAAGAACAGTAGAAAAAATGTGAGAGAGATGAGAAGAGTGCAGTAGACAGACAGTGAAAGGGAGTACATTTTGCCTGAAGAGTGCAAATAGTATTTTGTTTTTTTCCTGGAGCGGCCCACAGAGCTCTGACAGTGGGAATCTCCCCTTTGAAATCTTAACGCACTCATTTTCTGAGGACAGCACTCAAGAAGCACTATGAATACTGTCAAAGCATTGCAGTTAGTAAGACATATAAAGATACTTCCTTGATGTTCCACCCTGCTGCTAATTCCCTGACAACATGACTTAAAAAAAAAAAAATTGTGGTGTGTTTTTACATCCAAAAAAAATGAAAAATATATGAGGACATACAAAGCAAGTATAGTTTTGGCTCCCAGCCCCACTAGCTGTGACTGGTGGATTTCTGGATAAAGCTAAAATAATGAAGTCACCTACCTGTGCCAAACAAATTAGACACAACAGCAGTGAACTGGGCAAAAGGTGGAGCTATGTGGGGACTTGAGTTGTGTGTTTGGTTTCACAGTGCCCGTGGCTCTGCAGCATGGTGTGACACACACCCCCGCAGGGCAGTGCCTTGGCCCACTGCAAAGTGCTGGGAAGGGAGGCGCCTGGGAAAGCTCTGTCCCAGTTCTGTGGGGGGTACAGCAGGGGAAAGAGCTTCCACCGCTGACCTGGCAAGGGCCGCTGCTAAGCATGGGGAAGGGCGTCTTCTGCCTTCTGGGCAAGGTGTATGCACACACCTCCTCCGCTTCTGAACCAACAGTGTGACAAACAGGTCCTTGAAGCCACTAAGTGCAGCCACGTTTGCGAGGTCACGAGATGTTCAAACCCTCTGACAACTTTGCTGAAGGAAAAATGAATCAAAGCATCCCTCATCCAAGTTAAGAAAAATAAAATGTAGGGTAGCAGTTCATTATGGCGATGTTTATTTTGACAAGTTTTTATGTGGCTTTTCTTTTAAATTGTGTTTGCTAGTCAACATTCTGAACATAATTTGCTGGTTTGGTTTTTTTTTGTTTGGCGGTAGCAACTGTTAGCTGTTGACAGTTACTACACAAACATGCTACCTCTTCTTGTAAACCTGGGGAGAAATCTGCTCTCCTGAAAACAAAGCTTTGTAACACATTCATTTCTAGTTATGCTAATCTATCAGTTTAGATCCGGTGAGCTTAGTGCTCTGAACCGTAATACAGTGCACCGTGATCCTTTGGTCCCAGGCTTGTAGAAGCTGTGCGATGAAGGCAGCGACGTGTTTGCTTCTGCTAGAGACAAGCGCTCTGCAACCCTGCTGTCAGCAGTACTAATTCTGGCATTAGCCAAATGTAGCATGCTTGCCCTCTCCTCACTCTCCTTGCCTACAAGGACGGAAGTAAATGAAATCTATGCAGGGCGAACCACTGCCTGAGTTCTGAGAATGTGATCTATTCAGAGGAAGTGAGGTTCAGAATAGAGAAACATTTTTTAAAGGAGGAACTCAAGTCATGAAGAAGCAGCATAGGACACGTAATGCGGGCGACAGAAAAGTTCTAGGAATTTCATTGCACTTGTCCTGTGCACTTTATGTGTGATGGAGGGATTGAACAATGAACTTCAAAAAAATGCAGGTTTGGTTGTTGTTGGTGGTGGTTTTTTTTTTTTCCTGTAGGATGTTTTCAAGTCCTCACACCGTACCCTACTGATATTTTTACAGCCAGAGATGGAGCAAGAAGACAAAATTTGAAGCTGAAACCAAGGAATGCATTTAGAGCCTAATGAAAACATTTACTATTTTCCCTTCTTCACACTTCTACTTACACACTCATCTTCAGCTGTGCACAGTGTTCCCTGCCAAAAACACGACTGTATCCTTTGTGTTACTAAGGCAAGAGACAGAAAACATCCCTGAGGCTCTGGCAGCACAGACTCTGAGACTGTCCCCACAGGCACATTCCTATTTCTGCTACATGAACCCACACCTATTTATTCTGAAGAAGAGAAGTGGCAGGTGGCTGTGCCTACACCCCTGCACTTCTGTGCCACAGCACTGTTTGCTGTGTGTAAAGCATGAGGAGAGACAGCAAGGAACCAGCCCCTTTGCCCAGGAGAGAAATGCTTGTCACAACAGCACACTGGGACTTGGAGGGGACAAGACAGCGGGTGAAGAAAAACAAACTTGGAGAACTGGTTCACAGGTAACATTTAACCAGTGAATTGTAGTAACTGCTGACCTGTGCCTCCGATGCATCCATTTTCTTCTGAGTCTCTGGAAATTCTGTACTGGAACAACAAACAATTTGGGGAATCTGTCCATTTGCCTGAACAGCACCTGTGACAAGGGGAGGAGGCAGAAGGGAAAGAGTGTTACAATTTCATGATCTTAACCAGATCAGGGAATAACAAACTAAGAATAACGCTATGAAAACGTCTTTACAACTTCCAGCAGGGAAACCACTCATTACAGGTTTTATACATAATTCAGTAAAATCCATGAGGATGTCTGTCCTCTACTTCAGGTTTATTTTGTGACTGGTCAAATCAGTTCATTACATAAGGACAATAAACATAATATCTTACATTACAACTAATACCTGTCCACATGCCTCCATGGTTGCAGCTGGCAATCCTACAGGCAGAGCAAGTGGCAGAATGATGAAGACAAAAGACAGAAATGATCAGAGTGTGTAAAGGTGTTGACAAACGAAGAGCTTTTTCTTCTGACTGTGGGAAATGGTGATTACAGAAGACAACCAGAAAGGCTGACACGGGAATAAAGATGGGGAGCTAAGCAGAATTCAAAGTGGCATAGTTAAGCCGACCCTCTGGCATTCTGTTTAAATACCTGTCTTTCATACCAGCGTTTTGAAGTCTGTAGTGTGCTGTAATATTACTACATTCTCAGTCTTATTGCATGTTCTTTCCTTTAGCCTAAAGACTAAAAGCACTATAGTTTCATATCAGTAACAGTCACGAGAGCTGAAGGTTTGAAATCCTATAGGCAGGCTGATCCATTTTCCTTGGTAAATGAGCTAAGAGCTCATAAACTCTACCTGAAACTGTGGAAGATTTGTGAACCTCACTGTGTTCTCAGATTAGTCTTGGATCTGCTGGCTGACTAAGTTAAAGCTCTGCAAAATGTTTGCCCACCATTACTGTGTTTGTGATGGATATACATAAATAACCCAGTACTGCAAATGGAGTAAATGAATGTGAGACCAAAGGACAAATTTGTGGGTTTAATTTGAAAAAAATCCACAGCCCCTGTACAGTGTCATGAGGATTAAAGAAAGTCTCCAGTTTAGTCTGGGGTTTTTGGAAGCTGCACATGTCAAAGGATAATAGCAGATAGTGTTTGGTGCCTAGATACATACACTTGTAAACATTAATGACTGCCTTAGCTCTACTATAATTTACAGTTCTGAGATCCAGTAAAGTTCCACTCATGTACTTCTTGGATGCTAGTGAGCCCTTAGCTGTCTACAATGTAAGTCTAGGCACAATGATGGTTTTAATCTCAACATGTACTTTTCTGATTAGCAAAAAGGTTTCATGACTATAATAAATAGAATAAATTATTTTAATTGCTATGCTGGCAAATCACACACTTGTCAGCGAAGTAAGACAAACTCTGCAGTGTATTGAATTTACTAGGACTATTTAGGCTTCAAGGGATGACAGAAGGTGGTCTGAAGTCCTTGTGTTTTATGCCTCTGCCTGCACGTTGTTCAGCATATTTAATCCAAAGTACCGTTTTGATCATTGAAACTGCAGCCTGTGTTTGTTGAAGGACTAACATAGAAGTCCAATAAAGAGCTAAAATCAGTCTTGTGGCTCTAAGGGCTCAGCAGAGAGAGACGTAAATCCCTGGGTTCCGTGGGCCGTGCCCTCCAGAGCAGAGCAGGAGTTCGCGCTTCACACTGCTCAAAGACTTCGCTGCCCTCAGTCTTGCTGAAATTTAACCAAATGAAAGAGATCAGATAGAGTTCCACTCTATATAGGGCTGGGTATACTGTTCTACTTGGCAAATATGATATACCAGGAAGTTGGGACACGGCTACATTGTAATCTGTTGTCTTCAGTTTCATAAACTGTGCAAGACTTGAAAGCAACATTTGATGTATCGACTCCTGCCACACACCTGCACATACACTTTACACAAAGTCAGCCAGCTAAAGGACTCCCAGTCAATCCAATATCTGAGTTCATGCATTCTATTCTCAAGATTTATTTTTAATTTAAATGTTACAGTATTTGTTGCAAGTCAATTTCTCAAAAATGTATGTTGAATTAATATTTGTTTTAAGGAAAAAAGAAGTCCAAATAGAATGCAAAATATACATACCCAAAATATATAATGCAAAATACTGAGCCTTGCAGTGATACAGAACATCTGAATAAAGCAACATCCTTCATCTTTCAAACACCACGATATTGTGCTGGCACACAACATAACACTGTTTTTTCAGTGTCCAAAGACACAGTGAGGCAGAGAGACAAACAAGATACAGTTTGGGCTACAAGCGAACACACAAATGCTGGCTGCAGCAGCATGACCAGGGAACGCAGGCTACAGGCGATGCGAGAGCAGGACTTCGGCCTGCCTCCTCCAGCTTTTGGCTGCCACAGATTTTAGCCTATGCTGAAATCAGCCCATACCAATGGCTACATGGCCTTTTGAAAACAGAACTGAAGAAAACATGCTTTGTTCCATTTCCAAAACGTGAGCCAAGAACTGTTTACAGTCAGGTGGTTCAGGTTATAGTATTATAGTTGAGCCTCAGGTTATAAAACCTGGGGTTATAAAACCTGTATCAACAGGGCAGTAATGACAACTGTGAGACAGCAGAAATCACAGTGACTTGCCTCAGTTAGAATGCTAATGATCCTTCAGAGATATTTCTATAGAGGCAAAACACATGACTAAAATCTTTCCAGGCTACTTAACCATTTAATGGGCTCCATTAGTCAAGATTAACAGTATATTTTATGATCACATGCAGTGTTCCTGGATTCTAGGCAGCAGCTAAAGTTATACAGATGTATATATATACTTTATAAGGCCTCGATCCTGCCCGTGTCCAGTACAGGCTGCAGCACCTGCTGCCATCAACACCAGAACACAAAATGCTTCACAACTGTCCCATCCACTCTTCCTAAAGTACCCCCACACCCAACCATCAGAAAATCCCCTCATCTCAAAACACTGTTACTGGGTCTCCACATCCCAAATGTGCATTTATTACCATGATTTGACTCAGAGGAATAGTAGAGAGATCCTTCTTGTCGTGTGTACTGAGAAAAGGCAAACTGAAGCCCTGGAGAGCTGTTTGGACGATTTTGAGTTGTCTACATGACAAGTCAGAACATTAACTGCCAACACTGATTTTTACTTTGCCATCTTTGCCACTTTACTTGGCCAGTAAATACTTGGCCATCATGTCCTTCCTAAGAAATAAAACATATCTTAAGCACATAAACTAAAAGCAATCATGTAAGTGACATCTTGTATCATGCACTGTTGTATCCATACAATGATAACATAGGTAACAGCAGTGTGATGAAGCTACTGGAAAAGTAGAGGGTAACCTAATCCTTTCTTCCTCCCCACATTGTAATGCAAATGAGTGAAAGGCTAGGAAAAAGAGTGGCTCACCCTATCATAATCTCTTTCTGAAATGATCATTCTCAGAATATCCCACTCATCCCTTTTACTCGTTGGAAGGAAAGCACCAATACAGCCAATAGAAAACTTCAAGACATGGACCATCAATCAGTCCATGAAACACAGAGGGAGGATAAACGATTCATATTCAGATGCCAACAGAAAAATACAGAAAAATGCAGGTTTAAACTGAAATTTGGTGGGCTGTCATTGTATTCTTCAAGTTCTAACATTAAAGTGAGAGCTCTGCTGCTAGCTTAGTTATAGATCAGAGCTGCACTCAGCTGTCTAGAACGAGATATTATCTTGCTGAATCAATGGGATAGTTTTCTGAAGAAAGACTGTGCAACACTGATGATGACAGAAGTGGGCAATAAATGTGATTTCAACTGCTGTGACAGCATCAGTACCTGCTGATTGGGATTCTGCAGGGGCAGCTGCTTCCACCGTCCCTTGATTTGCCCATCGAGAGGACAAGCCAGCTTTCTTCACGGCACATTTGTAATTATCATATAGTGTCTTGCCATACTGCAAAACAATCAAAACAATACAATAAGCATGGTGTTAAGCTTTAAACATGCCAAGCACTCGTTTTGCTCTTGGACAACTCTTCTGACCCCATTCCTTCCTAGCCAGTTTTGTTAAAAAGTAGTTTTCTACAAGTGGTGTGTCTCTTTCTGTATAGGACCAAGTTGAAATCATCCCTGTAATATCAAAATAAAAAATGAATCCCCATGACCAAACGCAGCCCTACTGATACCATTGTCACCCTTTATGTTCATTTCAGCATCTGTAAACATCGTGAAACTTGGCTTAAAAACCAACTATTCTCAATACATCTCTTTTTCCAATGCTTTCCAAGGATGACATTTTCAGACTGGAGCCTTGGGACATTGAATCCTGGGGTGTAGAGCAAACAGCTCTGCCAGCATAACACACAAAATAATTTCATATTCACCCCACACCTTTGTTGGAAGTTGTCCTGCAGCAGATCTGGCAGAAAAGAATACCTAACAGGAGCAGGTCTGTATAGCCAGTACACTGGGCTATGTATGAATCCATCTCTTTAATGTTTTGTGCAAAACAAAATGGTCTGTGAATTAGGATATTTTTGAAGAGGGTGATGCAGAGAATTTGGGCAGAACTGTCTGAAAAATGTCACAGCTGTACTGATGAGAGATTGCACATTTTTAGCCACAGCATATTATTATTGTGCCAGATAATGGGAGTAAGTTTCATGACTACATGAGTTTTATAGCTACAGAATTCAACCCCTGTGTTAATGAGAAAAATGCTGATAAACAGGGAATGAGAATATTAAAAAAAACCCCATCCTGGTCATGCCCTTCCACTCTTTCTTTCTAAGGTAAAATTAGCATGAATGTCCATTCTTGTCACAATCTTTCCGGTTGAGGTGATAAAAGTCAGTAACCTGAGCAAGACAAGATTTTTCAGAAAACATATTTAGCTAAATTTACTTTTAATCTTACCTTGGCAATTCTTATTCCTGTTACCCATCGATGCAGGGTTGCTTGATCATCGCAGCATAAGTACTTGATATATTGTGACTCTTTTTGAATCTGGGGGTGCTGAAAGATATTAATTCATAAAATAAGGCAAACACAGAAATCAAATCACCCTACAAAAGTGTGAAGGCACTGTAAGCGACCTTGGTGAGAACACTCCCTGTAGGCATCATGATAACACCAAGATGATTAAAAAAAAAAGCAGCAAAAACAGACTATGAGAAAATATAAAAAAAGATGGTGATCATGAACTATACATGAGTTGCCACTGGCAACATTTGCTTGAAATAATTTTAATGCACTGTAATACGAGTTCAAGGGCTACAGAAGTCTAATAATGATCTAGAGTTCAATGCAGTCTACAGATGCTGTGGTTCAAGGTCTAACACTCCATGTATAAACACTGGAAGTCTGTTTCTCATTGCGGTTTGTCATATGTAAGGCATCCAGACTGAACACTGACCATAATTAGTTTTCAAAGAGCATGTTAAATTTGTTTAAGCATAAACTCCCAGCTGAAACAGATTTTTCCTTCTAACTGACTGCCTTCCTTTGAGCTGAGTTCTAGCTTTCTTCCTATACATTTTTATTCTGCTTTACTCTTGCTGTTGTTTGCAAACAGTTATGTAAAGCTGACGTATGCTCTAGACAGAGGATCATTCAAAATGTAACACCATCAGAAGCAATCTTTTTCATTTGGTTTGTACCAGAAACCTTTACAATTTTTAAACCTTTCTTGATTTTTTTTTTTTTTTTGACAAAATTTGGGGTCTCTTCCCCTAACTGATCAACACCATAATGGCATGTGGTGCTGTACCAGTACAACTCAAAGATCACCAAAATGCCAGGCTGTGTGCTTGCCTGAGACTGAACACCTTCTCTAAGACTCTGAAGGAATTTAGTTCTCCTGTTACAGCAGAGAAGGCTCTTTAGTCACTTGGATGGAATAATATACTGCCATCTCTTGATACACAAGGAAAAGAATGAAAACGAAGGAAAAGGGTTCATTATCCCCCATTTATATGTTCATTTCTCTTTGTATAAACTATAGGTGCACTATTAGTGAAATATTGTGAATACAGCCAAATACGTTCCAGGGATATTGCCAAAGCACTCTCTTTTCAGCCTGCACAGTAGAAAATTCAAAGCATACCTCCACCTAGCAGCAAGAACCCTGGTTTTCTAAGGTTCGATAAGCCCCCAAAGCAGAGCAGCGCTGGGTGCGGGGTTGCAGCAGGATCCCCCACAGCCAGCACTGAGACAGGTGCCAGATGTCTCCTCGCAGACACCCGCTGCTGGCTGGGACAATCCCAGACCACAGCCGGCTGATCCAGGGGCTCAAAAGCAGAGCTGAACACAGAGGTCTTGCTCCTCAGCCCTGTGTCCCTGCTCCCCCTCAGTGCTGCAGACACCAGGCTTCCCTTGCTTGTGCTGACCCAACTGTTTATGAGGCCACACTGTGATCTGAAAAAGGGAACCAGTCTGGGTTAAATATAACCCATATAATCATGCTGTAGCTTTGGTTTAATTTTTTTTAAACCCAGCAGTGTACAGTGCAGCCTCACATACAGCATGGAGACAAGGGGCGCTGTGGCTTGGGGAGAGAACAAGTAGCAAGGGATGGATGGGAGAACAGGATCATTCAAGCCAGTATTGCTGCCAAAGCCCCGTGCCATCAAATTACAAAGCAACAGTGAACACACCAGGTACATAACTGTGGGGAAGAAAAAAGCAAAGGTATATTACTCTTGAGGGGTTTCCTAGTGACAGACGTGTCCCAAGGCAGTGCTGTGGGTAACTGGGTTTCAGCAGTGTGTTTGAAGGAGCCATACTGTTCACCATTTTTCCGCAAGCACAGAGCTGGCCATCTCCCCTGGGCTGTGAACATGCAAAGTCTGTTTCAGCCCTCCAGAAGGGCCCAGGGCTACCTTATTGGTACCTAAGGTGAGAGCTAGGGACATCTCACACTGCAATCCCGGAGATGCCAACTCACTGTTACCAGGTGCCTGAAGCGTGGAACAGACGCCATGTCCACCCCATGGCCCTGTGTCTCACCCACCTGGAACACCCACACACCACCCCTTCATACAGTTCAACATACAGAGCCATACCTTGCTGCTGTACACCTGTGCCACATGTCACACAGTGGCAGTGACCAGGGCCCCTGGACGAACAGCCTCCTCCAGCTCCTCAGTGCCTGCCTGTCCCTGTCCTGGTCTCCTGCATCCTTGGCCAGCCTGAACACTGCTCACAGTGGGCTCCGTTACTGCAATATGTGACCAGGACACAATGCCAGACACTCTTTCTCCATTCTCATTCTCATTTCTCCTTCTACCCTTTCTCCATTATGTGACTAAACACAGTGAAAACCAGAAGAGAATTCAGTCTGAATGGTATCACTGAAAGAAATCCATAAGCAGGCACTTCTCTGCATGGCACAGCACAGCCCACAGACCTGCGTTATGTTATCACCAACAGAGCCAAGAGAACCAGAAGATGCAAACAAAAGCACTGCAACCCTGAGTAAATTAAATTCTTCGAGCACTTTTCAACCAGGAATGACCAATTTCACTCATATGTGTAAGGTCTTAATGAACCCAGCAGGTGGCACCCAAAGCTTTCAAAAACGAAGAGAAAAAATCCCCCTCTTTTCATGACAAGTCCAATGGGTCTACGTATCTCCCCTCATTTTCAACCACCACACCTACCAGCAGTTTTTTATTACAAGACAAAAAAATCCTATAATTTAACAGATAATCTATGTAAACATTTGGACAAAAGTGCACACTGCATAAACAAGGCAGAGTAGGACGTGGCATAGAGCAAGCCAGGTAATGGTGCCGCATGTAGACACAGCCCTGCCACAAGGATCTGCTGCAGGGAGCCCAGAGGGGCAGCTGCAAACCTCTGCTCTTGGGAACCCTACAGAAACACCAGTTTCACAAGAACACCTGTACTGTGTCAGATCAAAGGTCCCTGAACCCAGTGTCCCACCTTTGACAGTGGCCACAAATGGATACTGAGGGAAGAGAAAGAACAAGACAAGCATGTAAGATACTTCCCTCTGATACTTCCCCCTCTGCACTCTCCGTCTGCAACTATTTTCAGGTCAGGAGATTTTCTGAGCTGGATGGGGTTTCTCCATATTTAGGTTCTTCAATGGATTTCTCCGCCAGGTACTTTTTCAGCTTTTTATTGGGCCCAGAGAGAGTTCTGGCATCCACAACATCTTCTAGGAACAATCTTCCCAGATTTGGTACACACTCTATTGAGAACCACCTCCTTTTGCTCTGAACCTGACTGCTACTAGTGTTGTTTAATGTACTTGTTTTGGAAGAGACACTGAATGGTTGACCCCTATCCACACCTCTCCGTGCCACTCCTGAGCCTGCAGATCTGCATTATATTCCTGGCAAGTTGTATCTTCTCCACCCTACAGGCTTCTAGTCTCTGCAGTAATTCTTCAAGTCGAAGTAATTCCTTACCTTCGTTTATCCTTGTTGCTCTTCCCTTGATCCTTTTCCAACTTTATTATATCCTCTTTGAGATGAGAGGACCAGAACTGCAGAGGTGAGAGGAAACCCTGGACTTATGACACAGTATGGCAATGTTCACTGTTCCATCATCTGTGCCCCTCCTAATAATTCCTAATACTTAATTTACATATCTGACCACTACTGAGCACTGAAACAGACCTTTTATCAAGGTATATACCACATGAGCATCTTGCTCCTGAATGGTATAGGTCTGCTCAAAGTTAGAAATTCCACAGGGGAAGTTCTGATCACTTTTGTCCCTATGCACATTATTGTCTATATATTTAGACTGTATATTTTTTACAACTTTATTGTCCGGAACCTCAGCCTCGCAAGGCCATTCCAGAATTCTTCAGTCTGCCCTTTCCTCAATGATCTGAATAACGTAGCATCATCAGCAAGCTGCCTCAGCTCACTGCTTACCCTATCTGTCAATGTTCTGAGACTGTGGGGTTGTCACCACCCTGAGAAGTTGAGAGGAAACTGTCAATGAACAAGGCCAGGGTGTCCCATGCCGGACAACATGGGAGTTATTTATGGCCTACCCTCTACCCTGTCTTTTACTAGCTATTGTCTTCACTGGGCAATTCATCTTAACTACTGACATTCACCAGAGGGGCCTATTCCAAATTACCCAAATCAGTTCCTTGATTAAATTACTCCCATCAGCAACCATGATTAAATGCACTGTCACAAGTGTATTTTCTTCACTAGGGTCCAAACTAGCAAGCTGCTGAACACCCAGCTCTGTAGGAAGGCTAAATGCCTCCAAGCCATGCTGGCAGCCTGGGTCTTCACATTGTAACAGCTAAGAACTGTGTGGTCCTTCACTTTCTGAGAAGCACCAGCAGCACTGGCTCTCTTTTTATGCGTAACTTTACCAACGACACATAAAACGTAACTGAGATTGACTGGAAACATCCCCGTTGCCTTTCCTGGGCTTTGGCTCGGCTCTAAGGAGGACCGCTGCATGCTGCCCGTGCCAGGGCTGCCTTCTGCAGCTGTGTGCAAGGCCAGACCATGGCACCAAACACCAGCAGCACCAAGCTTAATGCTGAAGGTTTGTAACTGTAACAGATTATTAGAAAGTGGCTCAGACAGAGGCATTTGGCTTCCTGTGGTTTTTAGATGCATGGAACATGCTGCTTTGCATAGGAAGGGATGTTTCAGCCAAGCACTGTCCCACCCCAGCAGCTTGCTCACCAGGGAAGAAGCATACTGCAGTGAAATTGCTTTGGCAGTACAAATGGCAGAAGTCTCTGCTGTCAACCTTTAGAAGCTTGACTCTGCATTAAAAACTTCAGGTCACATGCAAAATCTGTTATGTAGTGCATAAAAATGCCGACTCACGATAATCAATTCAGAGAACAATCTGGACAGCTGAAAATCCCTGGAAACAATGACCTGGTGTGAAGGTCCATTTGAACCCATTTCCTCCTTTCACAGCTCCAGCGTCTCAGGGTAGTTGTTCAGCACAGCACACAGACGTAGGGAGCTGTAGTCAATAGGCAAGTCTGGTTTGCTAAACTAGATTCATAGTCCCTGGAATAACCTCTCTGTGAGACTAACAGAGGTCATAACAATATCCATCATGACAGTCATGTGAGAAATACTGTATTTTGAAGCAAAGTAACACTAACTTCAGTATGCCACAGCTTACATGTCTCACACATAGAGACAGATAAATTATTTTGTGACACAGTATGCATCATGTCCTGAAAAGGTCACTAAAGTCATCTGACAGCAAAGTGAAAACATCTCCTCTGGAAAGGTTTATCACCTTTGCCTCTGAAACATGCAGCACCAAAATGAATTATGAAAATAAAACTGTTTAAAAAGCAACTACCCCAGAATTCATGGTTTGAATGAAAAGTGGTAATATGCAAGTAGACAGGGACTCCAGATCTTTTCTCACAGAAAAAAAAATTCCCGTGGAATAGCGCTTCAAAAATAATACAGTGTTTTAAAATACAATATAATTTGACTACAGTGCACTTTTTCTGTTGATGTAAAAACTCTTAATAATGATGAATTAGTAGCATCATCAGGCCTGATTTTTGGACGTGTTGGACACCTGGCCAGCTACTTATTAAGGCCTGAGCACCTCAAATGCCAGGTGGCAAAAGGATGTGCCATGTACTGACTGGAAAAGCACTGAAAAGGTGTGGAACAGCATCTAATGTTCTCCTCTGACCCACTGTCTCCTCTATAGGTATCAACTGCCTAGAGATAAAGAATGCAGAAGCACTTGAATATAGAGACCTTATCTTCTGGAGAGCATTAAAAAATATTTGTGCATAAATTACATTTTCAGATGAAAAGCTCTTTGCCCATGGGGGAAAAAAAAAGATAGAACACATTGAAAACCTGAAGAAATGGGAACTAAATGATGTAGTTTCTATGGTTTGTGCCAAAACAAATGACTAAAGGCCATGTGTCCATGAAATGAGAAATTATCCCAATAAAACAGTCTTTTTCTTTGCCTTCTTCCAACACTGAAGATTAAAAGTAAATGGAAGTTATTCAGGCATCTCATTGGATTCCTTGCCCTAAAATATACGCCTCCTTGCTCAGTCTCTGAGGCAGAAACAAAAGCCAGAAGCATCAAGAGAGTAACTTCCGATCAAAAGCTTTGGCTTTAGGCCAGATTTTCACAAAATGGTCAGTGGTTTTGGATACCTTATGTTCTACCAATGACATTGTGCTACCGTGAGCTTGCTTCTCAGAAAAGCTGAGACTCTCTGGTTTCCATGACTGCAAGTAGAATTAATACTCAACACCTTTCAAAAATCACACTGGAGTGGTTTGAAATTTCCATCTACTGGTAAATGTGTCAAATTCTGATGCTATGCCCTCCTTCCGTTAATATGACCAGGCTTAACTGATCTTTTGAAGACAGGTGTGAACTGTACAGATAAAACAGTAACTATCCTATTATAAGGAAATTATCCTTTTGACCCACATTTCTCTAATGACTGAGGCAAAACTTTTAGGTAATTAAAAATATATGTAATAGCCATTGTAACCAGGATGGCTTTATGCAGCACATAATATTTTCCAAAGCTATTATGTTCCATTTCTCACTGTCCATTCTCTGCCTCTGTTCTCCCCATTGCTTATGCACTGATCTCGCAAAACTGTATGCACATAAATATGCCTGTAATCTCACATATCTGAAAGTGGTTTGTAATAAAGAATACTTCTGCTTTTGCTTTTTCAGCAGTGAATTTTACTCTGAAATATTTATCTGAAGCATTCATGCTACCACAACAGTTTTCTAATCTGTCACATAAAGAAATAGAAAATCTCCAGTTTTCTATCCTCGTTTCCTGCACTAGCCATTTGTTTTATATCTTTTTCCTACCATTTTCTATCTCAAACACTGCTAATTCTCACCTTCTACCTTCATTGTGTTGAATGCATAATGTATATGACTCAGTCTGTGACTGAGCACACTGGGTGTGAGGGAGGAGGGAACTGGGAGCTGAGCGACTAAATACTGAATTACCTGCTAGAATGATGCCACTGCTGCAAACAGAAGCTATTGTTCTTGAAAAATTACTTCCAAAATTATTTGGATCACTAGAAATTCTTTTTTTTAAATCGTAGTTTCCCAATGGCACCAGGAAAACTTAGCTGTTTAGATTGCACGGGAAAATGTACCCAGCTGTGGAAATAGAGGATGATTTGCCTTTGTCTCAGTTTATCCCCAGGAAACCAATTTTTTTCATCCTAGATTAATTCAGCATTATGCACCATTACCTCCAGATTACTCAAGCACAACCAGCACCAATAAACTATAATTAAATCCACTCTTTGTCACAGGCACATCAGACTAAACCAGCAAATTTGCATATAGATTACCTTGCTATTTGTCTTCTTTGAAATATTTTTCAACATGGTGTGACAAAAACAGCTCCTGGACTCGTATGTGTGCACGCATGTGCACACACACATATACTATCTTGATGCACAAAAACCCTCATTATGTTCACAATATCTGCTAAATGCAATTAATGCTGTTGCTAGTACGATGAACAGATCCCTCCCCCACAGTGGAATCTCTTGGTTTTGAAGGGTCTTAGCTTTGGAATATGAAATAAACCGCAAAAGATCTCATCCATTTCCACAGTATTCCCCATGTAATGTAGTAAGTGGTGAAAGAGAAGATCTATGCATAAAAACTTGCATTTGTAAATGCAAAGGTGACAGTGAGGAACCAAACCACTCCAACTGAAACTCCTGCTGTGTGTGGTGTGTGAAACTACTTTTTCTGTGAAGGAGAGATTTTTTTGTTCTCCCGCCCTTCCTCTCCCAGGAGAGGCCAGCACTCTGCAGGGCAGAGCGGAGAGCAGCGCTGCTTCCCTCTCCCGCCTCTGCCTGGAACAGACGGACAGACCTCACCATGACAGACACAGGTTTGAGTGTGGGTCTTCTTTCACGCTTCCTTTTCCTTTTCCTTTCCTCTTTTATACTTAGGCAGATGTCTATTCAGAAAAAACTCACTTTACCTCACAACAGTGAAGGGTGGGATCTTTAAATTTTTGTAAGCATTACATTCAGGCTGAGTAGAAAACAGGAAGAGTCTGCATGTTTACAAGAGTGGATGCCCCAAAAGTGGAGGCTCTATTTTTAATATGTTGAGGGTTCTTTGTGTTGTTTTTTGTTTTTTAAATTTGGGACTTTCTTTGGGGGGGAAAGCCTTGTTTAGCACTGGTATAGAACAATTCAAGAAGGTTATAGCTCAGCACAGACCAAGTAGGTACTGGGAAATAAAACAGTTTTTCAAGCTTTACAGTTGCCCCAAAGCCTACAGATTCCTGAAAGCCAACTCCATCAGAGCCTTTGTGCCAGGCTGCACTCTCATCCCCAGGTCCCAGCCACATCAGTTCTGGTTTGCTGCACAGGGACAGCTAAAGGTGACCCTGCTGTCTGACACCAACCAGCCAGCTTTGCTCTTTCTGCTTGGTCTCAGCTGGGTTTTCTGCTGCCTGAGAGGAGCTGATATGAGGAAGCAGCTGCTTTGTTCAGTTGCTGCAATTGTCTCCTGAATCATCCTGAAAGAAAACTCCTGAGTAAGCTCAGCAAAGTGATCTCTTTTGCTGATAGACACTGTGATGTGATTTTGAACTGTTTCTGGCACACCGCCCTTTTCCCCATTATCTCCTCAGTGTCTTGATGGTTAACAAACAAGCAAAAAACTCCCTATTTTTGATCTGAGCTACAGTATTTACAATGAGGTGCTGATGTAATGAGAATAAATGGTAAGCAAGGAGCACCCACACCACATCATGCTTCTCTAGCTGTGAGAGAAACATCTTAGAGCATGCATCCGAAGCCACGGATGTTTATATTTGAGCTACTTTAAAATAGCCAGTCTAGGTGCAGTTCCAACATCACAGGCTGCAAAACCTACCCCAGCTTCTCGCTAAGCATCAAAGCAACATGCCCATGATGTGCACAATCTTGTTGTTGCTACACTAACACCAGTATCCAAGCCAGCATCAGCTACGTAACCCAGGTATGACCACTGAAGCTGAAATCAAATAGCTAGATTAAAAAAGAAGCAGGACAGAGGGAGCTGCTGGCTCCCAGTGATCGGATCACTAGCTAGGCCAGGCACTAGTACCAAAGGCGCACTGTCACTGCAAGCCCCTCACTTGACTGTAGCCCAAGAGAAGAAACGGCACAAAAAGCCCACATCCCATTTAGAGAGATGAAGGAGAAGCACCATTCAAAGAACCATCATGGAGACTTTGACACAAATGTCCATATAGTTCAGGGCAGGGCCAGACGAGCTGAGAAATGTCATTGTTCTAGCTAAAACCAAGCCACCAGGGTTGTGATTAACATTAGTTATAGGGTTCCTCTTTCCCATAAGTTCTTGGTGATGCCTGGCACATAGGTGTAAAAATGTCAGGAATGTTCTGCTTGTTCTTATATCTCTTGAGGGCTCTTCCCTCCATAAAGGCACACCATAAAGACAACCAAAGTTGGGGGGAGGCAAAAATAAATATATTTTTCCCTGCTAATATGAGACAGGAACTTGGAAGGCAGGCACAAATGTTACTGGGTTTAGCCTAGTCATTTGTTTAGAAGGCTCATCATTCAAATGGGGACTGGAGGAAAAGAAGGGATGCTTCCTTCAAGCATGAGACCATATTTACCTCCAGATCAGCCTACCTCACTGGCCATTTGCTGCCATTTGAATGAACAAATGGCACTTCCCCTGTTCTTGAAGTAGGATGCCAATTAGCTTAACCAGTCAGAAATAAATACAACATTTTTTCAGCTCAGTGCTCAAAGCTGGTAAATTATGACTGGTTCTGAATTCATCACAATTTTCCAGCTAGCACAGAAGCAAGATACTGCTGAAGCTGCTAAGTCCTTGCATTTCTCCTGCACTATAAAGTACAAGCTGGTCTCTTGCCTCTGAGCTGGGCATTTTCTTTTGTTACATCTGAAACACATCACAGCAAGTAACTTTGCTGACGACCACTCAGTGTTTTGAGACAGCAGTTCCTAAGGGAACAACAAAAGCAACAATTATTTAAAAAAAAAAAGTATTGGTGTGCTGTTATTCTTGTTATTTGCAAGTGGCATTACAGCCTGCTGGAGCTAATAAGGGCTGCAGATTAACCTGTTTTTCCAAAATGTGAAAAGCTCCTTTGGTTTACAGCCATTGTCAGTGAACAGCTAGCATGGGCTATGGCTGCTGCTCTTTCAATTACTTTCTTCCATTTTCTTCAAAGACAGATAATCATCTCCTGCAGCCACAAACAAGTAGCTGGAAAAGAAGCTCTGCAGAGCTCACTGTACTGAAACACATGCAGGGGAATGGAAGAGTTGTGAAGACACAGTGCAGCCTTGGCTCTGGAGATATTTCCATCTGGCTTGGATTCAGCTGGGCATCCAAATTCCTCCAAAATTACTAGGTTATCAGTATAATAAAGACAAATGTTTACCTGTTAAATCTACTGCCTTTTGCTCGCTGCACCTGTCAGCAAAAGTACTATCATTTCATCTTGAGAACTTTATTCTCAAAATATGGCAGGATGAGAAATATCTCAAGGATGCTGGTTTGTTTTCCTTTGGCATCTCAAGACAAGTGTCTACCAGCAAGAGAGATATTTTCTTCTGTGAGACTTCCATATAAAAACAGATAGGAACAAAATGTGATTAAGTGTAAGAAATGGCTCTGTGTCCCTGTCCACATGCTTTTGTGTCATCAAGCATGCAGTCAGAGAGACCAACATTTAACTTTGCTCTTTCCTGCAGCCCACAGGTCGCAAGATGTATTAAATACTCAGCTCCAACCTCCAAAGGTAAGAGAAGGATATGACAGAATTCAGCTACATGCCTTCAAAAAGGTATCTAGAGAATTCAAACTAATGTACAGAAATTATAGCAAATACGAAACTCTCCATTGCCTCACCCTCAGAAAGCCACCCTAATTGGGAGGCTTCTATTTTTGAAACAACAGAAGATTTGAAGATATCAATACTTGGCCACCCTTCCTGACCAACTCCAGACACTGCAAGACACAACTGTTAAAAGAAGCCAAGTATGAAACTGAGTCAGTCAGGAATCTACCAAATGCTGATTTGTGGCAATTAAATTGAAGAACAACCACTGTATCATAGTCTATTCATCACTAAGTAGCGTTGCTTGGATATAATGATCTTATCAATACAATGTTTGTTCTAGTATACCGCAACACATTTTGGAAGCATCAGAGTGAACAGTTTTGCTGAGTAGGTTTCATGCATTTATAAGCCCATTACACATAAAGCTTGCTCTAGTGAGCTTTTGCTCTTGTTCTTCACATTCCATGTTGAAAGTACAGTGCTAACACCAAACATCCAATAAAGCACCTATTTTAGTAGAAAGGTGACTTTTTTGGTGTAAGGTCTTCCTTATAGCGTACCTCTTTTCACAAAATATGGCAATAAGTCCAGAAAGATTTCCTGGTCATTGTGAACAGTTAAACACATCGCTACATACACATTAAAAGATCATGCTTTAATTTTCATCTGAATATAATGTGAATAACTGTTATTAGTCAGAAACTCGTCTGACCAGTCATCTGTTTAGAAAAACAATTTCCCCTTATTTTTTAAATCAACTCCACTTTTCCTTTTTTTTTCATTTGACGTTGTCTTTTTCAGAAATAAAGCTTACCTGTTAACTTCAGAAGGCTCATCCCTGTTTTACAAAAAAGGATTGCAGAAAACCATAGTATTAAAACTGCTCAGCTGTGTTAATTAGATACATCTGCTTCAGAAAATAAGTCTGAGTCTATAAACCACTTCTGCTTGGCCATGTGTAAATTAGACTGCCCTGTTTCCCTGAAAATAAGACAAGGTCTTACATTAATTTTTGCTCCAAAAGTTGCTTACTTTTTTACATGTATAGCTGCCTGGATGCTATTTAAATTTATTTTTTTATTGAACTGTAACTAGGGCTTGTTTCTGGAGTAGGGCTTATATTTTGAGCATCCTCAAAAATCCTGAAACTGAATAAAATGTGCTATAAGTGTGCAGCTACAGCCAGAAATGTGATATTATAAGTGACCTCTAATACGAATGTTTCTTCTGCTTTTTTTCTGAGATGGCAAGATACTGAGTTCTCTAATACCTTGTTTGCACTGCAGGTCTTTAAATAGCAAAACAGCAACAAGATTACCTTCTGTCTTGTACACAGTAATCTCACTGTATTCTAAAATCTGTATTAATGACAGATAGCAAAAAAGGCCTAATCACTGCAACCTCAGAGCTTCATTTCTGCTATCTGAACTACATGAAAAGCATGGGCTTCTTTCCCTTTCCTGAGAGGAACACAGAATTCCCAGCCTATTTGCAGTGCTATTACCTGGAGAGGCAGCAATGAGATACTTAGTTCAACAGAAAGTACTGAGTTTCATGAGTGGGTGAACAACATCTTTTGCCCTCCTGCCACACAGAGTTGTGCAATAAAATATGCCATCTGTCTATTCCTGCAAGATTTTGCATCTCAGTTCAACAAACCACTGAACAGGTATGACTACGCTGCAAATAAAAAGTAGATATACTTTTTAGTATATAGTCCACAGTGCTCATCACATCAACATTGTTGACTGCCAGTCTTCTCATGTGTGCCAGTTATCAGATGTGCCCAGTCACTGGAAGCATATTCAGTCTTGTTTTGAAGAAAACTTTATAGATACAGTGTAGACATTTATCATAGGACTACCAGTCCTTAAAACTAAGGTTCTAAAGGTATATTGCTGATCAATAATCAAGCAAAGAAGAAAACAGACATGATTTTGAAAGAGGTATACTATCTCATCAGAGCCCTTGAAGTTTCAAACTTAAACATGTTTACATATAAAAGAAACTGTGTATGGCATTTACCTTTAAGACAAAGCAATGATCTGTAGGTGCTTTATACTTCGCTTTGTGTTGAGAACCGTAATAAACATTCATATTCTCAAACTGAATGAAGCATGCCAGATCCCGGGATGTCTAGAAATGAAAACCAAGCACATCATTGTTAGAACAAATTGAATTTTAATGTGAAACTCATTAATAGGACTTTTTCAAGTGTATGACTGCCAAGGCATTTTAAACTGTTATGAAGCTGACTGAAAAAAGGTGATTTTTAAGTGTGTGCATTCTTAAACTAACAATTGGAAGAGGGTCGGTATATATTAGGAATAATATATTACACAGTGCAGCATTTTGCTGCTGTTCTGGTTTTGCTGTGCTTTACTGCTTTGTGTGGACATTCTGGCTTGTGGCTGGTAAGATCAAATAGAACACCATAATAAGAAATAACTTCAGTAAAATAGAAATAGGCCTTGCAAGCACACCCTGACAATTTTGAGTGCAGAAAGAAGGTTTGGGGTTCTAAATTGCTTCAGGAGCTTGATTTTCTTTGGTACATGCAACAAACATAAACTCTCATCAAGAAATAAGCACACATTGCATTGATTTTGCTTTGAATTTTCTCAAATTTCCTGGCATCGTTCCATTTCTGTTTATCATAATATTTGCTTGTTCACAATATGTTGCTGAAGTAACAAGGTTTCTGTTGCTGGCACACTTCTCAGTGCAGAATTCCGCATACAACACATAACTTCTGCAATCCTTTGAGTGGAAATGCAAAAATGGCTGTGTCACATGGTCACTGTTGACTAAACTGAGAAATTGGGAAACTGTGAAAAAAATTTAAAAAACCCAAATCACAAACCCTCTCTATCCCTAAGAATGGAGTCATATTTTTACATAAGCTAGTTCTATGCTGTTCTCATTCTTACTGAAACTTTCATTATGATATGCTCTGGAGTTGGGTTTATTTACAAACTGAGTTTGCAAGTAAGATTTGTGGGCAGAGGAAACACTCCATATTGCTTCTCTCTCATCCTTGTCTCCCCTGAAGCTGATGTCAGGGATTTTGTCATTGACTGTGTGGACCTAGGATTTTCCAACACTATAAATTCCTAAAGGTGCTGAAATCCATGCAGTACGAGTTATTCCCTTCCTTTATGAACCAGGTAATGGCAATTAAGACCAATATGAATGCAGTTGTTATCTTCTTCCAAGTAAGGAACAAATTTTTATGCAAGGGACAAAGGCACTTGTTGGTAGTATTTCTGCAATGTTAACATAACAGAGCAACACAATTAACAGAAACAAATTTTAAAATTGAATCTGCAACATTCATTCTGTTGTTTTGTGACCCTGTCCATTAACAGCATGTTTTTGAATGGGATACAAGTGGAGTAATGATAAAGAAAGAAATTCAGACAGCATCAGTGCTGACTGGTGCCTGGTTTGTTAACAACAACAACAACAAAACACCAAAAAACAAAAAGCACCAAAGACACGAGCGTGAAATTATCTGAATGTGTCCCTGTATTTGCACATTTGCAATGTATTTTACAGCCAACATGAAGTGCCAAAGGTATGCCAGACTTCTTTGCCTTTTTATAACAAGTGAAAACATGATTACATGATGAATTTCAAAACAGCTGCAGCAGCTGAAGATATTCTTGCCCACCAGCTGTTAGTTTCTGTACCTCAGTGAAAGACCATTCTACCCACAACTGAATGACTGCAGCAAGGTGCACGTGTGCTCTTCGTACCACCCTGCCATGGGATGAACTCTCACAATTTAAGGGCTTTGGCTGAAGAGCTCTACTGAATTCTGCTGCAGTGCTTTAAGATGTTCAGCACCCTCACTTGGCCCTGCTCACCTACCAGAGATTACTGTCTCCACAAAAGACATGTACCTGACCCTCAGCTGTTCCAACACACACCCCAGAAATCACCATTAAACACAGATTTGAGCTAAGAGACTTGACTTCCTCCGGAGTGGCTGAGGCATGGACATAAGCATTCCCTTAGAAGCTATTATTTTTTTTTCCCTTTATAATTTAGTCAGGAAATAGCAGAACACACAGTTAAGTTTCATAGCACAAATCATAACAATAAAGCTCTATCAGCAGCACCAGAATTTTTAAATATGAAGCATTAACAGAGCTGTAAGTGGCAACAGAACACAAAAAAGTAGTTTCCATATCATAAAAAAACCTCAAACCACCAGTCCCAGAAGCCACCATTCTACCTCATCACTGTGGAAATAGGAAGCCAGTTGCCCTTATGTGCAACATGTCCAGGAGCCTTTTACTTCTCCAGTGCTGGCAACTCAGACTCTTCAAATATTTTTCAATACTAAATGTCAGTGTGTTTGATTTGGTCAGGTAGACGCTCTGCCTCACTTGTTTCTACAGAATGGACAGTCTTAAAAAGCCTTAAGAGGCACAACGCGTTCTGTAGGTAAAGATCACTGTACGAAAAAATGAATAGTATTTCTGCGTGCCGGTTACTGGCACAGAAAGTCAGCATCAAACAAAATAAAATTCCACCTTTTTTGTGATATTAGTTTACTTGAGAACTTTTAAAATATTCTTCCACAGCAAACCCATATAACAGTGAAGCATTTTGGCAGCATGACACCAGCTGAAGGGTGCTGTGCTATTTTTCTTTCCCCTACTGACTTCCGGAGGAGCGCTATTTCATTAATGCTCTTATCTATCCACAGAAATCAAAAGGAGAGAAACGTGACAGGCTTCAGTGACTACATTCGAATATTTGCACAAGTGGTGTAGTCAAAGTTGAACAAAAAAAACCCTCCAACCCTCTCAGATGCACCAGACAGTGCTCTTAAAATGTCACCTTGGGAGTTCTTCACTTTCACCTCCATGAATTGTTTTATTGCTAAAAGGATTATTTGGCTTCCTGACCTTGGTTTTTCCTTTGGGTACATAATAAATTCCAGAAGCTCGTAGAAGGAAATAACGTCTCTTCCAGGACTTTTTTCCATCTTCTTTTAAATAAAGGGCCCCTTCAAGCTCTGGCACAATGACAGATGCCCCACAGAAGCTTTCCTGTGCAACAAGAATAATAATACACAAAATAAATCGATTTAAGCACAACCATATTAATAAATACCAGAAAAAAATGCTCCCTTGAAAGACAAAGACATTTCCTGTGACAGTGAACATATGAACATGGGGAATGCAGTTACCAGGGAGATGAACACCTTAGACAGGCAAAGGAAACTTTTCCAAGCTAATGTGTGGTAACTCAACTCTGCAAGTTGGGTGCTCACACTGGAAAAGGCGGCTTGCAAAATCTCCATACTCTAAAAGGTCAAGCAAAAAGCTACAAAAGGTTTTAACTGCTCATAGATGTGCTCAGAAAAAGCAATAAAACAGAATGATTGGTACTGCTGCTGGTGGTTTTCCTCTGTCGCTGTATTTATAGGTTCTACAGAGAAACACTTCTGTAGAGAAAATCTCTAGAGACTGCTTAGAGTTCTAAAAACAGCTACAGAAAAAAATCCCCCTCAATCTCTGCTTTCACTTTGAAATACATGCTAGCATTTACAACACTGTTTAAACAAATTATTATACTTCATAGTTTGCTTGAAGGACCTACTGTTGGGTAATTTTTAATGCCAACATACATCTCAATGTTGTCATTTAGAATTTACCAGGACTTCTGCTGGTTGACATCTGGTACATTCATCAGATCACTGATTTTGAAATGGGAATCCTCAGTCACCTGAGAACAGCATTTCCTTTGTGAACTTTCACCAAGTCAAAATGCTTGCCAACGGAACTGTGATAATCTTCTCTTTCATATAGCTCTGGATTTTTCTCTCTCAAACATACAACTGAAGCAAAACTTCAGCAGAAAAGGCAAGAGACTAAGCAGACTTTACGGAAAAGTGCAAAGGTTCATTTTCTCTTGTAGTACAGCTAATAATTTGAGGTAGTGAGAAGTAAATCTACTTCTAACCCAAAAGGTGGTTGTTTGCTACTGATCAACCCTTCTAGCAACATAAAGTTAGAAGGGTTGGCCTAAGGGTGTGGCACAACTGTTTCTTTTATTCATATTTGTACGACACTGCCTTTAGTGTTATCATGGCATCACTCCCTCATAGAAACACTAGGTAAAAACATTTCATGGCATTGGGGTCTATAACAACAAAATAATTCTCCATGATTTAATTTCTCTGATAGGGGATACAATCTGCATTTTTAATGGTGAGCAGCAGATGCAAAGGAAAATCCACATATTAAACCACAGAAACAAAGACACCAACCATCACAGAACTTCCTGTTGTTACACATTTGCCCACAAAGAACTAAACCCTGTTGTTACAGAGGAGATGCAGATCATGGCAGAGTTCTGGTGACATTTGCACCATCAACCTAGAAAGTTGGCTTACCTCCAGTAAAGCCTCTTTGATTTTATCATTCATTTCTTTGCTGTCATTCTTCCCTTTGTTTGCCAGGTAGAAATTCTGATTAAGACACGAAAGAAGTTAATGTTCATTATGGAGACAGCAATACAAGTAACTAGATCACCACGAGCCCATTCAATAGTTATTCAGTCTTTCAATATAGAGTACTCAAGCCAGCAGATGCAAGAGGCAGATGCTCATGGACTCTTATAGAAAACTTTAATCACAGCTTCCTTCTTGTAAGTTTAATTCTTTATTTTGAATATAATTCCAAAGCGATACAAAATTACTTTTGCCTATGTATATACAGCCTCTCAAAATTTTAAAAACACTGGTTTATGTTTTTGGCTGTTTTTCTGGATCAATGGATTTGATTTTACCATTCAGATTTTCACCACTTCCTACACTATTGCAAGCAGTAGAGAACATAACGTTTTATTGCATGCTGATGTATGATGAATACAACGCAGTATCAAAAGGCTAGAAAGCATTTTTCCTAGCAACCCAATCTGCTAATTTGCACGCTTCATATCTAGCACTCTGAATATAACTCAGCTCTTAGCTTTTATTAAAAGTGTTTATATGCCAAAGCCGTTAATCCAAAGTTACTACTTTCTACTTTTAAACCCCTGCTCATGCTTTGCAAAGTATTTTTATGCAATCAACAAGGTATTCAAAAATCTAGAAGAAATAAGAAGAAATGATCACCATGAGGTCTTGGCACATGTGCTCCAGCCTACTGAGGCAAAAGCCTACATTTTGAAATGGCCCTCCGCGTCTGTGACAGAGGGCTGGGAAGCTGCAGACGCCCTCAGAGGACCCAGTGCTGGGCTGCCCCTGCAAACAAGGCAGCACAGCACCTCATGCACACAGTCACCGGTCAAAATAAATTCATCCACTATTAAACAGCAAAACCAATTTTGCATCCATCTGCATTGTACAGACAGACAAAAAGACAGCACTTGGACACACGTGCAAATTCAGGCAGTGGGATAGTAGCTCTGGAGCATGCTAGGACTCGTATAGCACAGCATGTGCAGTGGCCACAGCGTGCAGCAGGCACGGCCGGGAGCAGAGCCCGGCTGCTGCGGATGGTGAGGCAGCTGGGTGTGAAGGAAGCAGCCAGATCAAGGAGCTGGACCACAGTGGCCCACGCATCCAGTAGTGTTTGAATTCATGGGCTTGAGGCCAGAACGCAACACACCCAAAGTTCTTGTGTGTTATCATTTTCTAAACAAAAGTACGTGTTGAAGAGGAGCTTGGGTTTGGAAAATACCTGATGCATGAGACAGTCTTACTGATTTCTCCTGAATTAGTTGAAAAGCTAAGTCTGCAGAACAAAGGGCATAAAACAAACACACACCATTGTCTAGGAAATAGACAAAGTTCTAGAAACCTGACAAATTTTGAAAGCTATCCACTTAAAAATTACTTCTAATTCTGTAATTCTTCAGCAGTTCTGTAGGAAGAAAACTAAGTTCCTCTGACTTTCAATCTCTCTCAATTTTTCATGTCTCAAGACTATGAGAATGTGGCAACATATTTACATGCCTAGAACTGCACAAGGGCTAAACTGCAACACGAACACAAACATTACCAAAAGACGATGAGAATTGTGTAAATGAAGGAACATGCTGTTGCTATGGTCTAAGAAAGAAACAAGTAGTAAATCTGCCCTGCCAGCATACCTTGTTTACAGCAAGGAGGTTTATCTGAGTCAAAGCCTGCTCTTCCACACAACCACATCGTCTTTTTCAAGCCACGCTGTGAACAGCTGTCTGCCAGAACACAAGCCTCATAGCAGACGGTTTTTGGATGGGCACCAGGAGAGGAAGGGGAAGAGGTGTGGATGATCTCGAAAACAGTTCTTTAAAAACTGCTTTCTTAAAAGTTCACATTGAGTCAGAGAGGGGACATCAGACACAAAGCCACCTGCAATTTGGCCTGTGCTGATGCCACATCTGTGGTATGAACACCAGAAAACTTGAACATTGAATACCTCAGACAGTTATGCTAGAAAACACAGCAGTGTTCTTCTCTAGGATATGCAGCAGCACATAGCCAGCTCCAGCTGGCCCAGGCCCAGGCAGTCCCTGGGCACATTTTTAGTCCCTGGATGAAGGTAAGCAAACACTAAGGACCACAGCCCCATGGCTACATCTGAAGATAGTATTCATAGCAGGAAAAAGCCAAACTAGCTCAAAACAAAACCTGCTTGGAAATGTGTTCTCACTGTAGGTCTGACTGACAATGCTCCACACATCCCACTGTTCTGAACAGCTGCAGCCAAGTCCCCTGTCCATGTGCAACAGCTCCTCTTGACAGGGAGAACTATCACAGCACTGCTGGCTTGATGTTGGCATACCCACTATTGCATTGATGAAGGTATGAAGAGAAACCTCAGAGGGCACTGTTGGGCTGGGCTGGGCCTTCAGTCTCTGGGATGGTTTGGAAAGGAGAAGGACAAGCAAGCTGTAAGCCCCTTCTTCTATAGATCTTTATAAAGACATAGTATAACCCCTAAAATACACAAAGAAGATTGCTCACTCAAGGCAAGTACACCTTATCACTGTCTCAACAAGGCTTGGCTCATCAGCTTTTCTACCAGTGGGGAGAGCATTCATCTGGCTCAGTCAGCCTTCAGCGCACTGATAATAAGAAAACAAAGCTCCTCTGATTACAACTGATTCCCATTCAGGCATCTGGCATTTATTTAGCAGAAACACAGACCACCCTGTACTGACATAATCAATGGTAAAGTGAGAAAGGTGGTAATGATATCCATGCTGGATCTCCAAAAATGCAGCTTTTTCATTAGGGAAACAGGACTCTGTCACTCAAGCCAACGTTACACAGATGTACACTGTCATCTTTCACCTGTCAACACACATTTCTTTTATTACTGATTACCTCCTTTATGTCTCTGCCATGCAATCTGGAAGTACATGGTCCTTATTATTTGTCAGTGGCTAAAAACCTGGGGAGCAGACTGTACACTGTACTCATTTTATCATTGTGTGGTCTCCTATTTTTGATCAGAAGCATTCATCCTACAGGAGGCAATCCACATGTGTCCACCAGAGGTCATTCCAAGTCCAGTAGTCAAAGGTCATGATAAAAGGCAAGCTCTTTCTTGTCTGAGGACACCACTGGGAAACGCATGTTTGGCTTCAGATGTCAGGCCATTAATGGGACAAGATGTGGTTATAGGGCAGATCTCTGCATACATGTACAAATCGGAGAATTAACTGTTTGTTACATTCACAAGACAATGTCTTTCTCTTGATAGAGAGCTGAGCTTACTTAACAGGATGGATTCATTGCCTTGGGCTGATAACATAAGAAAGCAAATATAAAGGGTTATTTGAACAAACAAAAAAAATATGCTGGCACATTTTGTCATTGGGTTTGCTTTGGTCGCACTGTTTGGGTTATTTGCTGCAGAAATGAGCAGTCGAGTGTTTTTCCTGCTTTATTCCCTGTGCCTACACACCTCAGACAAGCTGAGACTGACACAAAGCCAGTTGCTCTCCCATGTCATTCTGCCTGACTCAGGCTAATGCAGATCTACAGTGGCAGTTTTGACATGTAATGCTAGGTAGGTATGACATCTTTAAGAGACACTATGCCAGCATTTCCCCCTGTGCTTTGCAGAACTTTGGAAAAATTAGCTGATAACCCATCTGCAGCTTTGCATTAGCAGGGAATTCCATATGCACAAAAGGAAACCTGTAAAGATTTTTTAACCAGCTTAAGTTAATTTTGTGGTTTGTACTGTCAAGTAGCGCTACTCTATGCATACAACCCCTCCACTTAGAGATACAGCTATCTCCTTTTGTGTGGAAAATTAAGGCTGTATCCTTCTCCACTGTATAACCCTCAAACAGTAGAAGACAGAAGGTGTTTTCCATAGTTTCAAAGAACATCTCTGGTAGCATGTAAGCAAACCAAACTTGGATCATGGTGGAAACAGTAGCTTTAACCACTGCACTGCCAAACTCTCTGATCGGTCTTCCATGTCTCTATAATCATAAAAAAGAATTTCCTAAATGAAAAAGCACCTCTCTCATACCTTTCATCTTTTTTAATACACAGCCCCACCCAAGCTGGAATGCAGCAGCTTCTTGTCAGTACATAGCAAAAAAAAAAACAGGTGTTCAAGGCAGTATCATCCCTCTGCCTCCCTTTCTGCTTAGGTTGTATTTTTGCTTTCAAGCTATTGAAACTGTTTTTCCAGAAGATGTGGAAGGTCTGCAACAGCACAGTTCAGACAGTGCAGCAAACAAGGCAGCTGCTCTCTACTCATGACTGTCTTCTCTGTGCAATGAGCTGCCTGTTTACGCTCATCCAAAATGCACCCGCAATGAGGCAAGAACTGGCTGGCTCATGTCCCATGTCAGCGCATTGCAAGTGTGTCCTGAGTGCACCACGCTTTATGCAGAAAAAATAAAGAACACAGTAATATCTGCAACCTATATCGTGATGTGCCCCCTAAAAAATGCACATTAAAAATATTAGAAGATACCTATAATTGCTCTGAAGATGACAAATGTAAATAAATAATTGAAGCTAAAGGCAAAGCTCTTCTGAAGCCTTAAAAACCGATTTTCAACTTTGTTTACTTGATTTTATAATGTTTGAAGAACCCACTATATCTGATTTTTCATGCCCTGAGGATGACGGTCTTCATCATCAAAGAGGAGGGAACATGGAACAAATGAAAGATGTACACAAACTAGGATGCAGTTAACAGCAAATCACTTCATAGGCTGATTATAAGTCACGTGCAAAATGGTTCAACAGCGTGAAGACTGTTTCTGCATTATAGTCCCAATGCAGAAAAAGAAAAATATTATATAAGTAGTATCTTCAACCCAAAACTGTACCATGGTTTAAGATACACTAATAGAGAAATAAATTAAGATTACTAAACAGTGGGAGTACAGTGAAAACCACTTCCCTTTTCTCACTTCCATTTCTTTTCACATTTGCCAGTGCACTCAATAATCAGGTTCCCTGCCACCCTTATATGACTCCTTCACTGGGTAACAGTGGAGACAAAAGAAAAATCTTGATTTATAAAGGTGGCCAAATAACCTTGTTTAAATGAAGCAAAAGCATTTCTTACTTTTTTTGTTGTTGTTGCTGTTCTTTCTTTTTAAGCCTTTTCAGCTGAGAATTATTCTTTGAGCTTTTTGAAGAGAGTTGTTGAGACCCAACAAACTTCCCTTTCAAGAGTCGAGCACAATATCACTCAACTGCATGACAAAGCAATACCTTTCCTATGTTTTAAAGGTTTTCTTTATTTGCACATGTACCAGTATGTATTTTTTGTTTCACTCTTTAGTCATAAACTTGTGATGCCCCATCTCAGCAGATGAGTCACTGATGCCATTCATGGAATTTTCTTTTATTGTGAGTTCCCTGCAGGGTAAATTATATCATGGTGAAGAAAGGGCAAAAGTGTACCTGTCTTTGTGAAGAGAGGGAGACATGAGGATTTTGCAAATGCTTTTTCCAAAATGTGTTCCAAATACTTTAAAAAATTGGTTTCAGAAACAAAGCTGCAGAAAAATATTAGAGGACTACACGACAAGAATGACAGTCTTCAAAGAAAGTCACTGGCATTAGCTGAGCAGCATGTTGCTAGTGCATGGAGTAGAAATCCTGCATCTTGAAATGTCAGTTCCTCCTTAGAAAATGAAACATGTTTAATTAATTGTTGTTTAGTCTATACCAGATATATAACTAGTTCACAGAAAGGAACAATGAATACTGGCACAGGTCATAGATCTTCTCCAGAAGTCTACTTGTTTTAGCAATGCATATGGATATCTTCATAATTATTTTTTAAAAGCACATAATTGTGTCAAATCATTGTAATGAAAAGATAGTGTCACTAATTTGTCTAACAATAAGTTGTAGGCACCTGGCCACCTTTTGAACTCGACTCCTTTTTTCCAGAAAAATACCTGCAAATTACAAAACTGTGAAATCTCCACAGTCAGCCTCTGGCAGAATGAGCACTAAATAAGAACAAGGAACTGCTGCCACGTTACTGACCATGTCAAAATAAACATTCTGCAATTTCTTTTCTCACAAAATGAGTTTACAAAGCAACTTTGACTGAGTTAGGAGGAGGCCAAATACACTGAGAATACAGCATGAGAGCACAGGATTTCAGTTTCCTATGGGTTACACCATGATTTCCGTAAGTAGTTAGTTAGGTAATCAAACACCCTGCCCCCCACCAACTCAGCATTTCTGCTCAGTTTACCTTTTCAGAGACTCACCCCAGATCATGTATTTTACCATGTTTTGTTATCCAGTGTGAGCTTTCTCTGTACAATACTGGTTATTTTCTGCCAAAAAGACAAACTGCCAATATGATTGTACTATTCTGCCTGTCTCACGATGTTTGAATTTACTCAGCCCAACAGATGGTTACACTTTATTACTGGCAAAATATTTCAATAGTGTGATAGCCACAACTGATCCAGTTTCCTTAGGCTGTTCATTTTAGAGCTTATCACAAAAAGGCTGAAGCTCAGGCACCGCAGACATGCCCAGATCAAGCTCAGCATGTCCTGAGATGAGAGGACAGAGCTACACTCTAATTCTGGGTTTGGTTTAGGTCATGTTCTAGAGTTCATTGCACTCAAAATGTCCAGAATCTTCATCAAAGTTTTACTTCCTGCGGAAGGTTCCCAGCCTTGCCCAAAGCCATTCGCCCAAATAACACCGCTAGTGTCCAAATCAAATGTACAGTCGAACCTCTGCTGCTGGGTATGTTTATGTGCATTAGAAACTATGATATCTTGAGCCATCATGTACGTTTTACTTCCAAATTTGGCTTTGCTGTTTCATATTAAAAATCAACATCAAACCATGTACACTGCAGGGTAAGTTTTCTTTCCCTGACTGTGGATACTTTTTATATCAACGAAGGAAACTTCCTCTTTGCAGGTTTTATTTGAAACACTGGCTCATTCTAAAAACAAGAAAAAGAAGTTCCTAATGAGCAGCTTGGCAAGACTGGCTGCCAAGTTATATATTTGACTCATTTTTTCAGCAATGCTGAATTGCTCATTTTTCTCTTGCTGCCCTCAGGAATAAACCAGGTGCTCAGTAAGCTAACAGACCCCTGGTAAGAGGAAAAACTCTAGTACCCCAGAATCCATCAAATGTACGTGCTAGGATACAGTTTTGACCACATATCACGAGAAATAAATCATTTCTGTATACATCTATCCTGAATAATTTGACGCAATTCAGCACGCAGACCCTCTTTTTACAAAGTTAGTGTGCATGAGTTACTGTTCACAGTAACTTCTCTGCAGTCTAAATGAATCCAGATAAACTCTCTGTAATACTCAGCACACTCTTTACCAAGTTTCACATACAACTGGCAAAAACTAGACCTTCAAGGAAATGTTGATTTTCATCAGTAGAAGTACTGGAGAAACTGCAGTAATGACAAAGGCCAGGTTCTTACCGCTGTGCCATCTCACCCCAGTGCTGAGAGCTGTGCCTAACGCAACGGCTTGTACCAGTGGAGAATTACATGCTTCATTTTTTACCACTGCAGATGGGACTTTAAAATAGTATCAGAAAAGAACAGAAAGCACTAATTTTAAAATCCTCGCCTTCAACATTCTGTTTTTCTTTTGTTGCAATTTTGCTTTCTTTAATTCCGAACTGACACATCTGAAAGCAAATTAATAATGCAACAGGCAGCATACAGACTAAATGACATAATTTTAGACTCTGATCCAAATACCATGTTAGCTTACCTGGGGATTTTTAAATAAAGCATATTTTTCACTTTTTTCCAAAAACAGTATCTTATTCTCAGTGTCACGAGTCCAGTCTGATAACACTTCAACAACATTTTCATGGTCTTCAAAAAACCTCTCTGGAGAGACAGAAAAGGTAATGTAAGACACTCAAACTCTCCCCTCTCCTGAGGCTGCAGAAATTCTTATGTAAGAATATAATCATTATCTGATGTTTGCTCAGAATTGGAAAGCCCAGCACACTTTTCCACTGCACAGAAGGGAGCAAAACCACACGAAAATAGTGTCATGTGGAAGCGCAAATCACCTACAGAAGATGCCTTATGTGGCTCTGGCATGGTCCTGGATTCCTCCTGCATCTCTGTGCTGTTGCCCAAAGTCTGCAAAGGATGGAAACAGTGACCCCCTAGGAATAGACGGTTACACCCATGTCTCTCAACGGCTTTCTGCTTTTGTTTAATTTTGGTTTTTTTTAAGGTTTTCAGTATGATTGGGGGGGGTGGAGGAGGTAGTATATATTCACTTTGGCTACTGAATTGAAAAAGAAAAACCACAGTACAAACTTCCTCCCTTGCCTTTTTGCTTATTGGAACAAATGAAAAATTGCTTTTTGTCAGCAGGAAGAATTCTATGCACTGAAAAGAAAAATGTTTTGTTTCAAACAACTGTATTTAAAAACAGAAATAGCAAAACACAGGAAGTAGGAAGACAGAACTGATGTGAAGATATACTGTTTCACCCAGCATCTCTGTAGTTAAAAATCTCACCAGAGATGTGGGAGACCCAGTGTCACTTTTCTCCCTTCCTGAGCTGCTCTGAACCCAGATCCTCCACCCAGGAAAGCCACAGGGTACGCTGAGGTTAGGCAAGTCTGATCTCTTCTTCTGCGGTTTCACTTGTATAAAGTAGCTGAACACTCACATAAACCCGCTTTGGAAGGAAAAGGAATTGAGCATAATTTGACAGGCAATTTTGGAAGGACCCAAACTGCATTTTTCTACAAATTCAGTATTGGGCAGGGAATTCACCCAGCTCCAATCTTCAGTACGCAGTAATTTTTAACAACACAAGCAATGTAATGCTTTTCACTTAGCAACTGATACTTCTGCAGGGCACTGTATAAAATCCAAGTAATGATTTGAAGGGTAAACAGTATCTTATAGTCCAGCACAGCTGTAAAAGAATTGTCAGGTTGTAACACTAGCTATTTAACCCTCATTTTTGCCACATACACATTTGTTTGTTCATTTCCAGTACCAGGCTTTTCTTGTATAAAAGGTATGATCTTACCATCTTCAGGAAAGTCTTTTTATAATTATTGTTACCAAAAAAAAAGGTCAAATTTCAATGCCTATTATAAGCCAATACTGCAAAATACATGCTGGCATGTACAAACCAGTGTTATATCACCATCTTACTACTGAGATTATTTGTGATATTTAACATGCAATTAATCTAAAACTGTAGTTTATTTCACTTGTAATGATTGTCTTTCAAATTAACAGTATATACAAGATACTCTGTCAAGGATCTTCTGATAAAAAAAAACTGGCTTGGACTTTCAGTTCAGCCTGAAATATTTGCTACTCAGATTTACTTCTAAAAGTAAATTAACTTTATTCTCTTGAATACTAACATGGAAAGCAGGTAGAAAGCCTGTCTTCTAAGCATATAGTAATAGATAGTAATAGAGATATCTGGAACTGCCAAGAAGTATACTGACAAGAATAAAGAATAGTTCATATTGTTTTGATTTTGAACAAAATTAACTGCATGTTGCTGTGCACTGGAAGCAGAATAAAGAATATGTACCATTCCAGGCATATCAAAATTCCCTTCTGCAAACAAGAAGGCTCCATTCCCGGCAGATTTGGACCGTGTGACAGACCTCTGCATCAGTACATAGACTTTTTTTCCTGAACCAAATACTGATTTATCTCATTTCCTACTCCTCTTCTGTCCTGGCTTTTAAAATAGTTTTTATTCATTATGAGAGCAATTCCTTACCACACCAATACCCTAACCCAAAGCAAGTGGCATTAGTTGGGGCTAAAGTAACACAAGTAATTTTTATTTACAAAAAAAGGCCTAACCATTAACCCCAATGTTTGTAGCACACAATCTCCCTGATGTCTTCAGTTTTAATTGTGTGATAGAGAATTAAAAATGTCTATCCAGACTATAAGGAAACACAACTACATTATTTTTAATTATTATGGAGATTCAGAAAACCATTTGTTCATATGCTGTTATCCTAACACTCTGAAATGTTTGTCCAAGTCACACTGGACCAGAGGGAGCAACTTTCCAAGACAAGAAAAAACTAAAATTATTCAAATGACACTTGTGACATTTCTAGGGTCTAATGACATTTCAAGTTTTTCCTTAGCTAAAATAAGCAGGTACAAAAGCATGCAGTAACCTTGCTTCGTGTATCATCTTAATGAAGTAGAAAGAACAGACCGGCAGTTAACATCTCTGCCATTCTTACAAGCAGATGAGTATCTCCTTGCTCATGAGCAGTCAGGCTTTTTCCAGCTATTTTTACATGTCTTGGCTTTAGTTTAGCAGGATTATTATTCCTGGGGCTCTTTTAAAGTGCAATATTGATCTCTAACTTCCTTTATGCACTTTTACATCTATGCTGGGAGTCTCTAAACTGCGAATTCTGAAGGCTGCTTGACAATTTCCTGTTTCTCTAGGTCAAATGTGACTCTGGAAGAAAGTTATGGCAATTTTCCTTTTCCTTTTGATGTGAATATTTTTGCAGTCTGGACAGCAAGAAGATTCTGAAACAACTCACAATTAGAGAACACTCAATTCTTAATCATGCTTTAAAGCCTTTTTGAAACAGAACTCATGAAGTTGCACCAAACAATATGTAAGTTTAGCACAGTTTTTTTCTAGGGACCTGGAAGCCAGGTTAGTTTCGTCCTAAATCATCAGGTACCACCAGCAGAGCTGCAGCCCTGTCAGAGAGCAATATCCTTTTCACAACTATACTTTAGAAAATGACTATCACACTTGACAAGCATCAGGAATGACTGAAACACTTCTCAGACAGTCCTGTTTAATTACAATATTTGTTTGGTCAGTATGTAACAACCTGCTGACAGTACTTCAGCAGTGCATCCTCTCTTCGAAGAGCAGAGTTGGGTACTGGTGTGTCTGGGTCTGTCAGTGCCTTGACAAATAGTGACATTCACACAGCCCCTTCACTTTGTGTAAAACAGAATAATGGAAATGGTGGTGGGCAAGGAGGCTTCCGCAGCTGACAGCACAGATAAATGGAATACTCAGTTCTACAGCAAGAACAGCCCAAGTACATTCCTCCAGCATTCCTCAGCTTAGGGACTGCCATGTTGGACATATGGACCAGCGGACACGTGGGCAGAATAAATGTTTTTAATTATCTTTTCAAGATTACCAATAGCATAGGACGCACTATATCTATGTGCTATATGCTCTTTCATGCCACTTACCAATTTGCAGCTCTGGGTACATTTCATACAGACACCAGTTCACGTTGCAGTCGCAATGGGTTTTCTCAAAGAGATTGTCTAAAACATCCCGTGTCACCTGACGCTCATCCACCATCAGTGACTTCGTGCTGTTATCGTACATGTGCACCTTGACAACAAGCTGAGTACAGAGTCACAGAAGAGTCAGTTAATTTCAGAAGCAAGTGAAAGGCTAGTCTGAATCTGCTAACACAGATAAGAAAAATTAAGGCTGAAGGTTATTACTGATTCAAAGGCACCCTGTCCCACAGTGAGCTGAGGGAATGAAACAGCTTGGAAGCTTTCACATTATATTGCCACCAAAATAAAGACCTTTTCTTGAAAAAAGGAAATTGAATCTTGTTCTGTGCATGACTTCAGAAAAGGTATAATTGCTATGGAGAAAAACCAGAAGTTAATCTCTTCTCTAAATCTATTAGATGTTCAATTAAGGAAACTACTTGATAGGGAAACCAAGTACAAAAGGACAGTGTCCTTAATGCAAGCTGAAAATATGGGAGGTTTATTTTTAAATGAGAAAATAAAGGAATCTTGCCATGGCAATAGACTAACCTGAAATCAGATTGTACAAAGGCTGTAGTCCAACACCCATCAATAAGCAAACAGATGAATTACTTAAATTGACCTAATTAAACTGAGATACTCATTATTTCTTCATATTGCAAAGTACTTCTTAAATGAGAAACTGTGCACTTTTTCAGAGAGAAATAATGCAAGAAAATGCTGAAGTACGTAAAATGTGATAAAGAACTGCAAATACTTTATAAGGAAAGTATTTAAAAATGCTCCGTTAGTACTGAAAACAGAAGAAAAATTGTCTACAGGATCTGTACATCGAAACTGGAACTAAACTGATGAGCTGGGAGGACTTCTCCATATAGTCTTGTTTAAATAGCCCCTTATTTTAAAACGTGCATAAGCATCTTTGGCCCAATAGAGACAATCGCTGTTGAAGTTGACGTGGAAGCAGAGAGTGATGATTCCCAAGAGAAAATCTACACTATCTCTGAAGAGTAAAAGCAAATGTAACAAAAAACATGAACTTGCTTTGATTTCAACCCTTGTAAGTATCTTCCCCTCTGAAATAAGCAACTGAGCCATAGTGCAGATTACAGAGAAAAAGAAATGTTGTACATGCATAATCTACAACGTGTCTGCGGAGAAAAAGGGTATTTTTGTCTGGTTATAGTGGACTGCTCAGAAACATGGATGCAGCTTCCATCCTCACAGAATCATAGAATGTTTGAGATTGGAAGGCGCCTCTGGAGACCACCTGGTTCAACCCCTTGCTCAAGCAGGGCCACCTAGAGCCCATTGTCCAGGACCTTGTCCAGATGACTTCTGAGTATCTCCAAGGAGGGACACTCCACAATATCCCTGGGCAACCTGTGCCACTGCTCAGTCACTCTCACAGTGAAAAAGTGTTTCCTGATGTTCAGAGGGAACCTCCTGTGTTTCAGTTTGTGCCCATGGCCTCTGGTCCTGTCACTGGACACCACTGAATAAAGCCTGACTCCATGCTCTTTGCACTGCCCTTTCATGTATTTCTATAGATTGACAAGATCCCCCCAGAGTCCTCTCTAAACTATGCAGTCCCAGCTGTCTCAGCCTTTCCTCACAGGAGAGATGCTCCAGTTCCTTACTTATCTTCATGGACCTTCATTCATTGGAATAGAACTTTCTTGAGCTTGAAGGAGGTGCTCCTTGAATATTAGCCAGCTTTCTGGGGCCCCTCTTCCCTCCAGGGCCTTATCCCATGGGACCCTTCCAAGCAGATCTTTCAAGAAGCCAAAGCCTGCTCTCCTGAAGTCCAGGGCTGTGAGCTTGCTTTTCACCATCCTCCCTGGCTTCTGCCCTCTGATTTCCATAAAAGAGAGAAGACTAGTATTCTTGACAATTATTCAGTCAATTTAGAATTCAAGAGTGACATAGTAATTTCACTATAGTGACACAGCCACAAGAAGATTATATCTTACTTCTGCCCTATGGTTCCAAACATTCAGGGTGGAAAAAAGAAAGTGAAAAAAGTCTTCAAAGTAAATGTTTCCTCCCAAAGAAGAATTGCTAACATTGCAAGAAAAAGAGGGTGACCAGTGAGCAGTCGTAAGTTTAGTTATAGAGCTTTCCAAAGACAACTCGGGCGAAATCCTTCCGACACGTTCTCTCACAAGTAGCATTTGTACATAAATGTAAAGTGTTCCATGGGAACAAACTCAAGTCTGGATACTCGGAAATTTATTGGAAACTTCGATTCTTCTTGGAAGCCCTGCAGGTTCTGATCTCCAGCACTTCCCATCTCCTGTTCGAGCAAGCCTGAAAGGTCATGACTGGGTTTTTTTCACATCCATTTTTCAGAGTTACTGAACATCTGCAGCTTCTGTTGAGTTGGGCCAGAACACTGGCTTATGATGGGTGAGCATAATGACATGACACAATGCAGCACTGAGCAGACACTGCCTGGAAGATTTCTAATTTGTTGGTCTAAAATCATTCCTATTACTCTTGTATATTAGTACACTGCTGTGAAAGGATTTAGCAAGAAGACCCTCATTAATTTAATTGGGATTAGCTAAATCCACATCCACTACAGAAGAAAAGTTTAATACTATGGAGTCAGCACAGCATAAGTAAGCAACATTTTTGTGTACATTCCGCTTTCTTTAAAGCAATCCATCAGAACACTGAGCTTTGCCCCAACGTTGCAAAAAAAGTCCTCTTAAAAAGAAGTCCCTCAAAGGGAGTATTCTCCTGGAGACTTCTCTTCATGGCACGTGACAAGACAGCTCCACAGAATATCTTTAGATGTCTCAAGTTACAGACAGTATACGAAAAAGGCAAGCGACTTTAGTAAGAACTTTATTATTGCAAAGAACGATAATAGATATTTAGCTGGTAGCTCCTGTGGTAGGATTTCACTATTTTAAGGCTCACCTTTTTAACTTTGGCTTCCTTCAGTTTCTCCAATGCAAGTTTAATCTTCTCAGCTTTAGCCTGTGCCTCTCGTTCTTCCTGAAAAGACACAAGATATTTGGTACGCTTCTTGAGTGAGGTCAGCAATTTATGTTAAGATTCCTAAAAATCTCAGTGTTGCCTGGCTCTTCTTTTACAAAGCAGCTGTATCAATATCACGCGTCTCTCTCCTGACTGACATCTCTCTCACTAAACTAAATGTCTTTTGTTTTATCACTGCTTCCCCTGGATACTAGCATCCTTTAGGATGTCAAAAATACAAGGTGAGGTGTGCAACCTGAACGAGATGGCTTCAAGTATGTTTGCTGTTGTCAAATTCTCCAGTGTAAATACCAGGCAATCAGTTTGTCTTTTTTTTTTTTTTTTTTTTTTCTCCACAGGTATGGAAATTTTCATGCTACAGCTCAGAGATGCTTAAGTTGAGAATCCAAAAGTATGGAACTATGGCCCTCCCCATCTCAAAACACCTCTCTGCAGGAAGCAGGAAAATCACCTTCACCAAAGCGGCCGAATGTGGTGCAGGCAGGATTTCTGCTGAGAATTTTAGGCAGGTATAACTCAGGCTTCACTTCCATGAGACCTGTGTTGAACAGAGTTCACACACTGCACAAATCTGTGCGACAGAGCTCTCACCTGAGAGCCTTCACATTTTCATAACCTTCGTCTGTCTTAATGCAGGAAAAGGAAATGATGCAAAGTAAATATGTTAACAGATGCAAAATGTTAGCACTGTTAGAGAAATACCTTCACAGACTAAAAGATTTGTTTTGCCCCTGGAGTATCATCACCTTTTTTTCTGGATTGTCAAACAGAAACACATAATAGTCATCCAGACAATGTCACAGGAAATGTAGAAGCCTTATTTAGCTTAAGAACAGTTCAAAAAAATATCAGAGTTAATGGAAATTCATGCGACAGCTCTATGTTTCCCTGAAAGAAACACTGTAGTTTTTTATTTTGGCATACTTAAAGGTTAGAGAATAGAGTTTTAGTATCACAGAAGATTGGGAATAATTAACACTAGTCTTATCTGACTACAGACAACAAGAAGTGTTTCACTTATCAAGAATCCCGGGAAACAGGAACATGGACTTTGATGAAACAAAAGATATTCCACTGAGAGCTGCATTTCATTCCACTGAGAAGAAATGTCATGTCAAAGCAAATACTAAGCAAGACAGTAAATACTAATTTGAAATCAGTTCTTTCCATATTAATTTTAAATGGTTATTACCTTCATCATTCACACTGTGACTTGTGTAACAGCCCTACAGGCAATTTTGTGGACAGTAAGCCACACAACAGGTATGCAATTAGTATTTGAATACAATCTGTATCAGACAGAGAGGCAAGGGCTATGGGAGAAAGCAGAACCAGTGCCTTAATGAGGAAATCAACTATTGCAAACAGATTCCTTAAAAATGCCTCTGTCTCCTGTTCCCATCCTTTGCTGCCCTCTCCTTGTATTTGGAAAGAGGCCAGAAAACACTGCTAGAGATTTAACCCACTATCTCAGAGGAATGCTTTAATTGAGGGAGACAGAGGTAACTTCCAGTTATGTTTTTGCATAAAAAATTGCATTTGTGTTTAGCAGGCATATCCTCTTTTCACTCAGAAATCTTGTTTGACCGTCAGGTAATGCAAGATGCCAGCTAAGAAAGAATTACAGTAAAAGACCCAAGGGAAAGAACTGTGCAGTACTGTTGATTTCGTTAAGCTTTAGATCACAGCAACCATGAAAGTATTTGTTGGAAGAAAGGTCTGGATATTTGTAATCTGGTTCCCTGCCCAAAGCAGGACTGTCACCAGATCAGGTCAGCCAGGATGTTTTGCCTGGCAAAGTTGGGAAAATCTCCAAAGAAACAGAAGCTGTGATCTCTCTGGGTCACCTGCTCCAGTGCTACACCACTGCCTGGAATGGAAAAGTTTTCCTAATGCCCTGTGGGAAGCAACAAAGCTGCAACATGTAGCTGTTTCGCCTTGTTATACGACCTAATACTACCGTGGAAGAATTTGGCTCCACCAGCTTTGTAGCTGCCATTTAGGTATTTTTAGGCCATCATTAGATGGCCTAGCATCCTCTTTCAGACTAAACAAGCCCAGCTCCCTCAGCATCAGCCTGTCCTCACTGGCCCCTGACCACTCCATGCTCCTGGCCAACCTAGTAGCTCTCTGCTGGACACCTTGCAGTATCTCCACATCCGGAATGGGGTGCAGTACTCCAGGTGTGGCCCCACCAGTGCCATGATGAAGTCTGCTGGCCATCCTACCCCCAACACAATCCAGTGTCCCATTTTGAGATGACCTTGCACTCATGGTTGTTATTCAATGTGGCATTCGCCAGCTCCTTTGCAGCAGGGCTGCTGCTCGGTCTGTTGCCTCTTAAACTGTACAAACACATGGGGTTGTGCCAACTGCAGATGCAGGACCTTGTATGTTGCTGGCTTCCTTAGGGTTTTGCTGGCCCAGTCCTCATATTTCTCAAGGTCTCCCTGCACTGAAGCTGTCATTCATCTTGTCCATCAGTGCCCTTAATTAAAAGCATCTTCAGCACATCTGCAGGTGATTTTTTCTATGTCATCACTCATGTCACAGATGAAAATGTTAAGGAATATGAGCCCCAGTTTGATTCCACCTGTTGCCAGCCACTGAGCCATTGATTACTACACTTTTAGCCAGGCAGTCTGGCCAGTCTGAGCCCACCTAACTAGCTACCCTTCCAGACTGTTCTTCTCAGCTTCCAAATTGTACTATTTAGAAGCTTGGTACTTCCTTAAGGATCTTAAGCTTAAATGGGGATATGTTTGTAGGACAATGGATAAAACTCACATTGACAGCATCTCTTCTATATAATTTATACTAGTTAAATAAAATACTTGAGCTTCTGAAGCTGTCTAGCTGCAGGTTTTGCAAATGTTGATGTTCCTTTAAGATAGGAAGTTAACTATTATCTTTGAGATATGGAAAAAAGGCAAAGTTCCTCCCACATGTTTACAACTTTCACTCTTCAAACAGCACTGAAAGGTCCCATGCAGCAAATGAAGCTTTATACAGTGAATCACTTACTGTATAATCAGAAAGGTCCTCTTCCTACCAAATTTTTTGTTCCTTTCACTAAATATGTTTGCTGTATGATGCTGAACACAGAGGCAGCGGTAGTGTTCAGTTTTTGTGGACATTTAAATTGCAATGAATAACCCATGGTTTTACGCAAAACTCACTGAGATAGTTCTACATGGTCTGACAGAACACTTTCCATGTTCCCTAAAATTCTTCCATTCCCTAAGTGGAAACAATTTCTCTCCATCGTGGTTACTATGCATATGAATATTCAAACAGATACTATTAGACCTTTCTTTTTGCTGAATACCACTTGCAAAATTACAAGAACTACTGAACACTTAGAACAAGGTTCCATGCAGGCTTACCTGGGTGAGGCACTCAGGAGGAGGCGGTGGTGGTGGTGGAGGAAGGTCTAAATCAGGTTCTGGAGGTGGAGGGGGCAAATCATCTCCAAATTGTCCAGTAATGGTAACATAGGGACTCGATTTAGAATAAACGTCACTATCCAAACCTGTTGAAGGCTGAGTGACCACAATTTGCTGGTTGCCAGAAGAAGTTTTCTGGGCTTGTAAAGTTCTCTGTTCAACATCATTTATGTCTGCTACAAGATCAGCCATTAAAGCATCCAGGTCTTTGTCCTCTAGGGTACTTAGGGATTCTGGAAAGAAAACCACAAAATGTGTCAGGGTGAGCGCAACGCAAAACACTGTATTTCCAGTTCAGTGGAGATAAAATGGCAAAAGGCACAGTTACTGTAAGATATAAGGGTTATGGGAAACAACATTTTAAATGAGTTCAAGAAAACAAACATGTTTTAGGAATAGCTATTAATCTGGTCATACTGAAGGTCAGAGTACAAGGAACTCTCAGGCCTTTATGATGTTACAAAACCTGGCCCTGATCCAGCAAGGTTTCTGGGCACATGTTTAGTGATACAGATGCAAGAAATTCCATTAGCTCCCAGGCTATTTACTTAAGTTCATACATAAATGCTTAGCAAGTTTTAGCATGGCAGACAACAAAACATGTAACTGAGGCCTAGATCAAGAATATATTCATATATTAATACTATTCTACAACTCTAAAATTAACACTAAGCAGAATTAGAGAAAAGACAAAAGAAAAAAGACAAAAGAAATTGTATAGTATCATTTGTAGCACATCAGTAATTGTGTAATCAACATCTGTGACATACTTCATATAATATACAGGGGTTTTGAGGATCCTTTACACAAAAGAACAAATCAAGACAGTCTCTTTTTCAAAAGCGCCAACAAGGCAGAAATATTGTTACTATTGCTTTCTGTGTTCTACTCTGCCAGAGTATAAGATAAAATCCTGTACTGGAACTTCATATGCAATTTCTTCTTTGGTTGTTTGAACTAGCAACGGCACAAGAAATCCTGTAGAATAACATCCTGTAGGATGATTTAGCTTTCTAGAAGAGTTCTTTAAGAACCAACAGATTCAGTGGTTTAAATCTCTTTAAAGAATTTAATTTTTTTTTTTAAAAAAAGGTCACAAATTGGGAAAGCTTTAAGTAGGATTTTGGAAAGGGATGGAGAGCATTAAACTAGATATTCAAAAATGCTAATTAGTCCAAGAAATAATAGATCATTCATCAGCCAAAGTGTGAACATGTCACTAGACATGACCGTCTCAGTTTACTCTGCTTTACCTGTTATGCTAATAGGGTAATTTCATAAGCTTTTCAGTGGGAAAGTTGGCTTATGATCCCCTCTATTTACATACCTCTACCCACTTTGTCAGTAGAGGCATTAGGTAACTTAATAGTTAACTGATTCTGGGACAAAAGCACAGGTTAAAACCAACTCACACAAATGCAAACAACCAGCCCTCAGTAAAAAAAGAAACAAAACAAAACACAAACAAAATTAAAAGGGAGGGTTATTTTTTTACACGCAGATAAATTAGCTCCTTTGGTTTGTCACACAGCCTCAACAAGCAGCTACAAGTGCAAACCAGAACGAGAATAAGCAAGGTAAAGGAGAAGCAGCTGAAGCTGGTCCTTCCACCAGACTAAAATGCTTATGCAGTTCTGACCTCACACTGAGGAAGTTTGTTTTCTTTTAAGTTAAATCTTCACATTTAAAAAGTTGCATTTTAGGAAGTAATTAGAGGGACTTCTCACTTTTGTTTACCTCTACACTCAGACATTTAAAAAGTCTGACTCCTACATAAGACTGGGTAATGTCCCTTCAAAACAAATTTGGCCCCTTTGAAGTTTCCTACATTGAGACATACAAATATACCTTCCCCTCTAGCAAAACATTTGTTTTTGTTGTACTTTGTTTTCAGGTTTGATTTTTTTTTTAATCAAAATTTTCTCATTTGTTGCTGTGAGGTATTTTAAATAAGCACAAAAGGCATGAAAGAGTCCACTGAGCTACTTACCATTTAAATCTTTAAAACCAACTGTAAAGCTAAATTCATTGTTGGACACTTTGGGGGATGGAGGTTGTACAGTCTCCACTCCTAAACTCTGTTAAGGTAAAAGAAAAAGAAATTTATCTGATGACATAATTACTGTTACAGACATTAATATTTGTCAATTATCTGAATTTGTTTAATAAAAATAAATTATTCTTCCAGGAACAGAATGACACACTAGTTTCTGTGATTACACCTAGACTGGTAAATTAAATAGGACCAGGACAAGGGTACTAGTACCATCTCACAGTCACGCAAAGTGTTTAATGGTTTACCCACTTCTCAATACAATGTTGACCCATGCCAACTGCAACTCTCGGCAGGTAACACCCAGGCCTGGTGTGGGGGACAGAACACAGGGCTGTTTCTTACAGAGACAGTGGATAAAATCAGACTGATTTTTAGGTTGTTTTTAAGGAAGGGGAGTATTGAAAGAGTTAACTGTGTATGTGTACACATTTGAGCTACGCAGTGCCACTTACTCCAGGATTCTTTATTTACTAATATATACGTAACCAAGCTGTTGCTTTCTCATGCTGTTTGCAAAAAAAAAGCCAAACAACAAACAACAAAACATGCTGCTCTTTGCAATGTAAACTGCAAATCTGCATAGTTAAATAGAGAATTCCTAGTTTGTAGATTGTTGTTCAGGAAGCAGGCAGGGAACCAGTGTTTCACAAGTTAGGAAAAGTGCATACAGTGGAGATAAAAAAGATAATTCTCCCACAGTGAGGAAGGTGATAGCTCTAATAAGCACTGAAGACAAGACTGGAAGGAATTTCAAGGGTCTGTCCAGACCATGCACATGTCCTAAGGGAGGTCAGTTATACCTGGGTCATACCTGAAAAATGTATACCTGACCTGATTTAAAAAGCTTCTTACTAGATAAATTCCATCATCAACTTTGGCAATCTGTTTGACTGCTTCACTGTCAAGAACACTATTCCTGCCATCAAACCTTTCTTGTGACGCTCATCCAAACTTCCTTTGCTGCAGCTAAAGACCATTCCCTGTTGTCCATTCCACAGACATGAGGAATCAAGTACTTCTTTCTGCTCTGACACTGCCTTTTATGTATTTTAAGACTGTTATTTGTCTCCCCTAGATGAAACAACCTCATGCAATCTTTTCTTATAGGTCATGTTTCTTTTCCATCTCATCATTCCCACTGCTTTCCTCTGGATTGTCTCCTGTTGACTCTCCTTCTCCTAAAATGCGGTGCGCACACTGGACACAGTTTCCCTGTTGAGGTCTTACCAACGCTGCACAGAATGGAAAGATTACTTCATATTTCCTACAAGCTATACCCATGTTTATACATCCCTGTGAGATGTCTGTCATGCTCACTCAATTTTTACCAGAGGCATTTACATTTCTTAGAGTTGCCTGAAACTGATGGGCACTTTCCAGGAAAATTAATGCAAAAGTTTTTCTTGGCAGCTCTTTTCACCTATTTCCCACTCAGGACATGTTGGTTTCTTCTGAAGTTAGACAGAACTGGAAACCCAAGCAGTGATAACTTTAAAAACTGTTCCTGTGTTAATACTCTCATAAAAATAGACTTGGTATAAATAGGGGAAGAGGAAGAAATGAAACACATGAGACAGTTGTATGGTGCCCAAGGAAAAAAAAAGAGCAGGGAGAGCACAAAATGTATTGATGAAACAGACTGTTGGAGCTTAAGGAAATACTTTCATTACTAATCTAACAACTAACACCTTACAATGGCCATAAAAGCCCAGAAAAAACCTGAAAGTACATGCAAAGGGCAATTCAAGAGAAAACAAATGAAATGCTAAAAAAAGTTTAAAATGAAGCACACAGAAATAGCGGGAAAGGCCAAGGAGAAATTTAGTTGAAGGTTTTTCAAAATAATGTATCTATATTTATTTGGAGTGGAGGCACATTAAAAACGTAGAAAAGTCGCCTCTTTTCTCTAACACATCATAGCTATTTTTCTAATTTTGATGGAAAAACAGAATTATTTACCTGGGTCAGCATGTCCATCTCCCCAAGTAAATTGCTGAACATTTCATCTATATCATCACATGTTTGCTCCATCTGAAAGAAAAGACAGGGAATCATCACAAGTTCCTTTCAAAGCCAGCAATGGTCAAAACCAGAGGACATACAATATTGTTTTACATTGCATTCCCAATTGACTTTAAAACAACTGTTCATGACTTGCAAAACCCTCCATCCATAGTTGAGAAATAACTACTAACAGATCAGAATCTCAATCCTGTATATGCCTGAACACATACTTAGGCTCCACACTCATTAGGAGTTCCAACAAAGTCCTTGTATTATTTACATTTCATACAAAGTCACTAGCTAATAAAGCACAGTTGTATCTTAAATATCAAAGAAATGTAGCTAGCAAGTGATGGAAGCAAAGTCTGAGGTTGAAAAATCCCTGAATGCTTCATCTTGAAAACTTTGTTTCTTTGGTTTAGATGACTAATGCAAGAGTTGATTAGGTGTTATCTAGTGCAGCACCTGGTTACAGTTAGGTACATGACCAACTTTTTGTCTCAATATTTCTCCCTATTTTCTTTCAAATACCAGTGCACTGAGAGAACTCCAGCATTACCTAACCTCAAGATACCTGAGGGAGAGCACTGAGACAAGGAGAATGGGTACATGCTGCATGACAGTAACTGGTGGTTCTTGTTGCAAGAGGGGGGTGTGAGGGCAGCCACCACATGCTGGTGGTGCTGACATACTGAGGAGATACAGCTTCTGTAATAATCCTCTTCCTCTTTCTCATAAATGTGTTCCTTTGCAGGGAGAGAAGTAGTGTTGACGGTTGGCTGACATGGAACACTGCCAGAGACAAGAACTAGAAGTGTAATTTTCACTGCTACTGGTTCACTGGGCTTGTGTGCACCTGTATTGGGTTTATGTGGCAAGATTTTGGTAGTGGGATGGCTGCAGGGGCGGCTTCTGTGAGAAGACACCAGGAGCTGCCCTATGTCAGACAGAGACAGTAGTTCCAGCTGGCTCTAATATGCACTTGGTGTTGACCAAAACTGAGTCCATCAGCGATGATGGTGGCACCTCTACGACAACATAGTTAAGAAAGGGTAAAAAATGCTGCACCACAATTGTAAGAGAAAATGTGAGACAAACAGCTCTGCAAACACCAAGGTCAGACAAGAAGGGGGAGCAGGAGCTCCAGGTGCCAGTACAGAGATTCCCCTGCAGCCCGTGGTACAGACCATTGTGAAACTGGTTGTTCCTCTACACCCTATGGAGGTTAACGGTGAAGCAGACATCCACCTGCAGCTCATGGAGGACCCCACACCAGAGCAGGTGGATATGCCCTGAAGGAAGCTGCAGGCCACGGTGTGTCCATGCTGTAGCAGCCTCCTGGCAGGAACTGCAGCGTGTGGAGAGGAGCCCGCACGGAGCAGGTTTTCTGGCAGGACCTGTGACCCTGTGGAGGACCCACACTGGAGGAGTTTGTTTCTGAAGGACTGTACCTTCTGGAAAGGACCCACACTGGGGCAGTTCTTGAAGAACTGCAGGCTGTGGAAAGGTCCCATGTTGGAGAAGCTCACGTCTTTCATGGGAGGGCCCCCAATCTGGAGCAGGGAAACAGTGTCAGGAGGAAGCAGCGGCAAAGAGAAAGCATTAGGAACTGACCACAATTCCCATTCCCCAGCCCCATGTGCTGCTTGAGGGGAAGAGGTAGAAGAGTTGAGAGTGAAGCTGAGCTTGGGAAGAAGGGAGGGGTGAGGTAAAGATGTTTTTAGTTTTGTTCTTATTTCTCATTATCCTACTGTCTTATTAATTGGCAATAAATCAATTTAATTTCCCTATGTTGAGCCTGTTTTGTTCAATGGTAGTTGGTAAGTGATCTCCCTGTCCTTCTCTTGACCCATGAGCCTTTCCATCATATTTTCTGCTCCTGTTCTGCTGAGAAGGCAGAGTGATAGAGCAGCTCAGTGAGTAACTGGCTGACCAGCCAATGTCAACTGCAACAGCACCTTAGAGACTGAGGGCCAACCTGATGAAATAAAGCAATCACCTGAGGACAGGAACAACTCAAATGACTACAAAGATTGGTAAGAAAAGAAGATCAGCAATAATCCTGCTCTTCAATCTTAGTGCTTTTCCTTTAGTAGAGCATCTTGAGTCACATAACTATTCAATAGTTATAAAGGCCACTGAACCACTAAAGTCAGAGCCTGTTGTTTGAGAATTATTTAGTAGCGTGTCTTTAATATGATAGTTAATACTGGAGCAATCTGAGCTACTCTGCCTCCTTTGGACTTGGTCTTTCTGGCATGTACATAAGCAAGACCAGCCTGATTTCCACTTGTTCTCTTACCGCCTGTGTTATCTCTGACACCACAACTCTCTAGGAGTGGGCACATACAGCTTCCGTCAGTCAGGCTTGGGGCATATTCTACCCACTTTAGACTTTTTTTTGGTGTAACTAAACAAGGCACAGGCAACCAGAAACTCTCACAGTTTTCTCAGATCCCAAAAATCAAAGACTTGAAAGATTTGGGAACTGGATGCTGTTAAAGACATTTTAGTAGGATGTGGCTGGCAGGGTTGAGGGTACCCCTAGCCCACAGCTGTGCCCATGGAGCAGGGAACACACCTCACATGTGACTGAGCAAATGGAGACCTGAAGTCATCTCATCTGCTTCGCTTCCAGCTGACAAACCCATACTGGATGGCTCACTCTCTCTGAATGTATCATAGTTATCATACAGAGCTTTCTATATAAAATTCTGTTTCTGTAGATCCAGCACTATACTGGTTGAGTAAACGACTACTGAATCTTAATTAATTTATTTGAATCAACAGCTGTGTAGCTTCCTACACAGCTGGCACTTGGAGAATCAATTTTCATAAAAAGGATAGATAAAATGGCACTTATTTGATCAGACAGAATAAACTCAAATTTGTTATGTGACAAAAAATGGAGCTGCATTTCACACTGACAAGTATCTCATTAGTGCTTAAATAATACTGAATAATTTCATGTTTTCCTGCTTTGTGATCTAGGAGAACAAAATATCTGCCAGGGGAATCTTATCAGCTCTAGCCATTTGTACATTTTTGTGGGTTTTTTAAGCACTGGCTAGATCTGCTTTCAGGAACAAGTCTTCATACTGGTTCCCTTGACAAACTGAAATCCTTCTTTGCTACATTATGAAATGGCAATAAAATTACTCTTGGGTTACAACCAGGAGACCTCATGTTTGACCATCATGTTTGTCTAAAAAGGAAAAAAATCAAACAACCAAAACCAAACCAAACCCCTAAGAAACCTCTTCAGTAGTTAACAAAAAAAAAAGACAAGAGAACTGAATATTGGATTATACAACATTTTCAACAAATTACAGGATTTTTAGAGCTTCTAGTAAATTTAGAGCTTCTTTCTTTGCAGTTATATGATTTTCTGAATCTTCAGACACATTTGATTCATAAGGAAAATAATGTAAACCTATGAAAAAGCAATGTGAAAATAATTATGTTAGAATTTCCACTGTAGGTTGGACTTCACTTAGTCACTGATGACTTTTTCTTATCATTTCAAATAAATGACATTTAATACTAGGGTTTTTTTGACCTTAGGCACATGGGGGAAGGGAGAAGGCCTGAGCATATATTTTGAGAGGGAAATACATTCGTGTCCGTTTCAAGTGTCACTTTCAATGAACAGACATCCCTCACTGTCACCAGGCTGATAAGGCCATGTTGTCACCAAGTCATTGCCCTCCCTAGTATCTTTCCCCCCGCTCCGCCTTGAATTTTTATTGATTTGGTTTAGGAAGACAAAATTAGCACCACAATCACCAAATACCCTGAAAATATTTTCTATGTTAAAACACACTGAATGATCTCTTAAGCTGACATGAGAACTCTCCAAATTCATCAGGGATTTTGTCAAGAGCTGCAAAAGCAAAAGATAGCAAAACAAATTCCCAAAATGTGGAAGTGTTCATCTACCCTCCTCCTTTTTGATTCCTCTCCACAATCATTTACATTTTTTTAATTTGATTGCCATAGTAGGAACAAAGAGACAAAACAATACGCAGATTTGGGATCTACCCGATTTAGGGAAGATGTTGCTGCATTTTGGACCACTAAATTCTTTTGACTTTTATAAACAGCCTTGAACTTATTCAAACCAGAAACTCAAAGTGAAACCTGCAGGTGTATGAGCTATTATTAACAAAAAAGGGGAAAAGGTTTACCAAAGTCCCCAGATGAATACTGAGTTTTGTATTCAGTCCTCCTCTATATCCACTAAACAGCAACTTTTCTGTGATCTTTTTGGTATATAGTACTAATAACTCTAAAAATCACTATGAACTGCAATAAACTGAAGAGAAAAAAGAAGATAACACTTTTACAATGTTTCCCATGTTATATATATAAGATTTAAGCAGAGAAAAAAATCAGAATTAAAATAAAAAGCGGAAATTGCAGTTGTCAAGAATAAACATGGTAAGGAGGGGCTTGTGGGAAGACATACATGTAAAACCTAACCTATTTTTAAAGTGATTGATTTTCAAGTTGATGTCTTCTAGACCACTTTTTGAAGTAACACCAAGCATGCAGGCAAAGGCATTCCTGTCTTTTATCTCTCCCAAATTTCACATTCTCAAATCTTCACTGAGCTCTCATGAAAACCCCTTTTAAAAAACAAACCAAATCAAACCTCCCACATTTCTCATACTGTAGGGGTTGGGGCATTTTCTCTTCAGCTTGCTATTCTAACCACCAAGTCTCACTATTTAGTTTACACATATTAAACTCTCACAGGTTTATATAACACATAAATATGGACTCATTGTATTTTGACTCATCAACACATTTATTCACTCCACCATTTACCAGAAGTCCCCCAGACCTACTAGACCTATTTTTTTACCTTCCCAATTTCAGATTTAGCAGCCTCTTTGATGATAAAAATAATATAAACCTAAATTAAGAGACGTGAATAGCAAAACTCTTGTATTTTATTGTAGTCTTTGTACTTCCAGCATTCTTTGTATTTCAACTCACCCAATGAAAAAATACAGTTGCTGTGTATTTGTTCTACTTCTCCTTGCCTGTTAGTGTCTGTCTTTTGTAGCATCTGCCTTTTCTCTGCCACAAACTTTGTTGCCATTTCCAAATACCTATTGCATCCATCCAGGTGCCCCTGTGAGGGACCTCCAACCATTTGCCTTTCACAAGAACCAGCCCACCTTCCCTGGATGACAATACAAAACTCCTGTGCACTAAACTTGTTAACAGACCCACACCAAACTTCTTCCTTCTCCTAAATATCCACTCCATATATAGCCTTATTTTGAAATTGAGATGTAAATTTCTATGTTTTTTGAGCGATGGGCTAGGAGGTTGGAATTAAGTTATTTCATTTCCAATGTCAAAGAAATTTGGTAGATGTACAGAAAGAAAACTAGCCCACAGAGACAGATGGGAAACACTCCCTGGCCCAACTTGTTGCGCTTGCATGAGCAACAGACTTTGCTGACAGCGAACAACACTGTTTTTCCATGGGGACGGCCCAGTATTCAAGGGCACCAAAGGAAAACACTGACTGCGAAGTTTCTTGCTCAGATGCGAGATGGAGAAGCAGTCCTTGCACTCAGTCTCAAGATGCACAATCTTATCTGGACTAAGTAGAATCTCACCTGTGTTATTTAGTGCCATGCACTGACAGGTGAAGCAGGAACTGCCTTTCCTAGTCTATAATATGAACTCAGTAATTAAAATCTGGATATGATTTCTGCACGGTTGCATACTAGAGAGAATAGTAAAACAACTTTATTTTTTTTAAGAATTAAGAAAGTTTTGTGATTTGCACACTTACATAAGACAACAGCACTGCGTCTATGAACAATACATAGGAAACGGAATTGTTTGATAGAATCATTATCACTTGGCAGAAAGCTAAAAGAACAAGTAGTAAAACAATGGCACGAAATTCACCCTGCTTGAAAAAAAACTATTAAAAATATAATGAAAGCTGACAGAGTAATCATATGGTGTAGCTCAAAAAAACCAGGCATGGTACTATACTACACAGAGTTTGAACTGTTAATATCTGATACCTCTGAGAATTACCAAAAGCCAGTCCCTTTCAACAGGAAGAATGGTCTAAGTCACATGGTAACAAGGCTTCTGCACTTGCAATCTGAAAATAAGCTCAAAGCCTTTGTGCAACACCGAACAGGAAACACCAACGATATCGCACATGAGATTACCATCTCTGCAACGCAGTCTCAGTTGAGTTGATGCACTTCAATCAACCTAAGGACTACAAACAAAAAAGGAATGAGAAACAGCATCGTATCAGTAGAACAAAGACATACAGCGGACTCATGCTATGAACAGTGTTAGGGACCAGTCCACACAGTGATCTGGTGAACAGTTACAGACACATTCATTAAATTAAAAGCATTGATGTTATTCTTAAACTGTTACATATGCAAACAGCAAGGATAAAAATACATTAAGTATATTTTTACAAGTCACACGGAAAGACCAAAAGCACACCTTCACCTCCGAATCCCTGCACTACAGTGTGTAAGCGTCGGAGTATCAAGCCCACCAAAACGAACACAAGCTGTTTAACTATCCACATGACCACCACCAGCACTGTAACTCCCTGCTAATGCTTGATGCTTAAATGCTTTCTGGAGTGGAATTAAGAAATCTTTAACATTTTAGAGAGACCTACCAGTAGACCAATGATTACATCTCTCGTATCAGAAGTTCACCCTTACCTACAGCAGACTATGCAAAGTAGATCATCCCATACAAAGACAGAATAAAAGAGGAAGAATCAGGGAAGTGAGATGGAAGTAACAGAAGCCCCACTGTAAAGAACAAAGCTGAGAAGAGGGTAAGTGTCACAGGAAACAGGAAAGTAGTGTGATGCATCAAAACCTAGAAGAAAGTTACTGAGGCATCATTTCATCCTGGCTTATAACACAAAATAAATGGGATAGTTAATGAAACTGAAAGTCTGCACAACTGTTCCAGGGAAATGCACACAGTGTGTGAAACCCATCATCAAAACTGGTGAGGTAGCAAGCTGAGGAGCTGGTTTTCTCTATAAGCACTTGTAGCTATTATGTAAGTGTCAGAATTTCAGAGTTTCAGACAAGGATGATGAACCTCATGTTTCAAGACCTAAAACAAAAGCTCCACCAATTTGCAACCGGAGTAAAGCTTTCATGATAAATGGGTTATGCCGTATCTCCCAGCACAGGATTTCTTTTCCCTCCTTCTGAAACATGTGAGGCCAGCTGGTGTGGGAGACAACTTGCTGGCCAAACTGACTGCAGGTCTGAAATAGATCTATCTAGGTGTCTTACAATGATTTTACTGTTAGGTGTCAAGCAAAACTCTGACTACTGGAATGTCTCTGAAATACTTAGGCGAGGCAGGATGGAAGTTCCTTAACCAGCTATTGCATCATGTCTAGTAAAAAGCCCCTAACAGGTCAATTTTTATGAAATAGAATAAGAAAACATCTATCTCTGCCTAGAAGAATAATCCAGTTAGTTCCTAATTCTAGTAGGTACTAGGAATAGAAATTGAAATATTGGAGTAATAAAGGAGAAATGTCAGCTCCCTCCAAGCTTTCAAAATCAGAATCAGATTTGGAAATTAGCATTTTCCAAATACTTTTCTCTTTTGTACCTACATAAGATGACCCTGTATCATGTAACTCTCTTCTAATACTAACTCGTATTTTGAAAAGGATGGATCAAAAGCACTCAGACTGCTTCCAGCACTGTACTTTCCTAACACAAGCATGGCATTTTCTAAGAAGAAGCTTGTACACACAGATAACTCTGAAAGCAGTTTCTTACTCATATCACCTATTCTTCTGGGAAATCCTGTGTGCCGATGCCTGTAGGTTTATCTGCAGCTGAAATTATATTGCATATTTATCTCAGGGATGGGTGTGACATGTCACAACTCCACTCATGATGGAATGACAGTGACACCCTAAAACACTAGATGCTGCAGGAAGACTGATACAATTGCAACATATCCTTCCTAGTTTAAAATTAAGTCTTTGTATTAATTAAGGCTTTGTATTAAAATAAAACCAGCAGTAATGTATGAGAATCCTTTTCTAAGGCTAACCTGGGGCACCAGAGCATCTTCAGGTGACCAGGCTACAAAAACCACATCACAGCATTTTCCATTGATTGTTCCAGACACGTTTTTACACACACTGTGGAACCAATTTTTACTCCAGTGGCCTTGTTATCTGGTATCACATTGCTCATAATGACTCTAGCAAGACTAAAGACACACTGGATATTTAGGCTCATTACTAACTCCAGAATCATCCACACAGATCTAAGCACAAACGTCTTTAGATAGGAGCACTCCAAACTCACAGATCCCACTTCTGTTTCACAGAAATTCTAACTATGCCATTTATAGAATTAAACCTCTTGAAAGCTTGTTCCCTTTTTTGCTGTTTTAGATGTTCACAGTTAACTCACTTGTATTACAGGAGCAAGCCTACAGTTAGGAGTGAATTTGGAAGAAGTCTTTATTAGTCCAAAAGACCAAGATTTCATAGGCTTGAAAGCTACCCTGCTGCACTTTAATGATGACAGTTGTTGTATTTTATCCTTGTTTTCCAAGCCGATGATGATAATTTAAACACCACAGAAACTCTTACACATGAGTACACCAACTGAGCGCAAGTACACCACCATTATTTTCAGTGATATATATTTGAGCACTTTATTTTCCATTGGTGAGAGAAAGAGAGGAAGAGTTTTAGTATGTTTGTAAAGCACCACAGGACACTAGGTCCGAGGCTGTCCTTCAGATGCTGCTGCTTCAGCACCCATCACCCCAGCGGTCCCCAGACTCCCCCTCTCTCCCACGCTCTGCCCCAAACACAGTCTCTTCTTCACCCCATTTGCTGCAAGTGGTGTTTGGGAGAAGCAGCTGTGGGTGCTGTTCTTGGGGTGAGGCAGGATGGCAGGATTCTTGAATGGTCCCAGAGGCTCCATTAAGAGAGACTGAGGGGAACAAGGGACTACCTAAAAACCTACCCAAAGTGCGTCGGGAGGAAGTTACTCAAGGCAAGAGGAGGGGCTTAGCAAAGGGCTCTTGGGCTAAGATGAAGAACATTTAACCAGCGACAGCATAGGCTGTGACTGTGGAAAAGGAGTACAGAGGGACATGGCATGCAGGCTATGTGCAAGACAGCTCATTCCTCTCCAGAATCGCTCTCAGGCCAGACACAGAGTCTGGATCCTGGGCTCCAGAAAATGTATCCTAAATGTACTGCAGAAGCTGGGAACTAAAAGTTCAAAGCACCTTATGAAAGGGGAAAAAGAAACGCCAGTGTAAAGCACAAACTCAGGGAGGAGAAAGCTGGGGAGCAATTTCTATGTAACAGAACTTCACTTTGTAGCCTCCTGTCACCTCCCAAAGGGGATTGCTTTTATAGAGCTGGAAAGCAGTGCCACTTCTGTTCATCTTTATATAGTATCCTCCCAGCAGATGTGCTTCAATCCGGCCTGTGGCTCTAAGAACACAACAGAAATACTGTATGACTATAGACTGGGTCACCTTCTTTTTCCTTTGTCACAGAATTATTTACTGCAGAATGGTCCAGTTTGGGGACTTTCTCCCCGTGAGCCATATGGGCAGCATAAACTCTCCATGTAGAACAAAATGGCAGGAGATGTATTTCCAGTCCTATGTCCCTATGTCTTCACACGGATTGGTAGAAGAAACAATTCCCTACTCTGTGCCAGATAAATGGCCCATAAGAACAATATCTCCATTCCCCCAACTTATTTTCTCCCGGGAAAGGCAGAAAGCTGGATAGAAGTGTGTCCCCTGAGCTGGATTCAGCTCATGAACCACCAGCTGATCAAGGCTCATCTGTGTTGTGTTGATAGCACTCAGGTATAAACTGCAGACATACAAGTTACCAGAAAATACAAATGTCAGTTACAAGTTCCTCCCATTCCCTGCCGTGATGGAAGACCAGAATAGTGAAAGAGTAATGCAAGCCTGAGTAGCACAAATTTGTTTTGTTTCCACATTCCTTCCCATAATTTGTAGTTTGCTGATGTTGGTTAACATTTTCCTTCTTGTTTCTTCCAGTTACCCAACATTGCTATACGGAACTTATGTAATAAGAGACTGTATTGTACTTTAAAAAGATTGCCAGCAAATGAGAATAGTGCAATTATTAATAATTTTTGGATTCAGCAGAATGCTCAGCCTAAATCCACCCTGCAATGGCACAGATGGGCTATAAACATTTCATTCTCATTTGCTACTTTTGAACTATTTCCAGAACTCCCTTATCCTCAGGTCACTGATCTATAGAAACTGTGTCTTATGGCTCTCTACTAAATGAAGATTTTGATATTTAGCTTCACAATCCGTGTGGTAGAGTGATGCCACATGGGCAGATTGTCTAACAAGCAGAAAATGGCAGACAAGGAAGCCCACAGATGAGAGAGGAACAGGGATCCACAATAGGGGAAAATAATTTCCCACCCCGATTCCCTATAGAATCAAGAGATATTAAGGGTGGAATAATGAAAATAATAGCACAAAGTCAAGAAGAGGAAAAAATGAATGAAAAGTTACAGTACAAAATTGAAGTGCAGGAGCTGCTATGTCAAATAATCAATGGCTCATCTTTTCCAACATTCACTCCCCCCATAATGAGCCATTAGATGTAAGTGCAAGATGTGCTATAAGGGTCCATGACAGAACAGTCTACCCATACAAAGAACTTCTTCCTAGGCCCTAGTCATCAGCAAACGCTCCAAGTCACCATCTTATCTCTTATAATCAAAGGTGCTTTTTACTGCCAGAAATGTTTAAGGGAGGACACACATAGTACGGGAAAGGAAGACTGAAAGAGGAAAAGACACTAGTATAAAATTCTCTAACATGTAAGAGTGAAGCAAAAGGGTGAAAACAAATCCGTAAAAATTGTATTGAACCCATATGTTTGTTTCATACACAGCTCATATATTAAAATCAAAAGCAACTAATGCTTTAGTATTAATGTATAGGTATTTCATTGTAATACAGTGCTCAGTACCATAGTGAGTGGTAGGAAAACTAAATGAAGACTTTTTTTCTACACCTTTTTCTCAGCTTAACTACTGACTGAAGAGTCAGGTGCAATTTCAAGGTCCATTATTAACTTTCCACCTAGAAAACCTGTTTCTTTCAGCTTACATAATGCAAAGTAATCAGAAACAGTTATAATCAGTGGGTTTCAGATGAAGATCCACAAGGAAAGTGGAAGCGTGGAGTCACCACAGATACGATGTTACGTTAGTATGGCTGCGGCTGCTTTGCCTCAGCCCAGCAAGCCCTGAACCGCACAAAGGAAACAGTTATGGGGAAAAAAAACGCAGCAAGAGGAGAAGAACCGTGTGACATTTCCACTGTAATTATTCCTTTTCCGTAAGGTTTTCCATGAGAAGAAAATGCCACTGCCTCCCTCTAATTTTCCCTCAACGAGTGGAGGGGTGATGGGACAACTGATCTGGTCAGAGAGAGCAACTCCATTGTGACACAGGGGAAACAAAGGAGGTTGATCAAGTGACAGATATGAAAGGCTTTGCTGAATTTCATGGAAGAACATGGTCCCCATGGGACAAAACTGCAGTTACATTCATGTTGAATCTCTTCCTGGGACAGACACGCAGAACCAATGGCTTATTCATATTTGCTCTCTCAAACATTAGGTGTGCTGGCCTCCCTTCAGTCATGAAGATGTGGTTATCGAAGTACAAAACTAAGCTGTAACCACAACAAGTATTTGGGAATAGTATCTGCGCTCACGTTTTTAGCATGTATTCTCACTTGCTCAGGATTATCTCACCAACTTAGGCCCCCCAAGCTATGTGTACAGCAGATCTTTAAAATATAAAATTTCATCAAAAAGCACAGAGAACGTAGAGTGGACTGTTACTTAAATGATTATTTTTTTAAAATCTGCAATCAGAGACAAAAAACACATCAACTTTCAAAAACGCTTTTTGGGCTGATACATCATCCTTATTTCTGTGCTTCAATGAAATTCCCATACCAAGTGAGGCAAGGGGGGCTTCTAGTAGTGTTAGAAACTACTAGAAAATCTTGAAAAATACATCAAAATCTTCCTCTGAAGTGGAAGAAAAGTAATCATGTGTCTGCAGTCTGGCCTACCTGAAGATGCAGTGAGAGTACCAAAATGGGTCAGGTAAGGCCACTAAGGAGCAAGTTTTCATTTGCTGGCTATATGGATTTGATGTCAGCAGGTAAATGACAATTCTGTAGAGCTTGCCCACGCTCTTGCTGAGCTGCCTTCTAGGCAGACACGTTATTTTGCCTAAAACTAGGGACTCAGAAGGTTCTTTGCAATTTTTAATCAGCAAAAGTATCTGGTGAGTGCCTCTGATTTCGGCTCTTAGCTGTCCTCTCTATGCTTGATGTACTAGCAATGCTGCTAGAAGCACATCTGTTCCCCAGACATCCCCCCTCTCCCTGATAGGTGTATATACAACGACAACATTTTCACCAACATTTTCATATTATCATTTGGATTGTCTGAGAACAACTGAGAACTTGCCGTTGTCTGTGATATCAGCCATGCAGGGTCTGCCCATCACTGATAGCAGATACACATGGAGCTTCATCCTTTAATATTAGTGTTAACATGCCACACTTTTACATCCGCTGCTTTAAACTACAAGCAAATACAGAGTGAAAGTAAAAAATGGAAATGGACTGACGAAATACATTCAGAGCAAAACTTCCAGCAGAAATGTCTCTGTATGCATTTCTAAACAGAGTATCATAGAAAAATTTGGTTCATACATACTGAACCTTCTTTTTCTTCTAGGATTCATAATGCACATACTCCCCAAAATACTCCTGTTATTCCCAATAACTGTATCCCTAATTTATTTGAGTCTAAACTCATGGCATGTTGGATCAACGCTCAACAAGAAGAAACAGTGCTGTGTGCAGGCTGACGTACCTTCTGGTAGCAAAAATTGTGAGAGCAATTAGCTAGGCACAGATCTAAAAGGTCACTTTATTGAAAGAAAGGCTTTGAAACTAATGACAGATTTAAACTTTGTAAACAATCATTATCAAACTAGTTTGTGAATTCCCACATTAAAGTTCTAAGTCAGATGAAAGCAATTTGTGTTTCCTTTTCAGTCACAGTCCAGGAGCAATGCTATAAATTAATATCGAGGGGTGGTGAGGAACACATGTTCATGCATGCTCATGGAGATGTTCAAAAGTCTCCCACAGAAACTTCAGAAGAACATGGCTCCTAGCTTATTTCTTTCACAATGCAACATACTATCTTCTACACTTGCAGCTTTGCTGCTAATGTCCAGGGACACCCATGAATCAACAGGCTGGATGATAAGGAAAACTGCCTAAAATGCCTGCTTTTCCAAGAGCAATTTTGCTACATCATGGATCACTCCTAATCATGAAGAGTCATATGGTGGAGTTTCTATGACATCTGCATCTGACCTGGTCATCCCAGGCTCTTTTAGTCAATGAAGGGAAAGGCAATTTTATAGAGCACGATTCATGGTAGCCATCTAAAACTGGGCAGCTGAACCACGTTTTAGCAGTACCTATCTTGCTCCATTGACTGTAAAGGTGACTCAGAACCCCAGCTGACTAAAATGCTAATGTCTGGGTGAGCAGGATCCTGCCCGTAAAGTCCAAGAAGCACTTTGGAAGGTCTGCATGGATGCAAGTCACCAGTCACTATAGAGACCTTCCAAAAGAAACAAGCTAAAGTTTCTATATTGCTGCAGGCAAATAAGAGGTCTTATTTTCATTTTCACCCCAGATCCACACCTGACCACATGAAGTCATCGTCACAACAGCTCAGATGTGCCTACAACAAGACAAGTCAAAATGTACTGAAATTAAAGATGAAAAAAAGATCTGTGGGAAAGAAAAACACGTGTAGTTTGTGGAGAAAGCAGGAAAGGAAAGGATAGGGGCCTTGATATCTGAATGGTGTACAGGAAAACCAAATTCAGCTACATTCCTGTAAAGCCACCTCTGAAATATAAACTTTCCAAGAAAATCCACATTCCCACATCTTCTCAAAGGACAGATGTTCATGAATCTGCAAACAAGACAGGTCCTCTCTTGAACAAGGCAACCCTTCCTCTCAGCTCCAGCAGTATTCCAGACTGGTAGTTTTTTAGACATTTTGTAGGGCCAAAGAGATGCAATAGCTGATCCCTCCATCCAGAAGTTATCGAAGTCCTACCTCTCCCTTCACCACAAGCTGCAGAGCAAGAGAAGGAAAGCTTTCTGCCTCTTGTTGCTCTCATTGCTGCGAGACATTTCTTCTAACAGAAAAGGTGAAACACAGCAAAAGCAAAATCTCAGTGGATTGGGTAAATTCTTTACTACCTAAGAAATCTCAGACCACAGTACTAAGTCAAGCTGTTACAGCTTCCAGCTGGCCCCTCTGTTCATACTGCTGCACCCTCTATGGACGTTGTTACCCTCCAAAATGTGTTAGGCTCTAAACCTTTAAGAATTTTTTTTAAAAAAACAAGTTTACAGCCTAATTTACAGGTGCATGAGTTATAGTGCGTGATCTAGTAGACACTGCTCAAGTATAGTGAGAATCTGACTCTTGATCTGTAAAGATCCAACTTAGCTGGAATAAATACATTTGGTAACAAAATAAACCAGCACTTCGAAGGCATCATAACCTGTGGAAGATACTGCACATCAAATAACCACAGATTCCATCATGGAAAATTAAAACACAATTTACTCAATAATAACTTTGAGCATTTGGTCATATTTGCCTCCAATCATCAGAAGAGCCTTTAGTAACCACAGGAGATATTTAAAGAAGAAAAAGACGACACAGGGAATGACTAAAAGCACCCCTTTCAGAGACAGTACATTTTTCCAGTTATGTGCCCTCCCGGATGGATCAGAATTCTCTGAGAACAGAAAACAAAGATCATTCAGCTATTTGTAATGCTCCATTGATTAAACCTCCCAAAGACATTTGTAATCCATATATCAAACCAAATTATCTCCATTTTTAAGCAATGCTTGCACAAAGCATGAAGTACAATGAAATGTAATAGTCTCCTTAGAAAGCCCACAAGTAAAACCAGAATTGAACAGAATCAGCAAGAAGTTAAACATTCTGTTTTAAATATAAAGTTTTAACCTAAATTCATGTTCTTCACAAAGTTTCTAGAAAAAAACTTTGTCAAGTTAGTGAAGATAAATGAGTAGGAGCCTATGGAGGTGGAACAGGTCATCTAGTATATCCCTCTGAAGCACTGGGGCTTACCTATTTGTCTCTAATGAAACAAATATACTAAATTGAGTCCCAGAAACACTATATTTACACCACTGTTGTGCAGCAGCAGGATAACTAGTGATATCAACAGAGCCTCTGTGAAATGAGTATTTTTTATAATCAAGCAGGAACAGATGACAAAACATGCATATCATGAAATTCACAAAGAGGAACTGGAACCAAAGACAAAAGATGACTGCCAAAATCCTGCAAACAGAAGGTTTGATGGGTAGAGTCAAGCTGGACCCATGCTAATCACAGAATCAGAGCAATGTGGGACAGGAAGAGACCTCAGAAAGCCAAACTGTCTGTCCCAGTTTGGTGGTACCCTGCATATTTTGTTTGCAGGCTGCATTTCTGCATCCAAATTTTTAATGACAGTTTAGACAGGCTGGGTGATATACTGATTAAAAGGCCTACCAGATACATCTTCCCAGTGTGACAATGAATGGATTTAATAGCTTCTCCTCTGGTCCACAAGGGATTGAAAAATCAGCCCAAGCCTGTGGAGACTATATTTGTGTTACTTCTGCATGGTGTTCAATGAGGTTACCATGCAGGATGGGCCTTCTCAAAGTCAGGACACACATTTATTTCTTCCCTAAACCACACGGCCAAAAATACCACCAGTGAAGAGATGTAAATTGCCTTCCTTGGAAGTCTGTACTGGCTGTTTTGCCTTAACCACACCACCTTCTTACATACTTAGCTTAAGATTGATAGATTAGCACATTCACATGGTGTATTTTTTGGCAGCTTTGGACCGCATTTTCTCCTGCCTGCCTCCACTTTGCCGAGGCAGCCACCGAAAGCCAGGCCCTGTGTATCCCTGGGGATCCCACCTGCCCCACCAAGCTGCGAGGAAGCTTTTGCAATCCTGCCTTGCAAAACATTAATCTCCCACTGGCCCCTTCAGGGTCTGCGCACAGCGAGGGTCTGATTCAGGTTAATCCAACCGAAGGGAACAACCAACACCGGGACCCACCACCGCAACGCTAAACCCCATGTCAGTCCACCTGAGCCACGCTTGCCGCCCGAAGGCTCCCTACCCCGAGGGGAGCAGGCGGTGTGTGAGGCGGCTTCCCGGGCGGCACGGCGGGGGCTGCCGGGCTCCGCTCCGCGCTGCCCACCCCGGGCTGCCGCTCTGCAGGGCGGCGCCGCTCTCACCCATTCCCATCCCCTGCCGGGGCGGTTTCTCACCACAGCGAGTAGGAGACCCCCCGCCACGCTACTGCTGCGAGCCCTTGGGGGTCCGGCTACTCCCTCCCTGTGCCGCTTACCTTGGCGGGCTGGGGAGGGGGCCGCCGGCTCTCGGAGGCTCTGCGAACAGGAAGCGCGGGACGGCGAGGCGGCTCTGCCCCGGCACGGCGGCTCTGCCCCGGCACGGCGGCTCTGCCCCGGCACGGCGCGACCTCGCTCGCCCTCAGCCTGTGGGGAAGTGGGGCCGCCCCGCGGGCTGCCGGGCGCCCCGAAGCGGCCACCTCCGCGGGAGCCGCCCCGGGGGACGCAGCGCCGCCCTCCGCCTTGGGCCGGGGTGCATCCGCCCCGCAGAGCCCGCGCAGGAGACGGTCTGCTCGGGCTGTGAGAGCCCTTCTGCGGGGGCAGGGGGAGCCTGGTCCGCTCCCTGTGACGGCTGCCCCTCGCGGGGACTCGACGCCCACCCGAGGGCTGTGGAGAACTGGGCGGCCGCGTCCCCTCCGTGCTGTGCCGAGGCCTCCTCCTCCCCAGAGCCTCAGGGGCACCTGGGCTGTCCGCAAAATGGAGCCTGAGGATCGGCTTGGGAAGCTGGAGGCCCAGGCGGAGAGGCTGTGAGCGGTGCCGAGGGCAGCCCAGCCCAGCCCAGCCGAGCCTCCCCTGCTCCGCTCCTCTCCTGCGACCGCTCCTGGGTCACCTCAGCTCGGCCCGGTGGCTCTTGGCAGGGCAGTGCTGTCAGGTGCCCTCTGGTCTTCAGACAGAAATGTGTTTCCTACCCCACTACGTTTAGTGACTCTACATCTCTTTTAAGCAATGCTGCCCCAAGGCAGCAACTTACTTTTATGGCAGTTTTACATCATTTTGTAACATTGCAAAGTGCTGCTTTGAAGTGTATTTGGATTTTTTTTCACTGAGTAGAAATAATTTGATAACATGTTAAAGTCCATAAAAAGACAGGGAGAAAAATATTCAGGGGTTTCCATCTGAAGTTAAAAAGGCAAAGTTCAGTTAGAAAATTCAGTGCAGCCTTAGTGGGATTAATGTAATCAAGTTAAAAAGATGAGATTCTACATGCTGCGGGCAGCATGCAAAGAGACCCCTCTCCTGATCTCAAATCCTGTTTTCATTCTCCATAACTCTGCCAAACCAATGCTTTTAGCTAAATATTTTCTTAGATATCTAAGGCACTGACAGTGTGAATGAAGGTGAAGATGTCACCATCTCCTATTTGTTACTTTAGTTTAGAAAAGTCATCAGGTAGTTTAGCTTAATCTTACATTTACGGGCAATTTATATTAAAGCATCAGGTTTTGCTTCAAAGCAGCCAAGAAATCCCATGTTCTGTTCCTCCAACACTGCTGGAGATAAAATAATTATAGCAGAAGGATGGTAGCATCTTAAATTATCACCATGTTTTGCACAGCAAATATGTTTCAATACTTTAAGGGGCAATTGCTTTGAAAAATTCCAGCTGAAACAGCTCAGCCATATTTAAAAATGTATTTAGGGAATAGTATGTTGTTCTGCTCAAGTTATTTAAAAAAAAACCAAGTTATTTCACTGAGAAGCTGGTTAAAATTTACTAGAGACTTTGCTGAGGTCAGAACTGTGTCTTTGGCCAGGCACGTGAAAATGCATCTAAATTTGGCAAACTTCTTAGCATTTGAAAAATCATGCACCTAGTTAATAAACAGTTGTTAGCTTGGCAGCTTGGGAATCTGAGATTCCATGGATACTGCGTATTCTCTTTGCCTCCTTTCTTTGCAGTTGCTCTTTTTGGCTTTTGTGAGCATTGTGGTGCCAAGGAAAGATTCATTGGCAGTTAACTTTTTTTTTCATTGTCCCAAAGTCAATTTTCAAATCAGCAATTTGCAGTGAATACTGCATATATTAAAAGAATAATATTTGATGGTGTATTTTGTAGTCAGAAAGTGTTATTTCAGTTCTATATGCAACCTAGCCATAAAATGGCCACACCCTGATTACACTAGTGGTTTTGCACTTATTTTTGCTGCTGTTGAAATGTGTGACCAATATATTTGTTATGATAATGTAAAAAACATTCATTCTGCTTGTACAAATGAGCTTTTTGTTTTCTTTGTGTCTAGATTTGTTCCTGTCCTCTCAGAGCATCCTGAAATAAGGCTGAGAAAGTTGAATGGCAGTATTTTCCAGCTCTCCTTGTACCTGGCTGTAACAGGTAGGCATCAACCTCTTGAAGAGCGACAGTGGAGATGAGAATGGCGCATCTCTAGAAGGCAAGGAGAAAACTGTAGAAAGCCCAGAAAATCCGGAATGCTATCTGAGAAGTTTTTTGGCTGCATCCAGGAGTGTGAGCATTGTGCTCCAGTGGGATGGGTGGAGGCCACTATGTCTTCATGAGGAAGAAATGTGGTGAGGGAAGCACTGTAGTAGATATGGACTTGATTAACAGTGTGTGTCTCAGAGAGAGGCAAAGTTTGTGGCAGGAGCAGGTGGAAATATGTAATGCTTCCTAATCTGTTTTATCCTCTCTCAGCTAAAACTAATGTGGAACAGAATCATTCCCCTGAATCCCGGCCTTCCATTCTGCTCTTCTCCAAAAGCTTTTTGTTTTCTAATGGAAAGAAGTGACACACGCCCCACCCACGTTACAATTGTGTGTCTCACAGCAGTTGCATGACTCAAGATCTAACACATGCAATTACAAATCATTCTTTTCCTTTTCTTATCATGGGAGAGTAGATCACTGGGTAGATATGCTGCCATTATACACCCGCAGCTCACTGTGGGAGGGAGCTTTATTAACTCCCACAGTCGTTGTGGATTGCATTTCATTGTAATGTCAGTTTCTGTAAAGCAGCAGATAACTTAGAGTAGAACCTCTGTTTTCAAAAGGTGACAGATAGGTATGTTCCTAGTGTCAGGAAAACAGAGTTTCATTGGCAAAAAAAAGTAATTTTTTTACCAGTCACAGTCACAATATGTTTGGGATTGGAAGGGACCTCAGAAGGTGATCTAGTCCAATCCCCCATATATGCTCTCCCATAAGTTTCATTTACATCACTTTATACACTGATAATGACATGACTTCAGAGACTGACCTTCGTTTTCTCCAGGGGGTAAATGTGACACCACACTAACCCAGATCTTACCTGCCCAGAGAAACGCAGGGTCGACCGATAGCCCTCAGCATTGTGAGTGGAAAGGCTGCAGATATGTAAAATGTTGCCAAGCCATTGTGCCACTGGTTAAGCGTAAAATAAGGAAAATCAATATTAATCAGTATATTAATTAGATATTTTGTCATAGCAAAACATAAAATACAATTGAAAGGTTTCTTTGGTTTGTTGTTATTTAAAAAAACCAACTTTCAGTACGATGGAAGAACGAAGATTTTGATCATAGAAGTCAAAGGCGTAGATACAAGTTACAAAGTAGGATAAAAAAGTATCAGTGTAAGGCAAGCGATACCTATAAGGATGGAGTATCCGTTTTTCAAGTAGTGCTCTGCAGATACTGTGAATATATTTGGTGCAGTGGCTGAGTGATCATCTTGGGTACGCCAAATAATTTCTTCCACCAGGACATTGTTTTTTCCAGAAACCTAAAAGAGGTTACAGTTAGTGTGAAGTGAATTACAGCACCACATCAGACTGTGATGTTTGGAAAAACGTCTATCTCTGTTTGGCATCTTCCTAGATGATAAGGCCAAAAGATGAAAGTACAGGGATAAGCAAGTAGCAAGTATAGGTCGTATATTCTTCCAATAAGAATTAATACTGTTTGACACTGTTTGTTTTTGTTTTGTTTGGGGTTTAAATATATATATATTCCTTTGTGATTGTGCAATACTGTGGAAGATCTGTAACTGTAAAACTTCCTATTACAAAGATGGTAAGCTCTCATTGGGGAGTTTATATGGAAGAAATTACCAAAAATAGCTTTTAAAAAATCACAATAAACCAAATTTAAGTACAATTGCATTGAATACAGAGGCTAATTAACAAGTGCATTGCGTATAATTCTTTAAAATTATAACAAATTAAGAAACTAAAACTCAATGTGCTAAAGAGCAGGTATATGGCCAGATTAATTTCTTTCTGTCCATCTGCCCTTCCGTCCTTTTGGTGGCATCTTTCAGTGACTCAAAACTGAGAATACCATTCTTTCTCCATAACTAGTAATACGAAAGCCTATATGGATTGTTTTTTTACAGTGGAAAACCAAAAGCAAAAGAAAACCTCAACAGGGATGAAAAGCTGAAGAAGAGGTTCTAAGTCCATCTGGAGATGTCAGCAGTGAAGCTAGCAAATTCACACTTTTAACTGCAAGGAATTAGGACAGAAGTGTTTCTGAAAAGTTTATGATCAAAGCTTAGTTACTAGAGTTCTGCCCACCATGATGATTGGAAGATGGATTTCCACCCTTTTTCTTTTTCCTCTGGGTACAGTATGGCCTCAGGTTGGTCAGTGGCTTCCATTTCTGTGTATACGATATTTTCAGGCAATGATTTACATGTCCAGGCTTCACACTGTTAAAATGTCAAAGGCCTTGATTCAAAAGCCAGAGATGTCTGAGGGAAGCCTTTTTCCCTCGGTTCAATGGGGTTTAGATCAGAGCCAGAGTTTTCCAGCCCTCATGTATAAATACCAGTGTGTGTACATCTGTATTTCTTGTGACTGTTCATACATAGCAAATATATATCACTTTCTGTTCTTCAGAAACATCTATTCAAGTCAGCTCACTTCTTCACTATGAGACTTGAGCATCTGACACAAATTGCAGCTAAGGTAGGGAAAGCCTGACTACTGTATCTTGTTTATTATCTTTATTAATCTTGTGATAAAATGAAATTGTCTGAACCCTGAAAAGGAAACCTGTAAGTGTTGTGAAACGGAATATTGAAATCTCATCTAAATTATTCAGAATGCTGTTTTTATTAACTAGAAAATTGTAACCTGAGGGTCTTAATTTGAAAATGTCAGCAATTGTTATCATAATTATTTCTTTAGTTTTACAAGATTAGACTTTTAGCTAGTGCTCAGAGAAATATGTACAAAAGTTAGCTTTATGAGAAGCATAATTTTAAACTGGACATTTGATTTTATTAATGTGATGTGTTAGATTTCACATGTATGACAAACTAAGCATGCCATGAGCAAGGTTTTGAAGCTTCTTACTGAAGTGAATATAAAAGGTTTTTGAAGACAAAAGAAGATGGAATTACCTGGCTCCATTAATAGAAGTAAATTAATGATGTATTTTACTTGTTTCAAGCTGTTCGACCCTTACTCACTTCTTTCCTCTGTGATTTGTTTCCCTATGCACTTTTTTCCCCTGATTGTTAAAACATTGTAGGCATGATTTATATAGGTAGAGCATTCATTTGAAGTTTCCTCCATCCAAAGGTCAACCTGTGTTAACTCATGTGAGAGCCAGCTCTGAAGTTGCTTCTCTGATCACACCAGTGTTAAATGTTCTCCTTTACTTGCTCGTTACATTCACATTAATATTAAAATTTACCCCTTTGCCTGGAGGCCCCATGAAAAACCTTTGAAACACGAATGGTCTTATTTTAACTACACAATAGTAGTTGAAAACATATTTATTTTGAGATTTTTTTCTATTATTCAGGGTTCAAAATAAACCTGTATATCCCCTCTTCTCATCCCCCCTGCCCTCCTCCCCACTCCCCCTGTTTTCACAGTGTTTTACAGAAAGCTTTATGGAAATATTTGTCAGTATTTTTTGCTTGTCAGAAAATATCGCCCAAATCCACACATGTATTCACTCATCTCTCCACCTTAGTGAGTATTTTCCAAGTCCAAATGTTAGGTTACATCTTTTTGCACATGCATTTGATTTTCTGTAGCTGCATGTCAATATTAGGTTGCAAAGTTATCTGCTGTTTATGTCTGTCACTTACGGTATATGTATAATGTATAGCATTTGGCCAGTCATAATGTGTGTATAGGGTGAGGGGTAGTACGAGGAAAGCAGCACTATAAACTAGCTCTATTTTCTGTTATGAAGTAAGAACTGGAGGTTTTACAGAATCCCTTGTTTCCCATCAGTGTAAGCACTGTCTGCAAGGAACTGATGGAAACCTTCAGAAATAGTCTTCGGACCTATTTTTTTTCTACGGCAGAAGATCCCAATAGTTCCTGCAGAACTGTGAGGTGTGTGGCCCTTACTGCTCATAAGGGAACAAAGTAGGAGGCAGAACTTGCCTCAAGTCCATAAATTAATATGGAAGCAGATGGGGAAAACTGATAGAGTTTCATCGTCTTGCCCCACCTCGAAGGTAGGTGTGTATAAAATTAGCTCATGCATATGAAATTATCAGATGAATTTGGGTACACAGACAATCCTTCCTGGTAGGGCCCAGTGAGCCAGACCAAGTGATATCATAGCAGTGCAAGTTAAGTGTACAGAAAAGGTACATGTAATAAAAATTTGAGGCTAAGAGCTTTGTCACACCATGACAGCTTTGTCCTGTCTTGGCCACCTCAGAACATGATATTCAATTTTTGTAAGATATAGGACAATTGCTAAGTGAATAAGTGTTCATCACTTTCCACCCTACCACAATCTTGTATGGTGAATGCAAAAGGAAAAGCTACCTGTTAGAGGTTAACACATTGCAGCGGTGGTTTCAGCTCATGCTGGATGGCTTACACCACTGCTGATAAATAAGATTGCCAGGGAACTTTAGTATTTCACTTAAGTCCATAAAAATTTGGCTCCATAAAATTGTAGATTTTCTGAAGAGTAGTACATTTCCTGGTCAAGGAATGTACATATGAGCTCTGAATATTACTATTATGAATTTGGAGACCTTGACCTTTCTATTCTGTCTTCTATAGCTCTCCATGGCCTACAGTTAGTGCTATGAGCCAAGCAAGAGTCAACGTGAGACTCTCCTTCCACTCTGCAAAGAAATGAGATCACCCTGTGGCCAGTTACATCACTTTTACTCAAGACAAGCATCTCACATGATTCACATGAGCATATGACAACGAATGATTTACTGAGACAGATGCAGTAAGCTAACAGTGTTTTCCAGATGATGTTGATGATACAGTTTTCCATAAAATACGAGTTCTATTTGAGTTCAATAATATGTAAAAGAGGAACTTGCCAATGGCATTGTGCTTCCTTTGGTAGCTTTTTCCAATTTTTAATTTAGTAGGAGGAAGTGAATTCTCACTTCCTCTTCCATTTAATAACTCAAGTTCCTACACTGCACAGTTGCAATGTGTGGTTTGTAGTATCTTTAGAATATGGTTATAAAATTTTAAATACTGTCATTTTTTTTAATATGATAGTCCAATTGTGTCCAATTGTCGAATGTTTGTATTCTTGCCTAGTGACACAATCATCTCCTGACCACAACAGAGCTTTCTATGAGAATTAGGTAAAGCAAGCTTTGACCCAGCAACAGTAGTTAAAATCATTATACAACTTAAGTATTCCAGCCAGAATCATAGGCTTTACTAGTCTTCCATGATCCTGGGGATGAAGGTTCCAGTGTACTAGCTATCTATGTCAGTGGCAATTATAAGAGGTTCTTGCAGGACGCATTAAGGCAGGATGCGGTTTTGGGTAAAATTTTTGCACAAAGTATTTCAAATAATGTAGCTTGCCTTTGAGAAAACTGTTCCTTCTCCTCTAAAGGTATGATAAGCATGAAAGATCTTTTGGCTGATAATGTTTCTCTGAAAGTAAGAAGATTATTTTCTCAAATAGACTTAACAAATAACTTCAAGCTCTTAACCAATTTTGCCCAAGATTTTCTGGAAAAGGGGTGTGTTCTGGTTTATGGCTGTATTTCAGCAAAACAATTAAGGAAGTGCTTGTCCTGTACCCATGTTCAGTCCACCATGTTTGGTGTTTATACTCTGTGCTTTCTTATTCATGTTGAGGTTTCTGTTTCTGCTCACTTTTCTGCCTCAGTAATACTATTCTCATCTCTAGGATTATTCTTGAGCATATTTCAAATTGGTTGTGTACTCTTCACATTTCACTCTTCAGTATTATTTTTGCTAATTTTCAAATGAAACCCCTTTGCAGCTGCATTTAGATTATGCCCAACTGACAGAGACCTTTCCAAGTACCACCAGCAGCAGTAAAGTAGCAAGTATGTGTATTACATTGTCCCTGGATTTCCAAAAACCTTTTGAAGAGGCTTTTTAGGAGTTTCAGATGTGAAGAATAGGACATGAAGTCTATTGTAAATTTTAATAAATGGACCCACAAGAGATGAGAGCTGATGACTCTGTAGTGACAGAGAGGTGGTGTGGAATGTTGAGAGTCTACAGAGGGACTTGAAAGTGAAGATCAGCAGTTTGTGTTTGATATAAGTGGGAAGCCAGTGCCAGCTAAGGAATGCAGAGACTTAGTGATACAATAACAACATTGAGCCTAGAAGGTAATCTTCAGAATGAGAAAGAATAAATGAGAAGGGAAAGAGCACATCTGGAGACCAAGGGTAGGGATATGAAATGAGATCCTTGCTTCAAGCTTTGGCCTATGGAAAAAGGTTGCCTATTTAAGTGCTGCAAAGAAACAATCAGCAATTGCCAGACACAGCTGATCTGGGAGGATCTGGATGCATGTCCAAGTCAAAGATGATGCCCAGTTTACAGCATGGAAGGAAAGCATATGGAAGCAAATATTTTCTTAAATCTCTTCATTGGCTCAACCTGAGCTTGAGTTGACAACTGGATAAAGAGAAAAGTTGAAAAGCATACATTTCAAGTGAACCTGGAACATATAAATGTGCATTCCAAGTAAAATCAGCAACTGGCATGCACTGATTTTTGAAGCAGTCAGTATTGTCACATACATGGTATGCACTTGATTTGTTACTTGTGAAGGCTGTGAAAAGCAAATTCTACACTTTGCTCTGGTGGCAGAGTGTTGTAACTGTAATAGGACTTCTAGAGACCAATGCAGCATCTTTAATCTTATTTTTTTTCTGTATTCAGTTTTCTTTTTCTTTCCTGTGCAGAAATAATTCCTTGCTCTATGATACAGACATAGAAAAGGAATGTCTCATTTATGTGAACGTACTCCAGAAAAAGTCTTAAACATTTACAACTTTGTGAATATGTTCTTGTCTCATAAATTGAGGATAGTCTTGCTTGACAAACACTTTTCCTTTGTAAAGGTCATATGAAATGTAAAGTCTAATCCTCTTCAGCTAAAAATGAAAATTTCCATAGGTTTAATCTTTCTGTGGGCTTCTTTTCTTCTAGTATCTCTGGGTCTTACATTCTCCAATGCCTCTGCCTCAAACATTTGTAGCGGGTAAGGAAGCCTGCTCTGTCCCTTGAAGCACAGAAGACTGGTAATAAAGCAATGGAGAGTGAGGTAAAGGAGCTAAATTGGGGTGTGGAAGACCTGAGTTGTTTTTCCAAGTCTGCCACTGGACATTTGTATCTAGGTTGCTAAAGGCATTTAAAGCCACCTAAAAATGTCAGAAGAGCTAAATGTCACCTCGCATTGTAAAAAATATTTGCGTGCCATTAACTATGTGACTGTGCCTAAATGCCTGGAAATCTGCACCTTAACTGTCTATGAATCAAATCCTTACGGGTGAAGAATGGGAAGGGAACATTTCTTTAAGTTTCAGATGTGTTCTGAACATACCTGCATTGAACTGTGACATTCCCAGCAACTCTGGCCAGTTATGTATCTCAGAGAGCTAGATAGGTGATTAACCACAGCACAGAAACTCTAATGAAAATACTGAGCAAACACAGAATGTAGGTGAAACTAGTGTAGTACATGAGAAGAAAGACACAGGTATGTAGCCTGCTCAATGACCTTTTGCTTTATAGAAACAACATTTTTGCCAGGTTAATATTATTTCTAGAAACAGAGGCCAAACCAAACATTCTTCTTGGACTATCTGATGAAAATCTATCTTGAGTAGAATAAACTCAGCTGGGTCTTGATCAATCAGTGTTTGAAACATTTCCAGTTTGACTGTTGAAGTGTTTTTTTGCCAAAACCTTAGGCTTTAAATTTATTTTAGAACTACATTGTTGAGGAAAAGTCTTTGTAATTGATCCTAGACTATTTTTAGGATTACCAAAATAAGGTCTTGGGTCTTGGTGGTGGGCAAATAGCCATACTGAAAAAAGATCCATAAACATCTCACAGCTTGGAGCAAAGATCAATGTAAACTATTTACAAAGGGTATTTGAGAGACCACCAGTCACTGGAGCATTATTAAGAACCTCCTGAGTTACTGTGCAGAATTCTGTACTAGGAAGCAAGGAAGCTAATTTGCTTTTCTCTTACACAGCAAGAGTGTAGTTCCTCTCTTAAGGAGAAAGCTAAGTTCTTATTGATAGAAAGGCACTAAGATAATAAGGGATGTTTGTTTTATAATAGATTGGAAAACACACAGAGCACCTGATTTACATCTGTTGTAAAGCTCCTTCACATGGGGTGAATGAGGATCAAATCTACAGTATTTAATAGCTTAAACAGCCTGAATTTAGTTGTCTTTCTGAGAATAAACCCCCTTATTCAAAAAATTTAAGCTTGCACATGGAAATGCCCAGGTCTAAATTGTCAGCAGCTGCAGTGCTGCCTATCTTTACAAAAGCCATTTGTGGCAAAACCCTTTCCTTGGGTATGTCTGAAAAAAAACTTTCCTATATATGAAAAACCTGAGTTGTTCTTGGATGAACAAAGATAAAGAACTGGAAACCTATAAATGCTCCATGGAATCACTTCTGTGGTGTTGCTCCCCTTGCTAATCTGAAAACTAGAAATTCTCATTAATTAGAAGAAAGGAAAAAAGTGGCCGTAGCAATTATTTCAACTGCAGTTTTCTTCCCATTTTCACGCTGAAGGCAAAAGGCACCAAGATGCATTCCCATCTTTCTTGTAACTCTGCAGCCTGGCTTTTTTGAAATTACAGTCCCATAAGTTATGTGCATAAAAATTATCTGGGATCTAGCTGTTTTCTTTTTTGTTCTCTTCAGCAGCATTGAGGCTGAATGGTGGTATTTTTCAGCACTAGTGAAATACAGACAATGTTCAAGATTTTGTCATTTTGAATTCCAGGTTCAAGCCTCCATTTTTAACAGTGTTTGCACACTTGTCTAAAACAAAGTAGAAAAATTACTGGATTCATACTGGATGTGTCTCTAGTCTGGAGTGCTCACTGGAAGATTTCACAGCTAACACTTTCTTTGGTTAGATTTCATTTTTTCATTGTTGGCCAGTGCTTGACATAGTCCTTTTTTCTGACTCTTTGACATAAAATGATAAGAAGGAACATATGTTGCCAAAATCTTTTGAAAAAGTATATAATTTCAAACACAGTGGGGTTTTTTTGTGAAGTTTCAAGGAGACTAATCTTAACAGAATCCAGAATCTAAAGTAAAATATACACAGGACCATCTTGTTGTACTTCCATATTGACAAGTTCTGGTTCAGAAGTTTTGGAAGTGAATGTTAGATTTCTTAGTCTGTTCTTTTTTATAACACAAGTCAAAAGCCTCTACACACATGGCCTGTACTAAGCCAAATATGTCTTGTTTTGGAAAAACATTGTTTTGTGATTTGAAGACTTTTAAAGATAAGGAATCCAGTCTTGCACCCAGCTAGCTCCAAATTTTCTAAGGGCTTGGGTTTTTTTGTACTTTGGTTTTCTGCATGAAATCCTGACACTATTTATAGCTCTGGGTGCTTTACCATTGACTTCAGTGGATCCAGAACCTTTTACTCATTTTTCACTTGTATTAGCTTTTAAAAATATTTTCTTTAACCACCATCTCTATTCCCTCAGGGCTCTTTGATGTTCCTAGAGTAGCTGGTACATTTTAGTCCAACCTATACCATGCTTACATATGTTTACTTTTGCAGGGGCCATGGAGTTTTGATAGGTGGTAACTTGCCAGTGATTTATTTTATAGCAAACATTTAACACATAAGCATATACAAAACCCAAACTTTTATTAAGACTGCAAAATAAAACTTTTATGACTTAGGAAATGCCAGAATTAAGACTGCTGATGTAAATTAATTTCTGTCACATTCTTTGCGTACAGCATATAGCTTTTCATCTGGCCTCTACGCTTTTTTCCACAGACCACTGTCAGAGGCAAAAACCTACCTGAGTATGTAGCAGTTCAAACAGCTGAAAACTGGCAAAAGTATAAAAAACTCAAACTAGATCTTGTAATGGGAAAATCTGAGACTGTTTTACTAGTAAATGATTAATTTCTGCTATTCCTGTAATGAAAAAGAGAGACAGCAGATTAAATTTGAGGTTGTCCTCTAGCCATTAGAAACAACATAGAGCAGGAAATACAGTCATTAATATGGAACAGTTAGGTACCTCTTGCACTACATGATGTTTATTTAAAAACATTATTTATGTCCAGCAGGAGACCCTGCTCCACAGTTCATGGTGGCCCAAGTGTACATTATTGTGATATACCTCAAGCACCTCTCTTAGTAAAAGACCTTCTGTATGATGGCTCATGAAAACAATAGGGTCTTCCAAAACTTAACTCTGGAGTTGCTCAAGAGAAATCTTTTCTTATCACTTGCATGCTGTTCCCACGACCACGATCTAGGGACCTTGTGGAACAAGACAGACTCCTCATTAAGGTGGTTTGATCAGGAGAACTTCTGGGTAGCCTGGTAATCTGTATTTAGCTATAAGCCTTCAGAGTAGAATGCAAAAATCCCTGTCCAAGAAACTGTCTCTCTCCAAGCATGAATACATCAAGGATTCTGTGCTGTGCTGCTAGTACTTACGTGGCGTTACTGGAGGAGTGCAAGCAGAAGGTGACCCAAAGATTGTACTTCAAGATGCTGAGACTTGTAGTGCCAAACTAATGCTGATCAGCTAGTGTAGCCAAGACTGAGATGTTTTTTATCATTGTGTCATCCAGCTATGCATGCATCTCTTTGGAAACGCCATTCTGCTGGAATGTTTTCTGTCAAAAGTTACTGGTTCATTGAGAGTGAAACATTTCATGAAAGCTTATCTCAGCAAGCCTTATAATGGAATACAGATAACTTTCGATAGTTTTCTGCTAGGTGAGTCAGCTGCCAGTTTTCCATTCAGTGAGATCTATGTGTGGTGGCCTCTTCCTAGACTCAGAGATCCAGGGAATATAAGAACCTCCTGGTATTCAGGGCTCCACTGCTCTAGAAGAAATAATTGTTTTTTGGAAATGCTACGGATCTTTGTTTCTCAAATGAAGGTGCTACTGGAATGTCTGTTTCCTAGGAAATATTTTAACTGTTTTCATCCTAAAATGGAACAAATTAATATTTCAAAGTGGTGAGATTTCTCAGAAAATGTAAATTCTGAGCTGTGACCAATTCTAACCCTGAGCAACCTCTAAGTATTCGTAGTATGCTCCGGCTGTAAAATCCTAGAATGGGCAGAGTCTGAGAGCCTGAAGGATTATCCACATGGCAGATACAGCTTGCTTGGAGGAAGCAGTTGCAACACAGAGCACATCTGCAGAGCTGTATTCAGCCCTGTGAGCCAGTGATGAGCTAATTAGCACTGTGAGCAGTGAGCTACATTGGGTTGTGGAAACAGTGAATTAGTATCAGTAACCTTTCAAGTTGAGGTGTGTGCATTCTCCTGCTCAGGTACAGTACAATTAAGAGCTACATTGTGAAAAAGATCCAGTTTTCTCTCAAGAACTGGAGAAATACGTTTGTATTTCTTGCCTTTGTACTATTTTAACTATAGAAGTTACAAAGACTAAATTTGTACTATGAGCCTAATTTGTTGTGCTTTTTAAATCGACTTCTACAAAAATTATTTTAGGTGATTCCTTAAAATTTTTTGGGTAATCAAGTCACTCCCAAACTTACTTAGAGGTATTGATACCAGTTCTTTATGGAGGACATAGCAGAGAGAAGTACTACTTCAGTGACATGGCGCTCTCCTCTAAGGTATAGTTGCATGCCATTTCGCATGACATAAAATCATTCAAGGAAAGAAGAAATAAAAGCTTGAGGTCTATCCACTCTGTATCAGCAACTGTAGGTGATGGCTTTTTTAGGAGAAACTTGTCAGTCCCTAAGTGTGTACTCTTAATCAGTTCATCTATACTTTGATTAGTAATTCAGATTGCTAAGTTAGGTATGACTGTAAAGCCTGTAGGGTTAAACAATTGTAGTACATCGCTATTGTAAAAGACTGTAAAAGGCAGAAAAACAAAATGGGGTTTCGATGGCACCTGTCATGGAATTTTTCACACACTGCTGCATGGTTAAACTAGAGATTTAAGAAATCATGTTAATGTATGACTGCTTTGGTTGTTTTTTGTTATCCATATTGCAAAATACCGTCCAGTTTAAAATATGGTTGATACGGGCTTTTGCAAAATACCTTCTCAGGTAGAGAGCACACACACAAGAACACTTTGCAGCATTCAGCCGCCTCAACTGGTTAGAAACAAGGAAACAAGCACAAAAAAAAAAAAAGTGCCGCTCAGGTTTTGACAAAGCAAATGCCCTTTAAGGAAGCGGGGGGGTCTGGGCCTCGCTGTACGGCCTCGAGAGACCCCAAACCACCGGCCATGGGGAGCAAAACCGGAGGGGAAAGGCGGGGAAGTGCGGGGGCAGCGACTTCCTCGCTCGGGCTGGGGACGGGACAGGCCGGGACAGGATGGGACAGGCCGGGCCGGGCCGGCGCGGGCTCCTGCTGCCCCCTGCTGGCCCCGACCCGGCCTCGCCCGGGCGGGCTCATGGCCCCTCAGGCCCCCTCAGCGCACTCAGCCCCCGGCGGGCTCCGGCCGGCCCTGAGGAGATGCCGAGGGTCTGTGAAAGGGCTCAGCCATCAGTGAGGTGGATTTCGAGACGGCCCAAGCCCACCTCCTGCTGCGCGGGGCGGGCTAGAGCTGCTGCGTCTGCTTGAAGATGGAGCTAAGCATGCTGATTTTGGGTCCTTTCTGGGTCCATGTGCTGCTTTGGAGCAGCACGGCGGTTTTGAAGCAATTATCCGAGTCTTCTTCACCCATTGCAGAGCTTGCAGAGCATGTCCCTCTTGGAGGAACCTAATGCATATGCTGTTTTCTGGACAACCACTAAATGGGCACCAGCATCGGATGAGAGATGTAGGGGTCCAGATCAATTCTGTATGAATTTCAGTCACTGCAAAGTCTGAAGTTCCCTCCCCAAACTATATAAAGTATAGATGTAGGGGCCTCTTTACCTGTTTCTTTGATCTGAAGCACTCCTGTTGTGCTAGTGACCACGGCCAATCTGAGAAATGCTATGAAGAGAAAAAAACCCAGGAAACAACAAAAAACCTTGCACCAAACCATCTTGCAAACATGTGAAGTACGGGCTCTCCCTGCTTACAGAGAGCCAGTGCAGGGAAAGAAAGCAGGAGCTGGATAGGTACTGCTTTATAGGTACTGCTTTATGTGCATTGACATACAAGTCACAGACTTCAGTTTGGATCTTTGGCAGGTTTGCCGGGTGACTTGGTGGCACCTATGGACCAGTAGACAGTACCTACAAATGGTGTCATATAGCTTATATGCCACGTGCTATACGTCAGAACAACGTCTTCCCTGCTTCCCCCTGCCTCCCCATTTAATTGATGCACAATTTTTCAAAAATAAAGGACAGCATACATATGTTTATGCTGTTTGTCAAACTGATGGAAGCATTTCACACTGCTGCATCCTGCAGTATACACATTTCCAAAATCAAAATTCATGTTTGCAGTATCACTGATATGCTATTTGCCTATTTAAAGGCACTTTTCTCCTGCAAAAATACTGTTATTAAGATTCACATTTCAAGTTAAATTATGTTCTTAATTTCCCCAGCAGTATATAAACACCTCAGTTTCACTAGAGTTGCTCTTGATTTATGCTGTGATTGAGGACATCACACGTCTCACGTCATTTCATTAATTATTAGACTGCAGGTGTAGCTAGCTGGGAATCATCCCCAACTCTATAGCTTTTCTATGTCATTTCTGAAAATGATCCAAAGATGAGTTTACATCTTAGGTAGCTTTATATGCACTGTCATGGCTCCCCCAAATAATACAGCTGCAGTAGCAATGTACTGGCTGCAAAGTACAGAACTTGAGAAACAGAACTGCCAGAACTTGAGAAAATTACAGAGATATTAATTTAGAAGAAAAAATTAGCTCATGAAAAGCTCCATCATATCACAAGTGGGCAGTAGATTCCCTGGAGGGACAGATTCTGGAGGTTTATCCCTATTTATTCCATATCTTTTTGTGGTAGAGCCGTTGGAAACCATAGGAAAAACTAGGACCCCTCAGGAGTAGTTGACCCCAGAGTCCTTCAGTTGAAAATCAGGGCAGAGAGTCAAGGAACTGTTGGGTGTTTTATGTAGGACTTGGTCTGGCAAGGCTTCCAGGGTTCCCTGTTCTGGGCAGGAATCCTGAAACTTGGCAGGTCACCAGCCCCGCAGAATTCAGCAGGGGGTACCATCCCTCTGCGCATCTGGAGCCTTTGCTGCTGCACAACATTTCAGTTTTGACAAGCTGATGTTTTCAAAAGAAATAATGCTTAGTCAAAAAATGGCCAGCCAGTTATAAGTGATCTATTTGTTATGCTTTTTCTGTAGCAAGGGAAACAGTACATCAGCCAGTCTGGATTATAAAATGGAGATTCCCAAGTTCCAAATAGAATGGGGGCGAGTAGGGAGGGACAAAGTGCTGTTTCTCCTCTTTCCTGTGTAACTGATAGCAAAGAGACCGTGTGAGAGCATTGCAAAGATACTGTGAGAGGCGGTTTACATGAGTGTGAGCTCGTGAATAGATGGAAGCTGAAGATAATAAATCAATAAAGAGTATTTTCTGTAATTGTTCTTCTGCCCATAGCTATTGTATCCAAGCTGGCCAGATTCCCAAAACCAAACTGCGGCACCGCAGTTAGTGCTGAAGCGGACACATACTTAGTGTCGCTTTCTCCCAGTAGCATGTGGAAGAGATTAGATAAGTGAGGTGGCTCCTGCTGCGGGGAGTTATTCACGCTTCGGAGCACTTGAAAGGTATGCTGATTCTCACACATGGGTGTGAGCGCTGCCAGAACGGGTCTAGGAAAGCTGCTTTATCAAAAAGCAGTACACATCACCACAGCCGCATGGCTGACTTAAAGTCAAAATGAGTCCTTCGCTTCGGCTTACGCTGTGGCTATAGAGAAAACGGCAGCTGCCAAGCGTGGTTATCTTTGATGTAGGTTCCTGACGATCCAAGTAGGAGCCAAGAAATCCAAACTACCAGTAACTTTTTCCAGCCCCGTGAAATTTTCTTTATTGGAAACTGCACCGAGTGTGTTCTTTATTCCTGTTGGTTTGGGGTCATTGTTATTTTATTTTTCCAGGAGAAATAAAACCACTGGGAGTGAAAGACCAGGATTAAAGACGTGTACTTATCCTTGCCGCGGATCTTGGGATAACACTTACTGGGAAGAGAGGCCGGCGGTGCCCGCGGGAGAGCCGGAGACCGGCGGGCTGGGGGGCATCCCCCTCCTCCGCCCCGCCGCCGCACCGGCCAGCCGGGAGGGGCTGGAGGAGCGAAGGAGTTAAAGGGAGGCGCTTGGGAAATCTGATGCTAACGAAGCCCCAGGAATGTTGCACATTTCCATTCCCCTCCAGCTTTCGGAGGAGGTCAGTCCCCGCTGCGGGCAGCCGCTCCGAGGAGCCCAACCCCGCGGCCGCACTTGTTCCGGGCGCTGCCCTGCACCTTCCCGCAGGTTACACCGAGAGACGCCGCGATCGGACGGGACAGGGCGGGAGGCAGTGGGTGGGTGTTGTAAAAAGTTTTTCCCGGATTTGTGGTGCTCTAGCGGGATCTGCAAAACCGAGGGGGAGAGGGATGTGGGTCCGGGGCTGTGCGCACCCCGGGCTGGGGCGGAGGGAGCGGCGGGCTCGGGCCGCTCCGCAGAGAGGGGCAGCTCCCCTGACCCGCCCCGGCCTCTCTTCTCTTGCAGGCGCGGCCGGAGATGCCGGGGAGACGGCTGTGGTGGGCCCGCTGCTGGCTCGGCGTCTGCCTCTCGCTGCTGGGCACGGGAGGCGGCAGCACCGAGCCCTGCCGCGGCCCCTCCTGCGGCGGCGAGGCTCCCCCGCCGCCCTGCCGCGGGGCCCGCTGCGGCGGCAGAGCCGGCCGCCCGACGCGGTCCTTCCTGCACACCGCCACGCCGCTGCGGCCGCCGCAGGGCAAGGCGCCGCCCGCCGCCCCTCACGCCGCCCCGCCGCCCCGCCCGCCGGCCGGCAGCGCCCCGCACCCCGCCGCTAGGGGGGGCGCGCCGGAGGCCTGCCCCGGCGGAGACTGCGCCGCCAACGGCACCCGCCGCGACTGCCCGGGCCTGGAGTGCCGGCTGCTGCCCCGCCTGCGGCCGCGGCCCCGCGGCCAGGGCTGTGCCGCCGCTGCCGAGGGCTGCCCCGAGCCCGCGCTGCTGCGAGCCGCCGAGAGAGCCGCCCAGTTCGCGGGGGACGACTTTGCCTACGCCGCTCCCGAGCTGGGCGGCGGCGCCCTGGGAGTGCAGCTCACCTGCGACGTCAAGCCAGGTGCGGGGCCCTGAGGGGGCCGGGAGGGCGGGAGTGGGACGGCGGGGTCCACTGAGCCAAGGGGGCTTAGCATCTCTGGGATGCCGTGAGCTCCTAATTCTGGGAGAATTAGGAGGTGAATCTGGCACTGGTCTTCGTGATGCATGAGGGAACTGCTGCCCTGGCTCCCCTTTTCTCTCCCCTTCATCTCCCCTCCACACACACATGCAAACATAGGAGACCCATAGCAGAGGAAACATGGCAAAATCTTTTTTTAGTGATATTTTTAAACAAATGTAAGACCTGTAACTTTCCCCCTCTTCACAGTCTGGTATTTCTGGTGTTTTTAATTTATAGCAACATCGTACAAAGCTTCAGTGGGTGTGTGTATGTTCCACACTCTGGATGGATGAACTGATGCCATTGGTAAGAAACTTGCTGTAATAGCCAGAAAAAAATGCAGAGCCTCTCTTATTGCACCTCATTCAGAGCACTTCAGAGTCTGTCAATTGATGAGAGCACAGCTCTGGTCACTTCAGTATCCCTGTCGGAAGTCAGGTATGTCCATGATTATACTCACAAGTCAGCAGAAGGTGGTGTGTAGTTGCCTGGCGTGTGGATTAACCTTTATGAAAAGCATCATCAAATCTTAAACGATCACAAAGCAGTTTGGGTTCTGATTTCATGCCTTATCTAAAATATATAAAATGTATGAGGAAGTGTGATATGTTTTGCTCCCCATCAAGGTTAAAAGCTAGTGGACAATGTGAAGATTATTTAAACTTTGTCACATCCATGTGGCTAATTTGAGGGCTGTGGCAGCTTCAGACACCAGAGTGCGATGCAAGCCTCCCGCCAGCACTTAGTGACGATTCCAGTCCCAGGGCTGGGATTTAGTGCCCCCCATGCTTAGTGCAGTGACACTGTCTACCATCATCTTGCCTGATGTTGCTCCCAAATGTCTTACAGAACCTCTTTATGCTCTGTGACCAAAGGTGGATACAAAACAGAGAAGTCAGTATGGTTAGCCTCCATTTTCTTCGCTTCTGTGCTCTCACCACAACTGCCATGCCTCCCTTTTGCAAAAGGATCCAGGGTATTTGCATTTTCTTTGTCCTTATCAAAATCCATCTCTATGTAACACAAGCCCTGGCAAATAATAAGGGCATTCTGCATGGACTGAAAAGAGTAATACTTATTGGATGGTGCTGAAAGCAGACATGCTCTGTCTCCATGAAGGTCTTACAAAGAGCATCCAGCTCAGCATGACCTCTTTCTCCAAACTTCCTTTTACTCTTTGGCCGTCTTTAGAGGATCTGCATCAGTCTGTGCTGCCCAGTCTCCAGTACCATCAGCTATTCCAGCTAACATGGTGAGTTACATGCATCTCTTGTCTCTTAGGCCTTAGGGTTAGGTCCTCTGTCCCCTCTCACGTGCGTTGGAGGAAAATGGAATAAGGGAGATTAAAGCAAAAGGATCAGAGACTGAAGATGCTGGGGATTTTGGAGACTCAATGCAGAGTTCACTGTACTTTTTCAATTTTATGTTCTTTGCAGGCCTGGTGCTGGGTGAAGTCTTGGAGGAACAGAAGTGTGGTTAGAAGTTTCCCTTAACAAAATCCTTGAATGCATCAAGAATGGATTATACCTTATGGCCAGTGGCAGTCATGGATTTGTGCAGTCAGATCCTTCCTGTGGCAAAGAGAAGCATCCTATATGTAAGAGGGAAAGCAGTGTACAGCACTGCCCACTAAACCGCCTCATCTTATGGAAGGCACTGCCGGCATGGAAGCACGCAGTGAGCAAAGCTGTGACAACACATGAACTTCTGTGCATGAGAGAGAGTTTTCAGATGAGGACAACTGCACCCTCGGAAGTTCTCCCCGCTCACTGTTTCTGCCTTGTGGCCAGCAAGTGACACTGGCTGGCACCAGCCCGCACTGGGGCCCACTGCAGCAATCATGACTGCAGTTGATGTGGATGAGACTTGCTGTAGGCATAGTTCTGTCCAGACTGGACAAAGGACATATATACATGTTTCGCCCATTCTAGAGACTGGACCCAGGCCTTTACAAAGCAGCTTTCTCTCCTAGGAGTGGAAGAATAGTGTACTGGATTCGTGAACATTCAGCAGAACTTCCATGTTCTTGGCATCTGGAACAAAAAATAAGTCATGTTGATAGTCTTTGATTTCCTTCAAGTCAGTGTACAGGCAAGCATCCAGTGTTCTGCTCTGCTGCAACCTCTAACATTCTCTGCATTTGTCTGAAACCTTCTTTTGAGCACAGATCCGTGGGTTTCCCACATCAGTGCGGAGAATACCTTGTTCAGTCTCCATTTACAGATGGAGTGGTGGGTCTTGGAAATGAATATGGTTCTCTATAGCAATTCCAGTGTGGCTTGTCTACTAGAACAAACAAAACAACAAAATGTGGTAATGAGACACCTGATTAAGGGAATTGCATTTACCAGGTGTCTAGGGTGAGCTACTACTCAACCAGCGTGCAGTGAACATGACAAGGGCAAGGGCAGGTAGGGATCATGAAGAGCATGTTGCAGTTCCAGTCTTCTGGAGAGCCCTGCTAGGGGAGACTGAGAGTTCACTCAAGAGCTATGCCCACGCTGTATGGTGGAGATGGTGGCTTTGCTGTCATGAAATTTACTGGATAAATTTAATTATGCAGGTGTGACAGGAGTCTGTCTTGCAGATGTGCAGTACAGTTGTACCTTCATGGAGAAGAACCGCATTCAGGGATCACTGCCTGTGGTGTTCAGTAGCATATGGAGACCATCAAGAGTCCTTCTGAAGGAAATCTAAGGACTTCTTGAGTGCAGCAGCCTCTGGTGAGATAAGGCTGCTCCATGTGCTCAGCTTGTGACTTAAGTGAGCAGGAGGCAAAGAAAATACCACAGTATTTTTCTTTTCCTGTGCATGGTACATCTTTTGCATGACTGCAGGGTGATGTCTGTACGTTTTATGGACAGCGCAGGTATATGCCTCTCGTCCAAGCAATCGTACATTTATTTTTAGCCTCTAGGAACTTGTCACACAGTTGGAAAGAACACAAGTGTATGACAGATTATCTGCCACCTCTACATCCTCATGCATACTCCTAATTCTTCCGTAATTATTGCCTCAAAAAATAAGATTTCTTTGGTAGCCATGTGCAGAGAATTCATCTTGGGGATTTCTAATGGTTTTCAATCAAGGATGAAGGTACAGTTAGTTCCTGGTACAAGAAAGAAACAGAAGGCTGTCTAGCCCTTCAGCTTCACATCTAAGGTGCTGTAGCTGAAAAGAGAGGAAACCATCTATTCAAGAAGACCGTTCCTATTTTTCTCTTGCTTTTAGGGGAACATTTCTGTCTGGTTACTATTTCAGCACATCACTCTAAGGGCAGCCGCATGAGGTGTTTCTTTGCCATTGCCCTCTCCTCAGACAGCAGGAGAGCTGGAATACACTGCCTAGGTGACCATAAAGCCATTTCTTTGCCTGTATTAATTCACCATCCACGGCTGGAGACCTCGTGGCCCACCCCACCCTATTACTACCAACTCTGTGACAGTGCATGAGTAGAGGTGCAATGATTCTTCAGTGACACAGAGAGATGTCCCCTCCAGTTTACCTGATGGAGAAAGCTGTGTTTTGATGAGCAGAAAAATCTTTTGTTCAACCTGTTGTGTAGCCCCATTCGTGTGGGGTACAGTCTGCTTGAAAGCTTGCTGAAGACCATGTCTGATGTCAGCCCTCCAAGACACAGGCCAGTATCAGGGGCTCCAGCTGATTCCCAGCACCGTGTCTGTGTTTGCAGGCATATCTGCATGAGGCAGGTAACTGTTACTCTCCAACAGCTGCCTGCTAGAACCAGCACAACCCTTCTGTGGGGATCATACAAACATCTTCATCGGCTTTGCAGCTAGTATTACCAGCACCACAGCTACTATCTGGAAAGCTGTCAACTGCAGCTGAGCCACCACTTCTGTTGGCCAGGTGAAGATGCTGGAGTGTAGACTTGTACTCCCTTTTCAAATCAGATGAGCCAATTCCTCTGCAAGCTTGTCACTGTGATTTCTCAGCAGCACTGTGAGTACACCTTACTTGAGATGAAAGACTGGCATCCCAAAAGAAGAAATGCGCAGGACTTGGTTTTGTTGTCTTACCATTTTGTATTCCTCTGTGTTTCTCACCTCCTTAGTTAATTGCCATTAAACCCTTATTTTTTCCCATCAGACTAATTTTTCTGTTGTTTTCTTTTTGGCAGACTTCTCTGCAGCTGCAAACACCTGTATTTGGGCAAAATAATGTACAGCTGCTGTATCTCATACCTGCCAAGCATGGTTAACAAGGTTGTAGGTTCTCATGCAGTTGCTACCTGTGCACTGAGCAGTGCCTGCAGCCCACTGCTCTCATCTCCTGTGATTACCAGGAGTGACTGGCACCATCAGGTGGCCTTGTGCTCTTTAGTCTCAATCAAGATCTCACCTTCCCTTCCAGGCAGTAGGATGACTGCCTGCTTTTCGACTCTGTTCCTTGTGTGGTGGCAGATTGGGCCTGAGGGCTGCATTGTCCATGCTACGCGCCCTCAGGATGATGTTCTTTCCAGGCATACAAGGGAAATGTAGCAGAGGTTCCTATGTGCTATGACATTTGCACTGTGGTTTGATCCTAGAAGCATAGAGCTGATGTCTGCAAAACAGACCTTGCCATGCCTGTGTGTGGCATGTGTGTTCAAGGAAAGTAATATTGCATCTGTGGTCATAGGAACATCTGAGTGTTGCTAGTGGTATACCTGTTGGATGCTTGTTTGGGTGGTGTGGAAAGGTACATAAGTGGTATTGCTGGCATCTGCTAATGTGTAAACACCACTTGCAGTGGAATTCTTCTCACAGTTTTAGACAACTGCAATAGAGACATCCTCATCTGACATGTTCACCGTGCCTTACCTTTATATAGTTAATGCAGAGATACAAGGCCAGAAAACGTACGGGGACATCTACCAAGAAACAAGTAACAGTATGGTAACCAAAACCTCAGTATGCCAGCTTTCATCAGCTGTTTTTCTAGGTGCATATGTTTTTTTGGCCAGGTAAGAGCTGCCCTTTTCTTCACAGACTTTTCATCTACTTTGAAGACATAACTCTTGCTGATACATGACGGAGTCCTTTTGCACTGTGTTCTCAACTGTACAGCCAAAATACTTGACAAGGACCTGTGCTCTTCTGCTTGTATTCTCGGTTGTAAGCCAGACTTCTGAGAGGAAAAGTTTTGTGAAAAGAAATTTGTTAATGTCTTTCCAGCCTCAAGCACAAACGGAGCCCATGTAGGTTGATGAAAAATCTTGATAGGCAATCACAGTGTGCTTGTAACTGTCTTGCTGCCCAGTATCTGTCAAGCCTATGGGCTGATTCAAGGCAAATTTGACAACAGGCAGAGGTACTAAAAGTAGGCAAGGTTATATAAAGGTGTAAGAGGTGATTAAAGAGAGAAGAGAGTGGAAATGAGCATTTGAAAGTTTGCCTCTAGTTGTTAATCCTTCCAGCTGGTAGGACAAAAGCAGCTTGGTTGTTCCTCTGCATTCTGAAGAAGTAAGGTAGCAAAGGTAGCGCCACTTATTTAGCCAGTCAAATAGAAGCCACTTCACAGAACTGCTTGTTCATGTCAGACAGAAGGAGAGCTGGGGGTATAATATTACCAGATATTTCAAAATCTGGATTTTTCAACTTGGATGGCAAATGCGGCCTTTTCTGGATCCTGGTCTTTACTTTCTCAAATCTAGTACCCCGCGAACTACCTTAATGTGTAAGTGAATACTGAAAAATGAAAATTATTGTGTGCCTTATGCCATGAGTAGAAGTAACTGAACAAGAAGATATTTTAGGAACCATAAATAGGAACTGGCTATGGTGTTTTTCATTGTCTCATCCTCGATGTTCTGCACTTAAAAGAAGGAAATACAGTGGTGTGTAAGAACAGATGAGCGACTGTGTTTGATTCAGAATTCTCTCTCAGGCAGTGTCCAGCAGTGGATACTGTGGAAATCATGGCATGATATTTACCCAGATCATTTTCTCAGCTCTGACAGTTTGTTACTCAGATTTTCTGAACCCGATTGATGTCTGCATATCTTTTAGCCCCAACCGGATTTTGTTTTACATATTGGGCCAGCAACTCTCCAGACCTGATTGAACTTTTAACATGTATTGAAAATGCTGTCTTCATTTGATGTCCCCTAGTTATTATATTGGAAGAAAGAATGAAGAGTCTTTCAATATCTACTTGCTTTAGGATCCCTGTATAGCACAGTCTTTGTTGTTGTTGTTGTTGTTCTTTTCCAAGCCTGAAAATCCCTACGTACTCTCTTATATTGTGGTGATCTCGTATGTTAGATTTTCCTTGCTGCCCTTTTGTGACCTTTTTGAGTTTCTGTGCCCTTTTTTGAGACAGGGAACCAGGACTGCATGCTGTATTAAAAATACTCTATTGATGAATAGAATAGAATAGAATAGAATAGAATAGAATAGAATAGAATAGAATAGAATAGAATAGAATAGAATAGAATAGAATAGAATGATACATGCTCTTCTGTTATGTATTCCTCTTCTAATTAGTTCGAGCATTTTATTTGTCTTTTTTGACCTCTGTTGGACACTGAACTGATGATTGGATGGCTCTGGGGCCCAACATCAATATCTAGGTGTATTACCTTAAGATACTTTCCAAGTGGTAATAATAATCTACAAATACAACATTTGATATAAAAAACTTAGGTGTTTTTTTTCTTTTTATAGTGGATGCCTCATTTCGCCTTCATCTCCTTTGAGTTTCTTTTTGCCTTTTATTGCTGCTGCTCAGTGTCATAGACTCCTTTTGCAGCTCTTTGTGATTGAGCCTTACTTTTGCTATCCTTAATAGCTTAGTATTCTCAGCAAGTTTTATCACTTCATTTTATCACCTCTACAGTCAAAATTGACCATTTACTCTTTATAGTAATTGAACATGTACATAGGAATGATTAATCTGTTATTGAACCCCAGTGATGATTTATTCATGCCCTGAAGCATGGGGCTTGATTATGACTTTTTTAATGTCTACCACTATAAATGTTGTTGCTTATGCAATTGAAGACCTTGTGGTCCTATGAGGGGGCTACAAAGATAGTAGAGGAACTGGCTGTATAATCATTGCTTGAATTCGGTGAGACTTTTCATTAACTTATTAAAATTTGAATGCCTTTGAAGAGATAATACAGCAAACTAGAAAATTACTTTTCTTGGACAATAATTGATCATTTGTATTTCAGGAGAAAATGAAGTTCCGTCTGAAGATGCCCTAATACTACAGCTGCACCTTGCAAAAGGGCACGAGAAATTTACTGAAATGCTAAAAAGCCAACAACAGATCATTGCCGATTTGCAGCAAAAACTTGCTGAACAGCAGCACATATTGGTTAGCCAGCAACGGGAGATTCTTGAGCAGCAAAGAAAAATGTATGAGCAAATGGATCTGATCAAAGTCCAGTATGGCATGCTTTTTGACACAGTGAAACAAATGTCATTTCAGAGTTTGCAAGAAGATATTCAAAGTTATTTTGAAAGTCATCTTCAAGGACTTCAGAACCAGGTCAGAAATCATCTCCAGAAGTCATACTCTGTGCATAAAGTAGAAGTGGATGCAAAAGTGATTAATGTTGGGGAGTCTTTGCTGGACTGTGGCCTTTGTGAAAGTGATGAATTTTGCAATTTCCAAAAGACACCTTCACAATGTGAAAAATGTACATTGTGTCCTGCTGGTTTTTTCCAAATGGCCGAGTGTTCTGCAAACTCTGATCGGATTTGCCAGGTGAAATATCATTCTGTATCTTTCAGTTATTGCTTGTGAAGTATTGTGTTGGACATATTGGGATAACGTTCTGGAAATAACTACCTGGAGAGCTAGACAGATCCAGTTTGAAGCTTGTGTTTTACCAAATGAGTCTCTGGCACTTCAAAGTCTGCCTGAAGTTTTTTGTGGGGTTTCTCTTTGGCATGTGCTACTCTAAATGGAGCACCAGTTTGTGCCTGTTGGATGTGATGTTTTCCCAAACCTGACAGCTGGCAGGACTTTCATTCTTTTCATTATGGTAGGAAAAGACATCCTAAACCATGTATACTTATGCATGCTAAATTTGTTTATTTAACCCCAGTCCACTCTGCAGGAGCTTCTAGACATCTCTGAAAAGCAGAGGAAAGTTTTACTAAGCAAAATTAGAGGTCAGATAGTTACTTATAAGTTTGGAAACAGAACTTGTCAGTTAAAATGAATTTAAAAACTCGTTACAGATGAAACATTACAAACAGAAAAATATAGAACATGGATGCTTTTATTATTAAATACATTTTATTATAAAATATATTTTAAGATACAATAGAAAACCAGCATGTAAGCAAAACAAGATGCTTCTTTGGTCACTTTCTCTTGTTTGGAAGTTCTAAGATATATGGGGAACTTGATATTTAAAGCAGTTTCTTGTTTGTGAAGTGTTGCCCCCAATTCTTAGCTTAACATGGGGCCAAACAGATGGTCACCTAAGCCCAAGACACTGAGAAGAGAACCTGAAAGGGTCTGTCCAGTTCCTTCTCTGCTAGTCTCAGTTTTCTTTAATGCTACCATTTAAATGCAAATGTAGCCTGTTATTCTTTCCCCTCTGCCTGCTGTAGGGTGAAAGAAGGGCTTGTTGACAGGAAATACTACTTTATAATTTACCTTTCTTGTGTCTTTTCAGTTAGCACCTTCCTCCCAGACTAAATGTCTTTAAGAGCCTTTCCTAACGCTGTCTCGATTGTTACAACGTCCTTAAGACCAACTGAGTGATGTGTTGCTCTCAGGGTTGTGGTACTGTCTTACAGATTGTGCATTGTAACTAGAGTTAGTTGTACAACCAATCCATTTAGTTCATCATCTGCACACTACTACCTTTCTGTGGCCACCACACAGTCTTTTTGGATCTCTTTTTAAAATGGATGACAAATCCAAAACAATATGTCTTGCACCAACACGCTTATGAGATCAGCCCCCTCACCATCCCCTCATATGCTTTTTACTGGCAGATGTGTGTCACAGAACCCTAAGAAGTGCATGTTTCAAATTTAAATTGTAGTGTTAAAGTGTTTCAATACGACTCTTGTGATTTACAGGACAGAGATGAATGCACTGAATCTCCAAGCATTTGTGGTGAGAGGATAAAATGCCTGAATACTCCGGGTAAGTTATATTCTCTGATAATTAAATAATGAAGATCATTAGATCTTCAGTAACAGGCCAAAGAGATAGATAAGGAATAAGGCCTGTATATTTGTGATTAATGACATTCTTAGCTTGCTGGAATCAAAGGGGTTGAAAACCACACAGCTCTAAGTTGATAGTAGTTTTTGTGGACAATGGGCTATTTAGGACATAAGATCCACTAGGAGCTTTGAACAGTTCCTTTTACCTTATTTTTGTGGGGTTTTATGTGCTTTGGTTTTAATTTTAAATTATGATCTGACTTTCCTCTTGTTTATGCTGGTGCAGATGGGGTCAAAATCAAAGATATTATCCCTAATGGAGAAAAATAGTTGTCATTTTCCTTCTGCTGCACTAGGGTAGATATTTGATTTGATCTAATGAAGGTTCTTATAAGGCCTTGCTCCATCAATCCTGTTCTTCTTCAGCAACAATATTGTCAAACACAGAGGAATGATCAACAGTTTCCATCATTTGTGGGGGCTTAGAGGAATTTCTCAGACATTTAAGAGCAGATTTGACTGGAGTTGTGCACAGCAGACTTTGCCTTCATTACTTCTCATAGCAGTTAGACACAAAAGAACAAAATTAATAGGCGTACTGAGCAAATTATGCCCAGGTACTAGGTTTCTATCTACTTGTCTAATTTTTGGTCAGCCAAACTAACTTGAAAGGAACTCTGTGATCAAACAGAGCATTTCACCAGTTGTGACCTCTGTCTGAGGGATCTCAGTCAAATAACCAAGGGACAGCTTCATTAGGTTTTATGGTTTTTCTCTTCTAGACTTCTTACTTGTAAAAAGAGGGCTAAGGGCTTTCTTCAGCTGATTATGAGGGATTTTGTACTATGCCTGCCCTGCCACTGGTGGAGAGAAAAATGGGAGGGAATTGGTCTTAGGAAAGGGTTAAAAGAGGACATGGGCTCACTTACATTATCCTTACTTCCTCTGGGCAGGAACTGTGGTGGGTTGGATGGTATTACCACAAGCACCACAGGAAACTGGAAATGGCTAGAAGAAGAGAACACTTAGTTTTTCCTTCTGTGGGAAATGCTGTAGAGGAGGTACCATCAGACTTGCAAAATAAGAGGCAAGACGCTTTTAGATGGCCTTAGTGGTGGGCTGTTAGAGGCAAGACAGCTTAGGGCACAACATTTTAGACAGAGAATTGGAAAGGTGTAAAGCTTTGTCTCATCTTTAGTAAGATGCTGGGTTTGATCGGTTTGGTGGTTTTGTGGAAAGAAACCCACAAGGTCCCAGCCCTAAGAAAGGAGCGCAGCCACCGCTGTGGTAGTCATTCGGTGCTGCTCTAGTCTGTGGCTTGGAGGAGGGAAGGCTGTAAGGAATTTATCTAGTGCGCTTTGTGGTGGGAGGACCCAGTCCAAGAGTGGGTCTGTACAACTCCTGGAGGAAAGTAAGTGAGGGCAAAATACTGCCAATAAACAGATGGATAGTGGTGATGTGTCAGACGACAGAAAGGCAGTAGCAATGTATTTGATTCTTCCTCTCCTGGTTTTAATGGTGACTTGTAAAGGTGTGAAAGCAAACTATTTCCCATCACCTGGATCAGGAATCAATGTCCTGTCAATGTTGTCCCCATGTGTCATAGAAGAGAGAGCGTTCTTTTTGAGTTTTTATTAGAGAGGACTGCTATTTGCAGCCTGCCTGTTCATGATAGCTCATTATCTTATACAAGTGCAATTAACTTGTCAAAAGGGAGGTTGCAACTGAATGTCTGTTTTGGGTAATGTAGGGGAGATGGGGATGTGATCTGACATATGAGTTCAAGATGTTGTGTATGGTTTCTTGAGCTGCACGCAAAGGTTGTTGCATCTGTAGCAACTTCTGTTCACTGTACAGCATGAAGGGAGACAGAGCAAATAAGACACATGCAACTAGGAACCTCCCTTTCTTCACCCTTCCACCTTCCTCTGCATCATTCCTTCTTGCCCTGCTGCTTTTTTGTAGCGAATGGGGAGTTCTGCCACACTTTTTCTTGCTTTTATCTGGGATGAGAGTTGTTAGGTTATTTGATTAAAGGCTAGTCATTAAGGACTGACAACAGTTGGAGGTGCATCATTTCCCTTTTAGGCAATCACAGGAGAGTTGTCAGACTGCTGTCTTGGTGTGAAGCCATCAGGCAGAGTCAACCAAAGGCATCCTCCCCAGAATGCCAACCAAGCTTAAGAGTACTTGCTGTAGAACTTACTCTGGGATACAGGGGAATGATGAACAAGAACCTAGACAGATAGCCCCGATTTGTAATTAGCTGCATTGATTTGTGATGGTCCAAATTTGATGCAGAGTGTTTAAAAAGTGATGGATTCCCATACTTAATCTGCTTGACTGTCACCTTTGCATCAGGCAGTTTGTGTAGTAAGAGCAGAAAAATACATGCATGGCTTACTCTAATTGCCTTGCAATTGCCTGGCCTCCATGGATGGCAAGGGCTGGTGAATGTGCTGCAGAGATACTCGATTTCACAAAACCAGCTTGAGTACAGCAGTGCCCAGAGCTGGAGCCAGGGAGAGGTGGGAGAGGTTGTTAGGCAATAAAGAGAAGTACAAAGCAGTCACAGCTTGCTCCCGTGCTGGCTTTCTGATGCTTGGCGGTCATTTGCTGCATGACCTCTTCTGGGCAAAGGGTAGGGTGCTGCTCTTGCCACCATGTCCACAAAAGTGGCCTGTGTGCAGCTTTGAAGTCACCTATTTGAAGTACATCCAGGGGAACACCTGCTGCAGATCTAACCAATAAAATACTAGGTGGCAAAATTGGTGAGAATAGTCACCACATGTATTTGTAAAACTTTATATGTATATAAAAATCCTTAAATGTACATTAAAATATTTTAAAGAAGCAAATAGAATAAAAAGTATTTCTAAGCACTACTGCAGATCTTCTCTACTATGTGAACCAGCTGTATTTGTGTACTCAATAGCAGTTCATCCTGTGTTTCTCAGTGATGATGGAGCCATTGATACGAGAAAAAGAGCTGGTTAAGAAGCATCATGTGAGCAATTACACTGTGGTGAAAACTGATTTCAAAAGGAAAGTTTGCCTGGGCGCCTTTTTTTTTTTTTTTCCTATATTCCCTATAGAATGTTCTTAGTTAAAAAAATGTGATCTTACTTATTTGGCTTTTGTTTTGCATTTAAAAAAAAAAAAGCCAGCCACTTTCAGGGGGAACAAAGTGTTAAGTTTCTTTTGACTTTTTTCAAATGGAAACATCTTACTGTTCTGCAATGAAGTCTTTTGAGAAAACTGTACCTGGTCTCAGAAGCAATGTTCTCACATCATAAATTGTGTAGTCCTACATACCAGTGTTAGTGGAGAATCATTGCTTAAGTGAATGAAACATAAATAAAGAGATATGAGGGTGAATATATGAAACCTGTATAAATGAGCACAGTGTCTGGTGTTCTCTGCTGAATAATGTAGTATTAAAAGTGAATTTTAGCCAATATTCTGACATCCCTTGTGGGCCAAGTGCGTGTGTGTTGCTCTGTCTTGCAGTTTGCAGTACATGTGTAGTGCTTTTCTGCCTGCATCAGCAGTCTGCATAGCCAGCTCCACCCTGGGGTCAGAAATGGAGAAAAACGGCCTGTTGGGGTTCATGCCATGTGCTTGTAGTCCCAGTCTCAGCAAATCCCAGCTCAGATCTAGCAACTTTCCAGCTGAGGAATAAAGCAAATGTATGACACAGTATTTAGATAGTAAAGGACATTTAAGAAGACCTATAAGAAGGATGGTTATTGAGTTTTGATTACAGTGGTAAAAAAGCAGAAGCAAGTGCGTTAGTGATTAAGCTTTGAGGCATAAACTGCAAGTGGTTATTCTTTAGGGTGCCTCAAGTCTTGTGTGTTGGTTTAGATCCTGAAAGGCTCCACGCACAAAGGTTTTGGGCACTGGTCGCTACAGCCGGAGGCATTGACAGCTGCTGGTGCTCTTGGAAAATTGCCACAGAAAATTACAGGCTGCTTTTAAAATCTGCGCTTTGAATGTGCCTTCTTTGATCCATTGAGGTCGTGGTGTACCGTTTAACAGCAGAAAATTGCTTTATGTGAAATAAAGTAATTTCAAATGGCACCTCTAGATATTCTCTTTATTGCATCAGTGTTTTAACTTTAGACTATCTTAACCACTGTTGTCCTGTGTCTTAGGGTGGTGGTTTTCAATGTTTTCGATGTGTGGACTTCTGCATAATAACTTTAAGCCTGCTGTTTACAATTTTGTTTTTCCTGCTTGTCTCTTGAAGGTTCTTTAAACACTGTACGCAGAATGCCCGGCTTCCATGTCCCTTAAGGTGAAAAGCACTGCTTTAGCAATTGCAGCTACAGCAGTGCTATGCCGTAACACGGCTGGGCAGACAGTGCACATTTCTCCTTGTATAGGGGAATTCTCCATTAGTTGAAAGTATCTTTGCTGCTCAGTGCACCAGATAGCCACCATGCCTTTCACCTAGGGGAAGGGCAAGACTGCCCTTCCAGGAGCATCATTGTATCTGATCCATTACAGGGTTTGGTTAGAATTGCCCATATCCAGCCCTGTCTTGCTCCTTTCCCACTCTAAACCACTGGATTTGCCTTGGAAAAGTGAGTTAGGCTTAGTGTTTCCTCTGTTTTTCTATCAAGCATCCTTTAATAGCACAAAGTGATTGTCTTCTGTTTTCTCTCTTATGATTATGCGTGTTATCGAAGATACTTGATATGTGGGGCTATAGAGTACTTAGGTTTATTATTTTAAAGGTAAGACAATAAAAATTCTCCATTTCCTGTGAACAGGTGGTTTCCGATGCCTTGGAATTGCTGAGAAGGATGCAGCTTTGGGACTGTGTGGAGAGGCATATTTCTTCAATAAGGAAATGCAGGAATGCCAGGCCTGTTTAAAATGTGAAGATGGAATAGTGGCCATGCCTTGTTCCACTGTCAGTGATACAGTGTGTTCAGCAACCAGTGAAAACAAACTCTCAGAGTCTTGGGCTGCAGACATCATTCTACCCTCTGTAAAGTCTGGCATCTCTCAGGTCTACTCTGGTTTGAACTTGAAGATAAAGGGAAAGCTTCCCTGTGAAATCCTATCAGTTGAAGATAACAGCCTGGTATTCAGACAACATGGTCTGTTGTGGACTGACCTAAATTTTGCAGTAAAACACAACTGCAGGAATTTTTTGCAACTTTCCTTAAAGCTAAATGGCAGTGAGGAAGGCTACGAACTGAGCGGTGTTCGCATTGAACAGCCAGAAGGGAAGTATTTCCAGAGCACTAGTTTAAGTAGTGCTGCTGAAGTGGAGCCCAGCCAAACTCTTTCTGTGTATTTGAGGAGCCCAAATCAATTCTGCAATCAAAGTAAAGACTTAAGTATTTATGATCTTAATACCCCACTCAGTTTGTTTTGGTTGTCCCATGATACGGGTGCTGTGGCACTCAGTGCACAGATGTCAACAGCAATGCATTACCAAACCAACTATCGACCTACCTTTAAAATAATATCTGTTTCCGACCCTTACATGCTAAGTTTATCTCATGATGGCAGAGCTATAAAGTTCACTGAAACTGGTGTTGTCAAATTTGTATTCCACCAGGCATTGTATTCCATGGGTCATGCATGTGTCCGGGAGGGCTTCTCCTTAATTTCTTATATCAATAGGAATGGTACCAACACAGAATTAGTGAATGTATTTAAATCTGGGGTAAATTACAGAGACACATCAATATCTGCTTCTGGGGCCACAAAAGTTGGTGCTGGAGATCTGATTAGCTTTGAGATACTTTCTCCTGCGCAGTGCAATGTTCGGTATTTTGGAGATAGTTCTGGCATTAGTATGTTTAGCCTCATCTGGATCCCTTCGGCAGTTTCTAGTGCCATATCAGCCACAGTTGCTGTTACAGGTTTGCCTACTGGAGCTGTGAGAAACAAATTGCTGGATTTCACCCAGGTCTCATCCAATGAGAAGCAGATACAGCTGGTTTCTTCTGGACAGCTTGCTCAGAAGTATTTCATTTTTACTGAAAAGGGAGTTGGCAGCCTAGCATTTAACTTAAAGCTAATCCACTCATGCAATGTGCTCAAAATGACTCTGAATCGGTTGACCATGGATCACATGCAACCCACAGCGATTGCTCAGCAGATTGCAGGTCAGATGCCAGAGGGAAGCATTTGGACCAGCATGTCACTTCGCGCATCTTTTGAAGTACATAATGGAACACTGATATCAGTTTCTCTTGACTGTGTGCGTGGAAGGATCAATCAGATCACACATGAACATGGAACCAGTATATCTATTTTATGGATTTCATCTTAATTTCTGTACAGTCAAGTTAGCACAGAACTGGGGTTTAAATTGCATTTGGATTCTACTCTGATTTTATACATATTTGACACCTTATGCTGTGTTGACATGAGCAGATTGTCCCACTAAAATGCTTTCAATTTTAGGAATATTTAAATATAATCTTAATGGAATTATCAATATTTAAAGAAAGGAGAGCTTTCAGTGGTCCAAGATTTGATTACTTTTAACATCTTCAGGCAGGGAACTTTGAATTCAGGTCAAACTCTCTTATTTTTAATTCAGCCGTCTCTTAAAATAAGTTATTTCTGGACCACAAGAAATTGCATGTAAAGGTAAATATTTGCCTTTTAGTACTGCAACTGGAACCAGCACAGCCAAATTATGGAAACCTGCTCTCAGTTTCTTCACTGCAGCAGGCTAATAGCAAAACTAAATGCACTTGGAGGCTAATTTGTCTACATCTTATAAGATGTTGTGCTTTCTATAAATGGAGAGAACATGCCTCAAACTGGGGGTTATACTATAGTGACACTGGAGTATACAGGCTTAATATTATAGAAATGGACATGGGTCAAAAATGGAACATTGTTTTTACAAAATATAATAATTGCTCTAACAAAAACATTAGAACTAATGACTGTTCTAATTTCATTTGGAAATAACCTGCATTTAAGCAATTTGGGAAGACTCCTGTTTTTAGTTTTTGGCACTGAAAAGTTGCAGGATGAGAAGGAAGGAATTATCTTCCAAAAAGTAAGAGTGTGTAGGAGAAAATAAATTCGTATTAAAGCAATGTCTTGAAAATTAGACATTTGGAAATTAAACACATTTTATTAGGTTTCTTATAAATGACAAAATATTTTTATGACCGAAAAGGAACACCATTCACAAACATAATTATTTTGCTGAACAGGTACATAATTTGTTGTTGTTGTTGTTGTTTTGTTAAATAACTCAGTTAATTCTAAAAAGAAATGATGTATTCAGTCACACTGATTTTGTCTTCTTCCAACTCTTCCACCAAACTATTCTTTCTTTTTCCAGTCAATGTAGAGTGTTTTCTCTTGTTTTCTCCTCTCCCCTCCACAAAAGCTGCTTCACTCTCCTTTCTAATTTCTTTTGCTAAGAGTAAATGGCATGCCCTGTCATGTAGTTCTTTCACCATCCCTGCTAAAGAACAGGTGTATGTATGTCACATAATGTAATTACAGAAGGAGGACACTAATAAGGCACTCACAGACTGCCTTACATCAACCTTACTGAAAGAAGGAGTACTATGCACAATATAACTTTAATGTAGGTGTCTGCCTGAGTATGTATATCTAAAATATATGCACTTTCCTGTGCTTTTCTCCTGTTTTGGAGTTTGTCGCACTGCTTTTGCTCTATAACCTCCTCCTATAATTTTCTGTGGAAGCATGAACCCAAATGCAAGATTTTATCTGGTGGTTCTGTTTTTACTTGTAACTTTGTAGCTCTGTCCTTAACACTTGTACTTGTCTTTCCCTCATCCTTTTTTCTTGAAGTTTATACTCAAAGGTATGCAGGCTTTGAACAAATTGTTCTTTTCTGAACAGAACAGTAATTTTTCTTGCTTTCTGCTGTGAAGTCTAAGCAGCCCATCACAAGATGCCTCACTGGGTGTTGTGCTGAAGCCAGCATAAGTATGCAAACCACAGTAAACTCAATCCTGGTGTCCCCAAAGTCTGTGACAGAGGTCTTGGTGACTTTGTGTAGCCAGGCTTGTTTGTTCTGGCAAGGACATGAGGAAGGATTGGGTGAAGCTAATATTAAAAGTGTTCAACATTTGCAAAATACTGTTGTTGCTACAGAGGATATTTTGTAGTGGTAGAGGAAGACTTCTGGAATGAGGGGAGCTGCATTATGTAGGAGCAAAGCAGTTTTTCTGGGTATTTCACTCTGGAAGTCTACTGGGACTGAATGAAGATGAAATGCGACAGGAGTTAAACTTTTCTGACACATCCATCTGCTTAGTAAGGCAAAGTAGTGAAATGATTCCTAGGTGATATCAGGGCCATCATATCTTCTCGAACAAACTCCTCTCTACAAAGAGGTCATTTCGTAAGGAGTGAGTCAAACGGCTTCTTCCTCAGAGAAGCCAGCAGCTCCTTTCTGTTCCAGAATGAACATGGTGTAAGAGGAGCTCTGCAGAGAGCTCACCTGGGTATTTCTAAGGTAAGACATGTTGAAATGAAGTGCTTATGGTTTTGTTTCAGAGAAAGTTAAGAAATTTACTTTCTCACAGACAAAATCCTTTATTTTTCTTTGCTGTTTCGCGCTATGCAGTTGGGTTGAAGGCTGCCACCCTGCAGTGTAATACAAGTTAAGAGCCATTTTTTATTTAAACCTGTGTAGCAGATATCAGAATCTGATGTTAGACATAACTTGATACATCTTTAGCAAAATGCAGATGTTACTTGAATATAATAAGCATTTGCCTATATGTAGCATATAGCAAATCTAATGGCATGATTTGTATGACTATGCGTTACCTGAGATTGTGATGTCAGTGGAATTGCTTGAATATGGAGGAAACAGATGCTCAAATCCTGTATTATCACAGGTTGGTAGTACTTGCATTTAAATGCACCATTATCAAGGATGCAGATGCTGCCAAGGAGGTCCCAGTGAACATTGTTAAAGCTGAGAGAGATTTCAAAGTATGAATTCTTCAATGTAGTAAGTCTTCTCTCAGGGTTCTGGGGGGAGTGTCCATAATTACCCTTAAATTCAGAGTAGATTTTTAGATGCACAGTGGCAGAAATGCAATATTTTGCACCCATCTGGTGGTGATAATGCATCTAATACTGTTTCAGTAATGTGATCTGTGATAAAGTACTCACATGATTAAAAAAAAAGGTCTTATTAAATATGCAGTATTAATTGCAACTTACAGCAAACTTAGCCTTATTTCAAGCAAGAAAAGGCTGATAATTTGAGCCTCTTTTGCGTCTCTTCCTTTCAGGAATTAAAAAAAAAGGCGCCTGAATCAATAGTTCAGGCCACTTGCTGACCTTGATTATAGTAACGTGAATTTGGAGTGTGTTGGAATCAGTGTGGAATTATAGTCAAATTCATGGCATAGTATATAGCCTTTGCATCTATGAAAATGATATATATTCCCCCATACTATGCAACATTAAGTGGTGCACTATGATCCTAAAGAAGATAAAGTTCAAGAGGAATCAGATGATGTAGAATGAATGCTAATTTTATGGCACTTATCCCATTTGCTGTAGTAAATTGCATGTTATATTGACAGGTATATCTTATTAATTATACTTACAACTTTTGAACTTCTATATTCATTTTTTTCATATGGTTTGTATTAGTAGCACAATATAATACTGTGAAGTACAGAATTCATTTAAAAACTTTTCTTTTGAACCTTTTCATACCCTGTTCAGGAATATGGTTAGAGACTGTCTGGAGACTGTCTCTCCAGTCATTTCTGCCAGAGAGCGTTTCCAAGGCAGGTATTCATAAAGTAATAGAGGAAGTATGAGACTGGCAGAATCTGGCTGTACAGAAAGAACTGAAGTGAATACATCCAGGAAGACAGGTGGTTATTTCACTTCTGTTATGCAGATAATGTTTGTTATAGAAAACCATTACAAGAGGAAAATAATTTAGGCTGTATAGTGTTGTTCATACAAGAAGAAAAAGGGTTTGGCTTACAAAAACCTGCATCATTTTGTTTTGTGAAACATTTCTCAAATTCAAAGATTTTACCTGGGTGTATTTTATTACCTATACAATTTTTTATGCTTTCTATGAAGTCAAAACTGGGCATAATATGTTAAGTCTATTTTAATATTGTGAATTCCTCCTCTGTTCTGTGGTTTCTGCAGACTGCAGTACACTGTGAAAACTGGTTTCAAGTGGTGCTTTTTTATGAAATTTCCTACTTTGAAATATCACCTTGTTTTAAAAAAAAAACTGTTTAGATGCTTGCCTCTATTAATATTATATTGTAATATGATTTAAGAGAACTTTACTTAAATAAATAAAACAATAAAACGTTTTGGGAGTTTATGTTTGTTCTGGGGAAGGCTAATTGCAGCTATTGTGATTTTTACCACTGACTTTTTTGGGGCCAGAATTTCACAAATGTAATCTGAATTAGTTACCTGTGTTTGCTGAAGTGGCATTAAACAAGGACAGTAATAGTACACATTTCTAAAGATCATTTAGTCTACCTGTTTTCTGTTCTCACTGTCGTAACTGTAGATCTGAGATTAGAATTGCATTTGACGCTACTACACTAATAAATGCTTGTGTCAGAAAAGCAGTACAGTTTATATCTTGGTCATTGCTATGGTCACCATAGTAATGCAGAGAAGAAAAGTGAGAATACATTTTTTTGAAGAAGGCACGTGTACTGCCTTGGTGTGTCGTAGGCTCTGTCACATCTAGAAGTTTGATAGTGTTGTGGTCCTGGTCAGACCTTTGCCGCAGCACCATTTTGCTTTTGTCAGGGTCTCTGCTAGTTAAAGCTCATGTATTCTCAGCAGAGACTCTTCACAATTATTTTAAACTATACAACTGTTTATTCTTTTTGGAGATGTTATAGTTTATTAGAGCTGAGTGAAAGAGAGGTGCTACCAAATGACCTCTGTTTAGGAGTAGTTTTGAAACAGATTCCTCCAAAAAACAATTTGAGACCATTTGAAATTTCTTTCAGCATTTTCCACTAAAAGCAAAAGGGAGAAATTTTACATTATATGTTTTTCACCAACTGCATTTGTACTGATTTGAAGGGCTCAAATAAATAATTACTGTAAGAAACAGATTACAGACATTATTAACATAGCCTAAATTAGCCAAGGATGAAATTCAGAGGAAGAAGAAAGGTATTTGTGAAATACTGGTGAAAAGAAAGCCATCCTCCTCCAGGCTGGCCTTCAGCAGCCAATGTGCTTTATGCCCTTTCCATAACAGCCCAACCCATCTTGATCTTTGACTGCTATGTTCAGTGTCCCTCTCAGATTCACCCTGTGTTTCTCTTTGGGAGTCTGACCTTCACTTGTACAGCATGCATACCTGCCCGGCAGCACGCTCTGTGACCACCCATGGGGTCCATTCCTCTGCTGGGAGGGTTTGCCTTAAAATAAGGCTCAGATAATATTAACTGTGGTAGTGGCAGTGTCTGTGCTACTGGGCTAGTGCTGCCTGAAAACACAGGCAGTGAATGGGCCTCAGAACAGCTGTGTTACCAATTTGCTGGACTTCAGCACCTCTACTTCTGTACATGTATACATGTGTCATGGTCTGCCTCTTGATGCCTGAAAGCCAAATGACTGCTATTGGGTTAACCAGGAAACTCTTGTTTGCATTAAATAATTGGATTGTTACTGCTAAAACAGAGTTTCTTGGCCAGCTGCAGTTTGTATAGCTTTCTTTAGTGTTTCATTGGGCACTGCAGGGCTGCCTCTTTTGTGTATAGGCTCTTCAGAAGAGACACTAACTGTTCTCCAGATGCTCTAGTGCAATCCCGTTAAATGACATCTCTTGAAAGCAGCCTTAAAGGGCTGGATGTAATTTCCTTCCTAGAAGGGTGTTAATGCCCAGCTTTAGCAGCAGCTTGAGGTAAAAGCCTGTCATGTTGAAATATATATATATATCCTTGGGTTAAATAGCATTTTCTCTAAAAGAAGAACTACGGAGAAAGAAAAGTTTCTACATCTTATGAAAACAATTTATCCAACTTTCCCCTTTGCCTTTTTTTCCGCTGGAAAAGTAGAGAGGAGAAAAGAAAACAAGAAAGTGAAGGTGGGGGAAGTGGAGATAGAAGGGGAGAAAAGTTGGAGAAGGAAAAAGCCATTTCCAGTGTTTAGGTAATTTAATGTAGAAGAATTTAAACTAGTTTTCTCCAGAACTTTCTGAAAAAAATTCTTGTTTTCTCAATCAGTTGTAACTGAAAATTTAACTCAAAATGAGTTCTATCATATTTGGCTTAATTTCTGTCTCTTTTCATCAAAGCACTTGCCACCCACCAACTTCTGTGAACTTCAGTAACATTAGCGTATGCTGAATATGCTTAAGTATTTTGCTTAGCTGGAACATCAAGTTGGGTAATTGGGTTAATTAAGTGCCGACTTATATTGGGAAACCTCTGGATATACTTGTGGGTTTTGGCATGCAAACCTCAGTTTTCATCATTACCTCTTAACTGTGTTTATATTGAGAACTGCTTCTCATTATATAAATGAGCCTTCTCTGAGCTCCACGTTATCATCACTTGACTGCTAATAGCACCTAACGTTTCTCATTTAAGTCTCTTCTGGGTATTTTTCTATTATACTGTAGTCAATAATGTAGACATGTACTAAGTGTCTTCAGGATCTCTGTACGTGTGGGATGTTGACAGAGTGTTCTTGTCACAGTTGTTTTTTCCTGACTTGTTTCATTGTTTTAAATCATAGGTTGAAATTGCTTCAAGAGTCCATATGATAGATATGGGCTTTCAAAGCAAATATGACCTGGTGGGTGATTTAGACTGGTAATCACATCTGAGTTGCATGATTGCAGCATTCTCTTGTGGAGTATAAAAAACTTCTGAGAATATTCATAGATTAAATGCAGGTGGCTTGAGTAAAGAGCTGGAGATGCTTTGCATCAAACTCAAATAAAAGCCTCATACTCTACTCAGAAGGTCAAAAAAGTAAAAGGATTTAGTATATACTGTAAAATACGCTGTTTGTTGAAGGAGAAGTACATTTGTTGGTTTTATTAGGAGACAAGAATGAATACATATGCTTTATGCCAAGTAGATAAGACAAATTGCTTAAGATGCCTTTATGTCTGAAAATGCTCTGTACTTCACTTCTTCTTGAACATGTACCTAGGTTTGTTTAAACCTTTGCTTCAAACTACTGCCATAACAATGACTTAGTACAGGCTTGATTCATGCTAAAACCTCTTTGTGGATGATCCGCCCCCTTCCCCCTCCCCCCCCAGCCCTGTATGCTAGACAAATGTAATACATTTCAAATACATCTGATCAGTCCTTGGAAAATAGTGTCCAATACTTCAAGTCTCCCGGGAAACGTGAGCCCTGTGTCTCTGGATGAAGCAGCAGCTGTTAGCCACAGCTGCTTCAGCCTCCTGAAGCCCCTGTCCCAACATGGTCAAGCTTTCCTCACCTTTTGACCTTGCCAGAGGGGTTCAGTGACAGCTGCCTTTCCTGGGAAGCTGCAAATATTTATTTTGTATCAGCCATTAATGTTTTCTTTTCCTCTGATTTCAGCCATTCTGCCTTCCGCCTCCTCGCATGGTTAGCCATGAGGCTGAAAATCCACTGTTACCACATCTCCACTCCTGACATGCAGCTTTACTTCTGCTTTCTCACCTTTCGGTGGGTGACTGTGGTTTGAATAGTTGTTTTGTTGTCTGTAGGCTTCCCTTTCATACTCACCTGTGAAGCACCACAGACACTTAAGCACCATGTACCAGGATGTTTTGTCCCTTTGGGACCTGCCTACACCCTTGGCAGACCAGGGTAGTGGCATTATGCAGGAATGGTGGGAGTCAACAGCAGCATTTGTGAAGAGAAGGTTGCCTGTATTCTGTGCTGTATCTAACTGCAGCTTAAGGGAAATTTGTTCCAGGAGCCCAGCCTGGCTTGAAATCTGAGCAAAGTGCCTAGAAACTAAAGACACTGTAGCATGGAGATACTTCTGAAGTGGGGTGAGTTTTCACAAGTCACTAAGGGCACAGGATATGTCACTTGACAACAGAAACTTAGGCTGGAACTGTAATGTACACTCTTAATTTTTGTACTGAAAAAGTGCCACTCTGGTGGGTCCAGCCTTCAGTTGCTGGTCTTAGGGTCACAGGCACCCTGCACAGCACCCAGCATATACCCAAAATCAGCTACCATAGCTCTGTCATTGTTCGTCTAGTGTGAATACAGCCAGTTCAGCTAGAGAAAGCTCACACAAGCAGTGAAAAGATAAATCTATCCACACCATTTGGTCTTGGGATCTCTTTTATTTAGCGGTATAGATGCACCCTCTGAGGCTGAACAGAGTGGACAGGTAACAAGTGAACATCTGTTATCCTAACCTTTTGTATAGGCCTTATATAACCTTTTATATAGTGATGTGCTTGTTTACCTGTGATCTTGTTTCAGGTGCCTGAGAAAACATATCTAAAGAAAGACTTGTCCAACCTCTTGACTGTGCCTTTGTATCTCTGTTTTTTACTGTTCTGTAAGGTGTTTTGCCAAGAGATGCTAATGCCTTGTGCACAGCAAGCGGTGTGGCATGCTAAACTATGCAAGTATTCAGTCTCAGGTCACTGTTAGAGCTGGCAGTAATCTTGTGGGTATAGTCCTCAATCAATAAATAAAAACTGGTTCTGACATAACTCAATGAAGACCATGCATTCTGTGCGTGCTGCAGCTCTTCACATCTGAAGCATGCGCTACATACCATAGTTCCTCCCAGGAAACCAAAGGATATAAATTCATTGGACTTCACGCTGATGGCGAAGTGTTGAGGTCTGCTAGTCACATGTATCTACATTTATGGAGTGAAACTTATGAAATCTCTTTTGCAATTGTTGTTTTTTTCCAGCTATCTAAAAGATCCACATGGATCTGCCCTCTTCTAATAAATAACCACTGTGAAATAGGTATTTGAATTACAATATTTTTGGTAAATTGAAAATCCTTATTTCAGTAGCACTACTGTTACTGACAAGATACATCACTGAAGTCTGGATCCTTGCTTCAAGTGACAGCTACTCAATCTGTATCCAAGCTCCCAATCCAGACTTCAAAACTATAATACCCAGACAGATGACCAAGGTAGAACCGTAGCCCTATTAGTGACAGTGCTCTAGGAGCTGGGCAATGGCAAAAAACGTCACTAAAACGTCAGCAGAGCAAGTAGCTGTACATGAGTGTGACCTTACAAAAAGTAACAACCCCACCCTGAAATGTCCTCATTCAAGAACAGGAGCTCACATATGTGTCACCAATGTTTCCCCTGCTGCGTCAGCCCCAGCCCGTGCACAGGAACATCTCCCCGGGTTGCGCATCCTCGCTCCAGCCAGGCAGAGGGGAAAGCAGCGTGTGGCTGCCCCGTGCCCCCCCTGCCCAGGGGAGCTGCAGGTGGAGGGGCTGCAGCAGCCCGTTCAGAAACAGAGCCAGGAAAGAAGTTTTCTGATGCCAGAGCTCTTAGGTGCTGATTGCATTCATGTTGCACTAGACGTGTTTCTGTGTCCATTGAGGCTGCAGGTAGGAGGTTTGACTACCAGGTAGAATTTTTTCCATTCCAGTGAAAATCTCAGAGCAGGGGAAGGTCTTATTTATCGCTGCCTTGGCTTAGCAGTCATAAAAGTGGCAATAATAGTTAGCTGATAAGGGCAGTAAAAAGGCAGGTTTCTAACCCTGGGGAAGGTTTTGACAAATGGCTGTTCACTAGATCAGAGGTGTTACTGGCTTGGAGACAGATGGGCTCATCAGATTAATGTAGGTAATGCGGCAGGTAAATGATAAAGAAATTACTGTAGACATGGTTGAGGTAGTTAAAACAATCTCTTCATCTACTGTTGGCATCTTTTGCCTTCATAGTTAACTCATTTTTCTTCTGAGGAGACCTTCAGAGATGAGGGAGTGAGGGATGAGTGAGCATTTTGGACACAAACAAAAGGATACCTTTTGATTTTGGTGCCATACATTAAGTAGCTGTGTTTGAGACAAGTCTTTGCCCCAAACTGCTTTGTTGCAAGTTACATTTGCTTCTGGTTTGCAATCAGTTCATGATAGATTTTCTTTGTAGTCCTTGCTCTTGCAAATTTTTGTTTTTCTGTTTCTCTAAGTGCATTACAATATTCTGTACAGAATTAGATGAGTGGTAATTGAATGTTAAACCTCCATACATACACATTTTAACGAGGAAAGGAATACACAGTCTGTAGTTTGCCTTGCACAACGTTTCGAGCAATACAGTTTTTGTTATATTTCTCCTTTCATCTTTCTGAATGATCCACTCATTGTAAAAATAAATGTTACATGTCAGGTAGCTTTTCTTTTGGGGTTGAGTCCTGAATGTGAACATTCATACTGACTTGCCTTAGGTGCCCTGAGGTCAACACTGAAGTCTTCAAAGAATGAAATAATCTGACATAAGAAAATCCTGCAGACATGGAGGATGTAAGAATTAAAACAGAGGAGGTCACATCACTCCATTCTCCAAATGTCTGTGGATTCCAGCTAAACCCTAAACCTCATTTGATACAACAGGGTGTGTTGATCTACTTTATTAGAAAGAAAAAGTGTATGTGTGGGCTGAAATCTGGAAATTTCTATATCACAGGCCTTGAAAATATTTTTGGGCTTAAACTTTCATGGCAGAAATATTTAAGAGTGTTTCTAAACGCGAGTTAGATGGGACTCTGTATTTTTGACACTTATTTATTCCTGTCTTTTTTTGCAGCTTGTTCATACTTTAAATTTGAGAAAAATCTAAGAAAAATATTTCTTATGGGCAGATGAAGAAGTTCCTTAAAAGCAGACAGCTGACATCTTCAAAGATGGTTTTAGAACACAGATGTTTTCCCTTTTTGAGGACTATTGAAGCAATGCCATGCCATGCCCTCCTTCCTTTCCATAGCTTGCATTGTGCCATAGAGCCACAGCTGTGACAACTCCCCTGTTGTGATGAAAGGGTGTTGCCAACCCTTTGAAACAGATTTTCAGGAAAGGCTTGGGCACACAGAGCTTGTAACAGTGACTCTAAACCCATCATACCTCCTGAAATCACTATGGACTGTTCTATTCACAATAGACCATTATTTAGCTTTTTTCTGGTACTCTTGAAAATTATCTCCAGATTTCTTAAAAGGGACTGAAAGCCTATTACTAGGGCCTGTGTTTTCAGTGCATTACCTGTCATCCACAGCTTACCCTGAGAGCCTCTGCCTCCTTCACTAGGAATCTGAAAAATACATGTCTCAAGCATAGCAATTTCTGAGAATAATGAGAAACAACAATTGTACTAATTGTTTCTTTGTTCTAACAAGAACAAAGTTTGCTGGGCATATGACAGACTAGAAAAGAAAATTATAATAAAGGGCAAGGAAAATACAGTCTGAGCATCAGGTAAGCAAAATAGGTAGTCTGCTGATGACTGGGCCATTCCTTCATCTTCCCTAAGCAAAGAAAACCTCCCACCCTCAATTCTTTTCCAAGTTTACAGGAAGCTGTGCTGGTTTGAAGGCAGAAGTGAATGGAACACCATAAAAAGTCAGGTTTTGATGGAAATTGTCTGCATATTTCCTTAACTCTACACTGAATTTTTAATAAAGTTACCAGTATGCTTGTAAGAGAGATTTTCTATACCTTTATTTGATTCTGACCTCATTCATGTTTCCCTGCTACATTCAGGGAAGAAACCATCACATATCCTTGGAAATGAACCTGGCACCATTCCCTGGCAATGGCCTGGTGGTCAGTGTCAGGAGCTGGAGTTTTGTTATCATTATGCTCTTCCCCAGCAGTTTATCGTTGACCCATATTCAAAGTCACGACACTGGCTGGACAACAGGTGCAGCTTATTAGGAAGTATAGACTGCCTTAGCCTGTGTTCAGGCCTTAGCTTATTTGGTATGCTGCTTCTTACAGAACTTGCTTAGAAACTGCTTATACGGAACTTGCTTAACATAACTCACTTAGCGAAAGTAACTAAATTTGCTGTAAGCCCTTAGGCCGCAAGCTGTGAACTTTTGAACTTTCTGCCTGGTGAAGTAAAGAAGGGCCCCAGAGTTGGTTCAAGCCAGAAGAAAAGGGAGCTTTTGATCATCAGCAGGAGCTGCCTCCCTAAAGATAAGTAAATGAACAGAACAGCACATCAGAAAACAAGAAACAGCAGAATATGTGAACTTACAAATGTTTTGGCCATTGCCAAGGATTTATCTACTTCCCAGCTGCAGGTGCAAAGTACCAGCTGATGGACAACAACTAGATTGACATCTAGGCTGGACAGTGTAAGACAAACAGCTGCCTGCAGAGACAAAAGTGTCCTGCCTGGCAAAAGTGAAAGGATCCAATGAAGAATGGGGAGACCCCAGACTCTAATTTTACAATTGGCCCAAACTGGTGTGTGAGGGGTGGGACACTTAGACTGTAACGGTCTAATTGCCCAGGGTTCTCTTTATTTGGGGTTCCTCTGCGGAGGCACCCAGCTCTGTCTGCTCCGTAAACTGCTCTACATTTCAAATAAACTACTTAAGAAGAATTTCTGGAATCTATACCTGAGACTCTGCTTTGGGAAACCTAGGTAAAAGAAACTTCCTTAACAAACTGCTACGTTATTCTTTAGATTTCAGGGGTCTGACCACAGAGCACTGGTATGACTGGGCAGGTGGCTCTGTTTTTTTGCTTTCACTCCTTGAAAATTGGGATAAAACACCACTATACTGCAGGGGTGTAATGAGGGTAAAATTTGTAATTAATGACTGTGAGCTATTCAGATGCCATGGTAATGAGGCTATATGGATGTCTGGACTATGTGCTTCACTGCACATCTGAAGCAAAACATGTCTGTTTCCTTGACAACCCCTCTGCATCTGCACCATTGTAGCTGCTCTCCACAGTACATGGAAATAGCAAGCATCATTACTGAAGCTTGCTCACATTTTGCTCCATTCATTTTCTGCTTTTAAAACAATTCTGTTTGTTGCATTGACAGTGTGCTGCTCTGAATGATGCAGGCCTATTCCTCCCTGTTCCTGCATCTTTTCCTTCCTCTCCTTCCCCAGGGGTACAGTCCCTGCTTTTTCTCTACCATCAGGATTCATGTTCCTCCCTTCACGAGCCTGATTCAGTTCAGTTGACTGGTAACAAACTAACCTCATGCAAAAATGAAATAAAGGAATAGTTTTCTGCTGAGCTGCCTTTCAGAGGGGTCAGACTGGCTTTTGCTGCTGTGGGGCCTGCATGGGCCAAGCAAGAGCAAAGAGAGGCAGGAGAGAGGGGAGCCATGGAGAGGGAGTTCAGCCCAGCCCCTTTCCCTGCCTGCAGCAGAAGCCTCAGGGTCACCCCACCAAAGGTGGGAAGTAACAGCGCTTCTCTAAGTGGTGCAAAATTGTGGTAATACAGAAACAGATCATGTCCATGCATTGCCCTTGAGAAAATTAAAACAACACGAACTTTCTGAACAACAATTAGTGCTGCCATCTGTTACTGCCAGCATATGTACATGATAACCTTGTGTTCACTTCCTTGGAAAGAGCTGTGTGTATTTCACTTATGTTATTCATGAATGTTTTCCTTTTAGCAATGTTGAGATATGTGATATTAACAGTTTTATCGTGACATGTGCCATGGTTGTATGAACACCTTTACATAAAACAAATAGCAAAGAGATCTTCTGCAGTTCTGAGCTGCATGTGGTCCCTGTTTCTCGACAGGGTGAGGGCTTATAGCCTATGGAAGCCCAAGGACTGCTCATGTGAAAAAGTGCTCACCACAGCACAGAAACTGTGCAGCCTCATCCTCCTAATGCAGTCATTGTCTGTGCTGTCCTTTGAACTCCTGCATGTTAAGGGAATTTGTGGCTCCCAAAGATTCAGCCCTACATACGGAGAAAAGCAAGTATGTCTTCTTTAAATGGTTGTCAGTAATTTCAGAGTAAAACTTTCAGATTTCAAGAAATCAGCTCTTCTCACTGTCAATCTAGCCTGATTACCATGTAAAGTTATAAGGGGAATATAGGCAACAAAGTGGTTGAAAAGCACCCATGTTCGAATTCTGAAGTTCTGCTTGTTCCCAGGACCTATGTCTTTGCAGCTCAGTTCCCCAGGGCTTCATTGCACCAACCAGTACTTCACTTGCTTGTGCCTCTCTTCATGAACAAGTTTGCAGCCCTGTACATTTGCACCGGGTGATGTCCCAGGAAGAAGTGCCAAACACAAGCATGAAGGGGTTGCAAAACTAGATATGAAAATCAATTTCTGGTTAATAAATGTTATATGATTAAAAGGAAAAGGAAGCACAGAATGTGAGTCACGAAGTCTGTTCTGTACATCTATCCATTCATTCAGTGTTCATGTGAGCATATTTCCACAATCATATCTCTAGTGCCAGTGAGATCTCCTTCCATTTTATAAATCTGGAATGTGAATAGCTGCAAAATAATGGAGAATCTTGCATATTTTTGGCAAGAACTGAAGGCAGGTCGAAGAGATATTTCTCTGTGAGATCTAGGAAGATTATCCTAGCAGTTTTTCCTTACAGTACATGTTCTACCTTTTTCAAGTTTATATGCATCTTTTTGCGTAGCAGAGGTTGGTCTCTAGTGAAATCTGTTTCTTGGAGTAGTCTTCATTGCAAATGAAGACATAAGGAATTGCTCTACAGTATCCTGGGAGACCATTTTCCATTTTAAAATTGATGCTAATTAAGTGTACATACTTTAATGTTAACATAAATCACTTCCAAATTTACATGCTACCAATACCTTATAAAACATCATTTTCCTTGATTCCAATGAGATCTTCTCTCAGTGTGTTTTGTGTGAGTTAATTAACTAGGTGGCTTATGTAAAAACACAAACATACATACAATCATATAATATCTACAAATGAAGCAGAGGGAAAAAACAATGGGGATTTACCTTTTTGGGTAGACAAAATTCCCCTTAGGTATGGGAACCCACTGAAACCAAATAAACTAAAACATCCTAAGTAGGCTGTTGGCAAAAATGACCTTGCTACTATTTCAAAACTACTTATGTGTTTGTGAGAAAGCACTAACATACATGTCTAATTCCAGGATATGGCTCAGGATTGCTAATCCAAACTGAAAATAGACACTTTCTGTGGCTTTCATATAGGACTTGTCACTCCAGTCTTCAAAAAGGGCAAGAAGGAGGACCCGGGTAATTATAGACTGGTCAGCCTCACCTCTGTCCCTGGGAAAGTAATGGAACAGCTTGTCCTTGGTGCCATCTTAAGGCTTATCAAGGATAAGAGGGTTATTAGGGGCAGTCAGCATGGCTTTACCAAGGGTAAGTCATGCTTGACCAACCTCATAGCCTTTTACGAGAATGTAACAAGGTGGATGGATGATGGCAGAGCGGTGGATGTGGTCTACCTTGACTTCAGTAAAGCCTTTGACACAGTCTCCCACAGCATCCTCACAGCTAAGTTGAGGAGGTGTGGTCTAGACAATAGAGTAGTGAGGTGGGTTGCAAACTGGCTTAAGGAGAGAAGCCAGAGAGTGGTAGTCAATGGTGCAGAGTCTAGTTGGAGGCCAGTATCTAGTGGAGTGCCCCAGGGGTCAGTACTGGGGCCAGTATTATTCAATATGTTCATTAACGATTTAGACGAGGGAATAGAGTGTACTATCAGCAAGTTTGCTGATGACACCAAGCTGGGAGGAGTGGCTGACACGCCAGAAGGCTGTGCTGCCATCCAGCGAGACCTGGACAAGCTGGAGAGTTGGGTGGGAAATAACCTGATGAAATTTAACAAGGGAAAGTGTAGAGTCCTGCATCTGGGCAGGAACAACCCCAGGTTCCAGTATAGGTTGGGAGATTACATATTAGAGAGCAGTGTAGGGGAAAGGGACCTGGGGGTCCTGGTGGACAACAGGATGACCATGAGCCAGCACTGTGCCCGTGTGGCCAAGAAGGCCAATGGCATCCTGGGGTGTATTAGAAGGGGGGTGGTTAGTAGATCGAGAGAGGTCCTCCTTCCCCTCTACTCCGCCCTGGTGAGACCACATCTGGAATATTGTGTCCAGTTCTGGGCCCCTCAGTTCAAGAAGGACAGGGAACTGCTGGAGAGGGTCCAGCGTAGGGCAACAAAGATGATTAAGGGAGTGGAGCATCTCCCTTATGAAGAAAGGCTGAGGGAGCTGGGTCTCTTTAGTTTGGAGAAGAGGAGACTGAGGGCTGACCTTATTAATGTTTATAAATATATAAAGGGTGAGTGCCACGAGGATGGAGCCAGGCTCTTCTCAGTGGCAAACAATGATAGGACAAGGGGTAATGGGATCAAGCTGGAACACAAGAGGTTCCACTTAAATTTGAGAAAAAACTTCTTCTCAGTGAGGGTGACAGAGCACTGGAACAGGCTGCCCAGGGAGGTTGTGGAGTCTCCTTCTCTGGAGACATTCAAAACCCGCCTGGACATGTTCCTGTGCGACCTCACCTAGGTGTTCCTGCTCCAGCAGGGGGATTGGACTAGATGATCTTTTGAGGTCCCTTCCAATCCCAAACATACTGTGATACTGTGATACTGTGACTTAAAATTCCTGGAAGCTGTGGCACTTCCCTCCTCCCCATTTCTTATGACCATTTCATGTGAATCCCCAGTCCATGGGTGCACTGACTTTTGTTAAGGATGATCAATATCTCTGAAAATTATGAAGGGGCTTTTCATGCCCCACAGGTGTTTTAAACAGCTGAGCATGGACATGGCAGCAGAGCTGCTCTACAGGAACCATACAGAGAATGGCAGAATGTTCTGCGCATTTGCCATAGGTACCAAGAAAGTATTGGCTACGTGACAAAGACATCTTATGGTATACGTGTTTAATGAAGGGCAGGATAGGAAAACATGTATATATATATATATATATCTACAGATGAAAATATACTCTAGAAGTATGGGAGCCATGTGGGGAAACACAACAATTCCCTGTACTGGAATCTGTACACTCAAGTGTGACAGAGACCTCAGTGAAAATGAACTTCAGGATTCAGTAGGCACTTCTGCAAGAGATTAACAAAGCAAATGTGGAGTTGTCTCTAACAAGAAACAGAGTCCTAAATTCAATACAAACTGATTACCCCATTATATTTGGGTCATGGCAAAACTGTGAGAAGCAGAGAAGCGCATCCCTTTGCATTACAGTTCGCTGTAGCTCTGCACCATGTTTCACACTGACTGGACTTCTAGATTGCCTCCAGTCAATAAAAAGACCAGAATGCTCCATCATGTGGTGCCTAATGATCTACATTTCTGTAGAGAATCAAGTCAAACCTGTGTGCTGGCACCAGTGTGAAACCTAATTTAAGAAGCTTCTTCCTTTCTTCATAACAGCCATGAACAAGTGTTGCAGTGCTATGCTGAAGTTTACTGCCTCTACGTTGTAAAGCTGTGGTTGGTTTTGAGGCCATGCTGCAAACCAGGTCACCGAAATGCTTAAAATAGTCACCAGAGGCTCCAGGGTACACACTTCTGAGGCAAATTTTTTCATCACATCCAGCACCATGTAACTGCACAGTAAATGTCATAGCTGAGTGCAAGTCCATGAAATAAATGTGGAAATCCATGAAAAAAAAACATGAAGAATGCAGCCTACCTGTGCCTTCCAGCTATATGATAAACAGTTACTGGCCACAGCCGCAAACAGGAAATAGAGCAGCATCCAGACCTCTGTTTAGTTATTTACAGCACATCTGATCACACCACATTATTGCCAGCTACAGATTTGTTAGCAACCTGAAGTTGTTTCATGATTTCATCATGACTTTTAGAACTGTTGGTGGGAAAAAAAACCTATGTGATTATCCTCAAGATGCTCTTTTTTGGCTGTTCCTGAATGAAATTGTTTCATTTTATTAAAATGGCTTATTTCAATGTATTTAAAATTAAAAAGAACCAGCAACCTTAAAATACCCTTATATCTAAAAAAGGTGTTTCATTTCATCCCATCTCATTCCCACCCTTCTGCTGATAGACTTTGGCAACTATTTTGAGAAGGAGGAGCTTTAAAACAAATGTAAAATCCCTCATGTATGGAGATAATGAACTTTATTTCAGAAAATTGCCTTCTTGAAAATCCAGCAGTGATTTTTAATAAAATTAGCTTATACTTGTGACATCTGATTTCAGCATCTTCTAAATAATAATCTTGAATAGCAACCTTCTCATTGGCAGACCTCAAATGCTTCTACCTCCAGTCATAGTGTCCAGACCTCTGATTTTGCTGTCAGCTCTGCCAGGCCCCTAGAAATGCACACTGAAAGCAGCTCTGGGACACTCTCACTTGAGTTCTTGCCCTTACAAGCAGATCTGGAGGAACACAGAAGTGAGAAATCTCCATCATCCTTCAGAGCACCTTGGAGAACTCTTCATCTGCTTTAATTTAAATGACCCTAGACAGTCCATGACAGCTCAGTGTTAGAAGGCTGAAAAGGTGACTTAAATCTCAAATGTCTGTTGTGCTTCACAGTATTTTCTGCCTTTCTTGCCTGCTATGCTTGGTGGTTGATGATTATAATTACTTTTATTAGATGCAATTGTGCAGTGATAAGACAAGTCCTTTGCTACTGCTGGGGCCGCAAAACTCTTTGTCCCAAAGAGATTTCAGTGAGTACAATGGAGGCAACGTATAAGCTGTTTAGGTCATTCTCTGTGAATGTGCCCACTTAAAATGTTGGCTCATAACAGGCACATTGAGAATGGAAATTAAATCATGTACCAAGAGGTATTGCCTTCAGGTTATGTTTTCCTTAAGTTCCTATTCTTTTTAAGTGGCTGTCAAGGGTTATAATCCATCAATTTAAAAAATATTCCTCCTTTAAGTCTGTCCTTAAAGAGGATGCATCCATTCCAGAGGGCTGAAAGAGTTTAATATCATCAGCTTCTCTATTCCTGGATCACCACGTGCATGTAATTGCCTGCAATCCCAGGCTTTCCCATCTGCTTTCACTAAAGGACAGGACTTTTCTGCCTTAAAGAAATTAAAACCAGACTTTTTCTGTGGGCTGTGACCAGCAGGCATCATAAGGAGAGGACACTAAAATTTTGTTTGAAACAAATTAAGTATAACAGGAGATTTCTTTGGGAGAGTTGCAGTGTCTATGTGTATAAACCCTCAAAATATCCATAGTATTGGCACTGTTTGAAAGTGTCTCTGAAGAGCTGCCCTAAAAACTTCATGGGGTGGTAATCTTCATTTTCTAGATTAAGGTTAAATTCTGAGCTTTCCTGGGGACAAGAATAAAAGTATACAGTCATGAAGAATTTCTGTTAGGGTGTTTCTTCCATTCCCTTCTCTGAAATCAGCATACAGCAATAAGGAGGCTAAATGGCCCATCAGGTAGGGTCCTACCAATACAGGACACAACATTTCATAGACACACACAGAGTCCTTGAGTGACAAGAGGAGAGAATAATAGCTACATCACTTGATGCACCGCTGGAAGATGTTCAGATTCTGTGGTATTAAAAGAATGCACAGAAAACAGCATATGATTTTAACTCTTCTGTTTTTTATCACAGAATCAACATTTTCTTGGTTTCATGGGTTTGAACTTATTCTCTGTAATCTAATTCTTCTTGACTTCAGCTAGAGGCATCAATGTTCAGTCATCCATGGGGCAACTGCATTAGGCCACAGATGATACGTAGACAAACTATTGAAATCTCTGAATCTGAAGACTCGTGTTGTGGACCAGTCCCACATTTCCAGCTGTCTTTGCTTCTGATCAGTCCTTTTCAGTCAAGTATCCAGGAGATACACATGCCTTAGAGGCGCAGCTGTGTGTTTCCCCAGCAGTCTCCTTGCACTTGCCTTTTCTGCTTCCTAAAGCTGCCTCAGGGTATCTTTGTAAAACAGTGGTGATATTCATGGTGGTGATAATTATGTAGGCCTTTAAGATATTGTGATGAAAGATTAGTTTTTACAGAAAAAAAAATTGTCTTCAATAGTCTTTGAAAGAGGTGCTAAACCAAATCTATAATTTGGCCATTCACAACCAAGATAGTGCAACACATAAAAGCTTAACTCTGCTTCCAAGAAAATCAGTAGCAAAGTCTCCTTTCACCCTACTGGGGTAGAATCTGTCTATGGATACTTGATTGTGTGTCTTCTAAAGGCAAGAATTTTTTTTTTCTTGCAGTGAATATAATCAAAGCACAAATAACTGCTAGAATAGCTATACAATATTCAGGAACTCAGAAATTCAATACTCCTTGTATTTAGTTAAAAAACAGCAAGAAAAATATTTACACATCATTTGCTCTGCTCAAAATATAATCAGATTTAGTTGTATTTTGTGAATGTTTCTCAGAAATAATGATTTAAATATCATAATTCAATGGCTTTTTAAAGGATCTTAATGATACACATTTAATGCAACATTTTGGCCATCCCTTGGAGCACACCTGCCCTGGAACAGCTCTGGAATGTGCAGGAACACATTAATAGCACGATGTAGCAGCCACCTCTCATGTGACACTGTTCACCATGTAACATGTTCACGTTGGTTAGACTAAAGCACGTGGTACTGCTGGATAATCAACACTACCACAGCTGTTGGTGGCAGGATTGTGCTTACCTTGGGGACACACAGAGCCCCTGGGGAGTCACTTGAATAAAGCATAGCTTAATACAGCTTCTGGTGAGAAAGTACAGTTTTTTATGTTGTTCTTTCTCATAAACTTTTCTTACCCTACATTCTTTTCATGGGTGAGAATTTCTTGGTCCCCATCCGACTCCATCTTGCTGTTGAAGCAGCACAGGAAAGCAAGCAGCAAGGCCCTTCTTATATGCATAAATAACAACTAACAAGAAGAAAAATCTCAGCCCAAGACATTGTTTGCATGATGGTGTAATTAAGAAAGATATGCAGTGAATAATCACACTGGCGTTTTGTATAGTTTTGGATTGATTTTTTTTTTTTTTTTTTTAAATGAAGAAGTTACTTGCAAATGCTTTCAAAAGCAAACCCACCAGTTTTTTTGCCATTTAATTCTTCTTATTTGCAGAAATGTAACATTACCTTTGGCAGAGTCTGAGGGTGTTCACACTTGCCTTTTCACAGCTGCTTGAGCTTTCTGCAGCAGTAGCAGGTAAGATGAGGGTCAGTAACCAGAAATTGGGGTCAGTTTTCCAGATATCACAGTACATATCTCAATCACTAGCTTTTTCTGGAATGTTTCATCTAATGACACTAAAGTTTAGCTGCATTTTAAAGCAAGGTCACTCAGTTTCTCCCAATTTGATCTCTATTCTGTGGCTTTTTACACAAAGACCTAAATAAGACTTGCTCACAGATGTTTCTTAGCATGTGAATGGGCTTAGTTTGCTGGGAGGTGATTTGAATACCGACAGAAAGCTGAAACAATGCTGAGTTAGTGCTCCAGACCAGTGCCTTCTTAATTTAAAGGAGAGTGAATTGAGCCTGAAAAAAGCTACAATATCACAGTGCTGTTTCTACTGTGGGAATTTTGCATGCAAGTTGCAATAACTGTGTGCAATTCAGAAAGCAGCATGTCCCGCTGTTGGATGAGAGGGAGTGACACACATAGTAATTGGATTAAAATAGAGCAGTAGCAATGAAACACTTGTTCTCAGTGTGTGAAACTATGGGGAAAATAGAACTTTCCCTGCTGTGAGGTTTGACTTTCCCCCGGGGAAATCCCGAGCCTGGTTCCCGGTCCCTGCCGAGGAGCACAGGAGGCTCCATAGGGAGCTGCTGCAGCCAGCCAGGAGTGAAGGGCACAGGCAAAGGCATGGCTGAAATATCTGTCTGACGTGACTCAGAGGAGACCCATGGAGCCAGCTCTTGTTTATTTGCATGCTAGTCCTCAAACTAGTTGGTATTTTCCACAAAAGTTATATGATGACAAAGCTTTGAAATATAGTCATTTGGTGACATCAGAGCAGTGAGATACGGCTCCTTGCCTTTGCTGTCCAGATGATTTGCGCTTTTCATTACAGCAATATGATAATAAAATCAGAGCTGGAGAAAGAAAATGACAGACGAAAGCAGACACTTGCCAGTAGTGTGGTATAACAGACTCCCTTGCTCTGTCTGGAAATATAAGCCTTTTACATCTGTAGAAAGCTATTTAGTTCATTCTCATTACATTTATTGGTAGGGTGACTTTATATAGGTTTGACACAGTGATTTGGTAAGGCTGGCCACTGCATTTGTCTAAGTGTCTTTTTTTTCAAACACTGAAATGGCCTGTCAGGCAGTAAACCTGGCTTTAGTGGTCAACTTCAGCAGTTAGTGAGAGAAAATAGCCAGAAAATGCTGAGGTCTACAAAGGAATTTCTTTCTCTATTTTTAATCACACCTTTCTGGAGAGACACTGAAAATATGAGAACACGCTACCAGGGAATTCAAGCTCCAGCACTTTACTGTGTATGTGTTAGGAACTATACCAGGGAAGAAAGAAACAAAAGTAAAAAATGTTGTATGATTAAATCATCTGGGTAGAGGGGGGAGGCGTGACCTTGGTCTAAAGCAGAATAGTAAGAAATTGAAATTTAAAAAGGGTCTTTTTTTTTTACAGTGTAAAAAAGCTGATGTCCAGCTCAGAGGAATTTGACACATTCATTTGCAGGAAAGATATAGGAGTGAGAATCACAGTAGGGGTAAAATTGCAAAGAAGGTCAGATCGTGCTTGGGAGAGATGTTTAGCGAAAGGGGGTATCTTCAGAGGCACAGACAAAAGATAAGCTCGTTGGGTAAACATTTGTAACACAATAATATAATAACCAGGGCTCAGGAGTCTGCTGGGGCAGAGCGCCTGTGGTTTTATATGACACACAATAGAAACGCACCTTAGTATGGCAAGAGTATGAGTTATGGAGGGTAGAGCTGTTTGCCTTTGTGCTAAATCTCCTGTGCTAAATCTCCTTTTTAAGTGGACAGGAACAGTTTCTTGCTCCACAAGGGAATCCTGCAGGGATGGGGACCCAAGCCTTTGGCACAGAGGATAAAGGAAGACCCTGCCTCGCTGCAGCACAGCTGGCCCAACAGACCTGCTCCAACCCCATGGTGCTCCAGCCCCCAGCAGGGTCGTGCTTCAGGGAGCGGAGAGATGGTCCTCGCTTCAGTCCTTGGCTTTTCCCACATATTGCTTTCCTTGCTCACTAGTCCACATCTGTGCCCAGACCTCGAAGGACTGAGCCTGTAATACATCTCTCAGTAGGGTCTGACTTTTCAAAAAATTGTCAAACTGGTATTTGTAGCTTCCCATCTGTCACTACCCTGTATTTTAGTTGATGTGGCATTTTTCAGATTGATTTCAGCAGCTGCCTGATAGCTTTGAAATTATCGACATTTGTTTCAACAGGAAAGCCTGTACTTGTGAGAATAAATAGCTTTTCTGATTGGTATCCTGAAAAGAGCAACAGTGCGGATGACCGCGCCGGGTGAGAGAGGAAACACACACCTGAGCGTGGAACACAGCAAGATCTTCTAGAGGTCCCAGAGATACTGCACCAGTACCCAGAAAAACCTCTCAGAAACAATAAATTACCTGAGTTAATGCTGGAGAATTTCTTGACAAGTATTAAAATGTCCCACGTAATTTAGCATTCAGTATGTCGTGATTTTAGTGCTTGGAAAGAAAAACTGGGAGAAGCCCCAATAATGTTTTGCTGTAAGGTGGGGCACATTACTGATCTCATTTAAACAACCATTTGTACCTTAAGGAAAGCAGAGATTGTCTGCTTCCTATCTGTAGAAGAATGTTAAAGACTATGAAGCACCAGACTGAAAATGAGGACTGGTGAGCACTCCTAACATGTTAAGCATTATAGACATAGTGTGCCTGTGTATCTTTTGTGGGTGTCAGTTACAAAGTATCTACTCTTATTAGATAATTGTGGTTAATAAGTGTCCATCTAAATACAATAATGGCCACATGATTACTCAAGTGTTGAGTTTTGCAAGCACATTTTGCTTCTGGCTCTTTATTCAAATAAGAAGAAGGGGAACAAAAATAGAATTCTGTTGTAAAATAGAGATGAATCTGAAAATAAATATTTCTTATGCACCATTTCTCGATAGTTTAGTTTACAAATGTGCTTTGCTGTCAAGGTTTAAACAACCTGAAATCTATTACAAAAAATAAAAAACCTGTGTCTGAGAAAGTAATTTCCCATCCTAGAATCAGACCAACACTATAGCTTCCATTTACAACATATGCAACCAAATCCTTACAGTTTTGTCACAATTCTGCAAACTCACTCAAACACTTCAGAAATTTCCCTGTCTTCACAGGGTTTACAGGAAAGTGTAATGAGCTTAAAACCACCATTTAAAAACTGAACCACATTTTTTTTGCAGAATTTTAGAACAAGGAGTTTGTTAAAACTATGGTTCTTTTTTGTCTTTGCATCTCTTCATAGGAAGACCTCTTGCTTACTAAACATTATGACTAAATGCAGCTGTGTGTCTTTTTTTTTTTTTTTTTTAAACCTACAACTCTTACAGAAGCAGCTATACTGAGAACAAATAAAACACTTTCATTAGACAAAAAAAATTCTTTTTCTCTCGTAGTTCAGGCTTAGAAAATGTGGTCATTTCTTCATAGTCTTAGCTCATAAAGAGGAAGAAATCTATAGCATACTTTTAAGTATTTTCCAAGTTATTTCTAGAGAGAAAAAATATCATATTAGTCAATAGCCATGAATTGCCGCTGATTTAATAGAGTTTGTGTAAAAGCTAACCATCATTAATGCCTGTTGAATAATAGGACATACATGTATAGTCCACTCTTTGTATACAGAAATGCACAAGCTGCGGCAGGTTTGTCCTCTCAAGGAGAGCAGGGTCTGGCAGGGTATTGCCTCACCTGCTGTCAAAATGCAGCCCCTCTGTCACTGCAGCTTGTCAGCATGAACCACCCACCATCAAACCCTTCCAGGCCTGGTGGGAGCAAGGAGCAAAGATGCTCAGTGGACACGTGGGACCTCTGGAGTCAGCAGCACTTTTGTCCCTGGCTCTGGCATGGTCAGGTTTTCATCTACCAACTGAATTAGGTTGAAGGAACTGGAGCTAACTCCAGTGACCTTCCAATGCCTGCAACATTTTTTAAACATCATCTTCTGTCATTCAGTCTCTTGATTTGGAGGAAAGCATTAGCTGATGGCCAGCTCTGTGGTGTACCAGGGTGCCCAGCTGTGCTGCAGCCCAGCCACACTTTGCTGCACATGGGTCTTGCAGCAGAAGACTTGACTAGAGATGGTAAGACTATAAGACGACTCATCCCAGCACAGTGTCCTTACATCTGCTTGCCTTGACTTTTAAAAAACCTTCACAGGCTTAATTGTCTTAGGGCAGGATTGAGAAACAAAAGCACCAGGAAGCTCTCAGCTGCTGCTAGTGTCCACCAAAATTAACCCTCCTCCTACAGTTCAGCTGTTCCTTCTTAGCAGGCAATTAATGCCTGAAATGTGAAAGCTTGACTTCATGCCCTGCTATAATCTGTCTGACTCACTCTTCCCCAAGCCAATCCAGGTACCTGTGCTTTGAAATTTTCTTTTTTAATCTATATTATGTAAAATGGCATCTACAGAAAAATAAATGTTTTTAGGCAGAAAGTTAACTACAAAGTATAACTAAGATTTCTTTTATTCTGAACTTAGTAGGTTTAATTTCTCATTGCTATTCATCTCTGATGTGTGCCTCATTGATAAAAATATTATCTTTCTAGACATATGGCAGTAAAAGTTGAATGAAGGCACAGTATGATATAGGTACAAACAGGAGAGCGAAAAGGAATAAAATAAAATGAGGTACTGAGGAGAGACACAGATTCATGCATTAGAAACTTGTAAGAAAATAAGATGAGAAGAACAGTTGTTTTATCTAATGAATTTATAAACACTGCTTATTTAAATGCTTAGATGAAAATATGTGACTAGGAAAGAAATTAGAAATCATTGTAATAATATTTAAAATGTTCTTTAACTGTATCAGCAGCTTTCTCCAGCTAGCTAGTAATGAAGGGCAAAGTATATCCCAACTGCTACCAATGTATTATTAGTCTGTTTACAAACTTAACAATTTAATTGTGAAGTCCTGGGTCAGCTTGACTCTTTTTAAAAATAATGACTTCCAAGGTGAGAATGAAACAAAACATCTCAAGTTGTTAAATCAGCACTGGGAGAAAAATTATAAGGTCTCCTGAATACAACTGAAGTACAGAGAAATTACAGGACAGACTAACAGAGAAACCATCTTCTAAATTATGGCAATGACTTTCACATCTAGTGGCCTCCCTGCATGGGTACCACTGTTACAGGTGAATATTTCTGCTCTCCTAGGTTGGTGGAGCTCTGCGTTATTGATGTCTGGTGTCTACAGCAGCTTCCTGTCCCTTCATCTGTCAAATTCAGGTTTCTGTTAAGCGGCCAAACCTGCTGCTCTCTAGAGGTCTGATTCTTGTGAGAACAACCAGATCACAACTGCGTGATGTGGAAAATAACTACGCGCTCCGGAAACACCGTCCTTTTCATGGAGAAAACCCCATCAAGTTCAGAATGCTGCAAGGATTTCAGGGAAATCCTGCAATACTTACAATAAATGAGAGTTTTATTATTGACTACTGCAAGGCTGGGATTTCATCCCAGCTGGACTGCAAAATCCCTTCCCATAGCCAGGGTGTCACAACAAATCTTAATTTGTCATGTAAAAGACAGATCTTAGCTTAGTAGCTTTTTTCTGCTTCTAAATTTAAATTCCTATGGTCAAGAAAAATCTGACACTTTCCATGTCATAGTCCTGCAATTGATCCATATGTTTAAAATGTCCAGCCTACTGTAAGGACTGCATTTCACTCTTTCTGTACAAGTGTATGTTGCCCTTGGCTGCAGGAAAGCCAGATTAACATTTGTATGAAATAAATTGACATGTACCTATATCTTTTCTGCCCCTCTGACTTGGCTCTCAGCCTTTTCTGAGGCCTTGAAAAGTAATCTACCTTTCTCTATGGGAGGAACATGAGGCATGTAGGTAGTTAAATTAAAAAAAAACTGGAATCATCACATATAGGGTGTTCAAACCACACTGGCTTAATTGCTGTTTGGTACTTCACTGTCTTACCCCTAAAATACTGCTTGCAGGTAGAAGACTTTTTTGAAACCATTACGTGTAAGGTCAAGATAGGGCATCCCCATTTAGTAGAAAAAAATCATGGTGAGTTACAAACATACTAACAACCCGGCAGTAGCTGTGGGAGCATCTGCTGCCCTCTGAGCCATCCTATCTCCTGCCAGCGGTTGTGTTTGTGCCCTGCATTTCATCAGCAGCTGGTACCCAGTGGTCTGGGTGGGGGGAAGGCTGCATGGTCACACAATACCTTGCTGCTTCACAAAATCCACCGTTTTCTGTGGGGCAGCTGCCAGGCTGCCTCTGCCTGTTAAACACTGATGCTCCACAAATACATCTTCAGGATAATTATAGCAAGGAGTGAGAAACAAATTTATGACTCGATGAGACTGAAATGAGTGAATTTGCACACACAGTAATTCTGCTTTGGTGGAAGTTTTAATTGAAGCCTCACCTTTCCAGGTGGAAGATGTGCATGAGGAAAAGCTGCATCCATTGTAAACTGCGCCGGACTCATCTCTCATGGTTGTGCAGTGGCTGGTGTGTCGTCATGTTTAAACTGCTGCTTCTCCCAACACCTTTGCCTTGCCCTCAGCAGCCTGGCACAGGCAAAATGACACGAAAGAGCCTACTCATTTTGCTGTAATTAATGCACAAATGTCCCATCAGGAGGCAGCGTGAGGCCACCTCACAGCCAGCTGTGACAGACACTCTCCCAAGGGCTTGGCAAGTGTGTGGGGAGAAGGAAAAACTCTTCCAGAAATGAAGTGAGGTCTTGGGAGGGTGGGGAAAAAAGGGCCAGGTGGGCTCCAAACCAACTTTGGTCACATAGTGATACTGGACAGAGAGTAGTTATAATTTGAACATGTTTGAGAAACATAACTCCTGCATTTTTAAGCTGAAGATGTGGCATTAATTTTGAAACAAAAGTATTTGCTGAAAACTTTATCCTACTTAAAAAACAAACAGAAAACCAAAATAACCCCAAAAGAAAATACAACATTAGTTCCAGCAATATCATCTGGTTGACCAGAAACTGGGGGGAGACATATACATTTTTTTTTGCTTCTGCAATAAAAAATTATTTCAGGTCAAATTAAATAGACTTTTAAAAAAAGTCCTTGTCTTACCACTGAACTGAAAAATATATTATTTTTCTTCCAAGTCTCTTAATTCTTATTTCTTAGTTCTTCCCTCTTAGCTTTTTAAGGTAACTGCTTTCTCAGTTGGAATGCCAGAGTATAGTAGCTGTTACCCAGTTTTTGGTTCCTGTTTTAATTCCCTCATGCATACAAACTTGAGTACTTACCTCCAAAAGTATGTGCAGGTCAGGAACCAGTTTTTTATCCTGTAGACCTTTGTAACGATTTGGCAACATCTTACCTCTCTAGAAAGCTGACAAATGCTCACTGCCAATCACTGCCTGCCATGAGGTGTGAAGGAGCTGGTGGGGTGATGTGAAGATGAACACTCAGTTGCTTCCTTGTGCTCCAGCTGACCCTGAAGGCACCCCTGGGCTTGGGTCCCCCCTCAGCTGGGAGACGAAGAGCAAGCCCAAGTGCTGCTCCAGGGAAGGCTCCCTGAGAAATGGCTGTGTCCAAAAAGCTGTTCTGCAGCAGCAGTGACAGTCCAGGTTTCCATTTGGCATTTGCCTGTCAGACCCTGTCTAGCTCCCGGGCTCAACTGATTTGTTAGGCGTCATAAATGGCATTGAAACAGATGGACATTAGTTCAGGCAGCCAAGACATCCTGTAAATTATGTGGCTCATAAACTCAGTCCAAGTTCATTTGCAATCAGTGGGAATTTTGCCATGGACCTGGGCAGGGGCTGGATCAAACTCAGCTTGTGTGGGTGTAGAAGAGCAGGATTTACAGCTACCTTCCTTCAACACATATCTATCAGTAAGTAAGGTTACAGGGTATTTTATTACCTGTTCACCACTACACTAGGTTAATTTTCAAGGCGAGTCAGGGTGAGAGAGCATCCAAGATCACCCAGCTGGAAAGATGAATTAAAGACAAGTCACCACCAGCCACATCTGGCTTCTATATTTCATCAGGGACTAGACCAGGACTGTCCTGTGATATGAAGCATCAGTGCTCGTCCCCCGATATGCAGCATCGGTGCCTGTCCTCCTTCTCCAGCCTCAAGGGAAATCGCAACCCCTGTCCAGCCACCTTGCTCCTATATCCAACCCTCTCTTCTCCCTCCCTGTGCCCTGAAGGCACAGCCTGGTGTAGGAGGGCAGTCAGCCCCACACCCCATTTTATCTGCTTAAAATCTTGTAACATCTATATAAACACATGATAAATGTGCCAGTGTGTAGTGAGAATACACAGGCAAAACAAGCTGACAAATTTGAAACGAGCATGGAAGACTCGGTTTGTTTCCCTCAGCATCCCGCTGCTCCTCCGGCAGAACTGGTGGGAGCAAGTCCGAACTCACCCCCTTCTCTTTTTCTTCCTGTTTTTTCTTTGTTACCTTCAAAATCCATTTGCAAGTGTAATCTGGACTTCTTGTTCTGACCGCTCCCACAGTACTCAGATTTGAGAATCACTTTTAGGAATTTTCTGCTGTGTTTTGAAACATTTAATGATTTAGGAGGAGACTACTAGCTGTATGGTAAACATAAGGCAGCAGCAATCTGGGGAGTTGGCAGTTCAGGTCACTGCCTTTGCCAAAGAATGATAATCAGTACTGTTCCTTACATTTGTTATCATACAGATTGCCTGAGATTTCTACAGCTTGCTTACTGTGTTGGATTTCCTAGAAATTAACTTCATCTTAATTCACAGCACTGACACAGTCTTGAAAAGTGTCACTGAAAGGAGTTACAGGTAGTCACAGATTAACCCAGAGCTGCTGCCTTGAGTCACAGAAAAATACAGTAGGAAGGACTTCAGAAGTGTTCCTGGTCCATCCCTCTGCTCAAAGCAGGATCAGCTGTTCCTCTCTTAACATTCACCTGTCCTCTTCTGAACACCTCCAGCACCCCCTGGTCTCCCAAGGTAAGCTGTTTCAAGGCTCTATTACCTTTACCGCTGGAAAGCTATTTCCAATATTGAATTGAATATTTTCTGCTAGACTTTGAACACATTATTTATTATTTGAGCCTTCATGACTACAGAGAAAAATAAGTCCCTTCCTCTCTGTAGCAAACTTCTAGATATTAGAAGACTTTAGTAATAATTATTGGCATGTTTTTTAGTCAAACAGTTTGATTTTTAGTGCAGATTGTATGTTTTTAGATTTCTAATTATTATTGTTCCTGTCATCTTAATGTCTTCCTAGAAGTGCGATGCCTGAACTGGATCATTACACCCCAGTTGAGGCCGTACCAGTTATTGCTGGTGACCAGATTGGAGGGATGACTCAGTCTGTGGTACAAGCCATTTTCCCACTCATATTTTCCAGAGTGACTACATCTTTTTTCTCTCTGATAGAACACAGTTCACTAATAAATGAGCCCCTTTTTTTCAGTCTGTGACTGTGATTAGTCCTGCTTGAAGTGACGCCCTTCACTTGCCTTTACTGAGCTTTAACCTGTTTTTCAGATTATTTTTCCAGGTTGTCAAGACTGAGCTGAATTCAGCTGTCGCCTTTCCCCTGTTCTTCCCAGACTTCTGCTCTGCTTGCACCAAATCATATAGGCACTTGACTGACCTAGTCTGTATTCCACTGTCCAGGTAATTAGTGAGAAGCTGAACAAAATCAGATCTGGGACAGGCTCCCGCAGAGCCATGCTCTGTCTTGAGGCGCGGAATGACCTTACAACCCTTGAAGTTATAAGGAAGGTATGCATTTATTTACAACGCCGAACACACGGGGAATCATTTCACCTAATGCGTGTGTAAAATTACAGTAGCTGTGAGTTTGGTTAAATGCAGTAAAGTGTTACATATTCATGAAAGTTTTAGGAACGCCAATACATATTCATAACCTGTCCCCGAGAAGGCGGTTCGTATTTCAATGAGTTCCGGGAGACCATTTCCATAGTTTCCACCTCTGGCTCCTCCTGGTTGCAGCTGCGCAGTGATCGTGAACCCGGATCCTCTTTCTCTGTACACGGCCACCTTTGGTCCAGTGTGATGAGTTGGTTAGGTGTCAGACTGCTGAGTTGGTTAAAACTGGCGTATCTCCTGTCCTGTGCCTAAGTTTCTGTAATCTAGTTCACCCAAGGATGCACCAAGGATTATTATTTTTGCAAGGCATCAGTGAAGTCCTGTTTTTTTGTACAATAAGTTACACAGCGCTAAGCAAGGCTAGGCAATAGTTACGTGGGTTAAAGAGTTAGCTCTCTAAGTGTCTTTAGTGATGTGGGGTAGGGTTAGTTCTTTAAGTGTTAGTTATTAAGTGTTAATAAATTAGTTGTCAATTCCCTGTATCAGTCTGACCTACAGAAAATGCTCTGAGCACATTTATTAGCCAGTTTTGTACCAACCTGATCACAGCTTCATCCAGACCACGTGTTGGCAGAGGAGATTAAGAGCATTTCTTGCCCCTATACGCACCGATGAGAATTTCATTGGAGTGTCCTGGTGTGGATTCAGGCCTCATTAGACAAAATTAGAGTTTGGACCTGAGACCTCATGGTATTGTTTTTGAATGTCGCAACCACCAAACCACTGAACAAGAGGGGAGACCTCCTCCTCTGCGAGTTTTTAATGAGCTTCAGCTTATTCTGTCTGCAGTTTGTTGCTCTTCCTGTGGCAGTCCTTCATGGGAATTAACTTCAAGTCAGTTCACATTTGATGACTGTAGTAAAATGAAAACACTCACCATTTCGCTGTTGTGCCTTATTGGATGCACTTGAACAAAGATATCCTGTGGTTTCCTAACCCCTGCTACAGGGTGTTTGTCTGGAGCAGGAGAGTGCTCAGATTCATTTAACACATTGGTCCTGCCACTACGTCTGTTGTACCTCTGTGGACTGACCCAAAAGACACCGCGGGCTGGCTGACTGGGCTAATTTGTACCCACTCTGCCAAAGGCCAGCATGTTGCCCTCATTTACACTGCATAGCACTTTGACCAGGTCTCTTCAGGGTACTATGGGCTAGTCCAGAGGAATAAGTATTACTTTTTCAGTATTTATTGAAAGATGTGTAGATGTGGCAGTTAAGGACATGGTTTAGTGGTGAACTTGGCAGTGTTAGGTTTACAGTTGGACTCAATTATTTTAAATGTCTTTTCCAACCAAAATGATTCTATGAGTTCTGAGAGGGCTCTGTTACAGCCTGCAGTCTTTATGCATGACACTAGGGTATTTTGGGGGTATTTGAGAGAGAGCAGGAGTATTTTAAAAATTGCAACATTCCCTGTGATGCAGAAGTCAAACTTGGTGCTGTTTGCATCTGTGCTGTCTGCTTGGATCAGACTTTGTGGTGACCTGTCCTGCCAAACATGCCAGTTTCTCATAGAAAAGGATTAGTTGGTTCACTCTAAAAGCAAGCTTGGGAGCAAGCAATACTGCCTACAATGTGGACAAAGAGCCAGACTTTGTGTGTGGGAAATATGAAAGCTAGTGATCAATAGCTGCGATTTATTTGAGATTCCTACCAGAGTTACTGCAAGAAAATTGCTGTCAAGAACTGTAATACGTCAGTAATTTTAGCTGCATTTCAACTGAGACATCTACAATCAGATCCAATCACTGGAAGGTTCTGTGAGTTTCATTATTTTTATCTCTTTTTTCGTAATGACTGTAGCTGAACTAGCTGAAGAAAAGGAGAAAAGTGATTGCAAACTGTCATCTGTAGAAGACAAAGTCTATCACAGTGGTAAATAAAAGGCAGACTTTCAGAAGCAATGGCAAAACAGTGAGATGATCCATGCATACCTCTTGGGTTGCCAGTGTCATATCAACAATACGTGCTTTGCTTGTAGATTTTCCTGCAGCACCAGCTCATAAAAACATGACACTGTGAATTAAGAGAAATGGCAAAGGGAGAAATGAATCAATGCAAATTGAACCATATTATGCACAAACAAGGCACTAAGTAAAGTGTGTGCATCAGCTGACATTTTTGAGCACTACTGTTAATCGTACGTGTTTTGTATTTCACTTTAATGTGATCATTTATTTCAAGTGCTGACATCTACTGAAATTTTAGTAAATGTGACATATAAATAGACAGATCTCTGGTTAAGCATGGAAAACACTTTTTTGTATTAAAGGTAAAAGGACAGAATGAGATATGGAGGTACTTGCACTATTTCATAACCCTGCCATTTATCATTTGCCTGTTGGATACTAATTGCTGATGCAACTTATTTGGTCTATAGACTGCAAACAGGCAATGATTATATTTTTATCCAAAATTATTACAGAAAATAACCCAATGATAATCTTGCAGTCTAAAAATTCCTATTGAAGCATATATTTGGAACTGTCAAGAATCTCGCTGAGTAGTAAGAGCTTACTTAAGGAACTCTGCATTTTATTAATATCATCCCCAACTCTCATTAGTAGCACAACTAATACAGTTAAATTCTCAGTCTCCAAAATTTAATGTAGACAGGCTTGTCTGTTGGTGAAAGAGCCACAGCCATAGAATCTAGTATGTGGAAGGTATATTGAAATAAATCTGTTATAGGTGATTCATAACTTGTCTAGATCTGTTCTGCTCCCAGGTGGGATCTTGTGTCCAATGCAGGGAGAAGATGCACTGTCCCATCTCCCCCAGGAAGGACAGCTTCATTGGGCTGAGCCCTGTCACAGGCACTGTGCCGAGGTGGTGTTCTGGCTTCTTTGAGCTTTCTGCAGCCAGGAATATTTATCAAACATGCTGGTGGAAGTCACACATCTAGCAACTGGTGAAAGGAAACAGCAGCTCTGAATTCCTTGTGTCCCAAAGTCCAGTTCACTGGAAGATTAATACAAACAGAGAATTGCCTGAAAGCTTATTTTAGTTCCACAATCCCTCCTGATCAGAAGGAAAGATTGGCGAAAGAGAAAAATCATGATGTGAGACATAGACATGAGACAAACTCTGTGCACCAAGTCTCTTCCACACTTTCAGATCTCCAGCTGACAGTGTTACAGCTTCCACTGCTACAAGGCTTGAGCATCAGCTGGTTGCTGGTAATACAAACAGCAGTGGTTCATCTAAATGTGGAAATTAGCTGGATTAGCTTCAGCAGAGTAAGCTTTTTGGCAGGGACTGTTGTGGAGTCACTTCCCATGGTGGGCATTGCTTCTCAGCACAGGAGCATCTGGGGAGCTCCACTGGGCAGTCACGGGTTTGGGCAGTCTTCAACCACACTGCCTCATCGTTCTTTATAGACTGTCTTTAAAAAGCTGTGGTCTGCAGCTAACTATTTTAACACAAGCCATTTCCTTTTAGTTTCTCAAAGCAGCAAAAGCATGTTTACATCAAGTCCCAAACATCTGTTCTTCCTTCCAGAACCTCTTTCATTACCAGGACAGAGGAGGATGGATAGGAAAATCAAAGTTGATCATGCAGGCAGTGCAGAACTGTGAGGAATGCAAATTTACTGATACAGGATTATATACAGTAATAAAAGTATCTAGGGCAATGGGGCAAATGATGTGTATCTGTTCTTATACTCCCTATCCTGCATGTTAGTTTAATCCTGCTTGTGCAGAGCATACCTGTCAGCTGCTGTATAATTGATAATTATTGTATGATTGTAGTGCCCAGCATGGATCAGATGCCAGTGGTACACTACACCGTTACCTATGATGCAAAATTGTTTTAGAAAGAAGGGTTGCCTAGTTGTGTGGTTTTTAAGTCGTGGGCCTCTAAAATCTTTCTATGGAAGGTGAGGATCCCATTAGGAATTTCACATACTGCAGAGCAGTACATAAACTTCTTCTTTACAGTTATCAGTCACAGACATCTGGGAAATTATCTGTAGGGCTTTATGGGTCACAGGCTGAAAGTGAGTAGTCTAGAGGACTGGGATTAAGCAACGTGGGTTCACATCATGGAAACTGGGTAACTGAATGTCTTTGGGAGAGTTGGCACCAAGCATCAGCTGGAGTGTCAACGTGCACAGGGGCAGCTGTTGCAGAGTAGTGGGAGAACTGGAGGTTTCAATCCTTGATTAACTTGTGACTTTTCTGTGCCCTGAGAAAATAGACTTTGCTCTGTTCATGCAATGAGAATTTACAGAACAGATATTTTTCATCTTTCTTTGTAACATAACATACACAGGCTTTTATTCTCATACAAAAAGAGGTACATATTCCTTTTCCTCTGACTGTAATCTCAGACCTGGCTTCTTGCTCCAATTTACAGTGTAAAATCCATACCCCTGCGGCCTTCAGGGCTGTAATGAACAGTGCCATGTTCTGTCTTCTCAGTGAAGAACCCAGTCAGGTCTGTAATTCTTCCAGCTGCAGCACTTGGCTTTCCTTTAACGGCTGAGTTAGTCCCTTTAGTTAGGCTGGTCAGGTAGAAAGCTGAGAGTTCAGACAATATAAGTCTAAGACATTAGCACATTGAAGACAGTATCCTGTGGCTTTCTATGGGGCTTGCTTTTTAGCTAGAATGATTTTCTACTTGGCAGTTAGCCTGACTAATTCAGAGAAAAGATCTACATTTCCTTGAGCTTCATTCTTTGCTTAACCATGCTGGAACATGAGTTTAATACAGCTAACTTGATATTTAAACTTGCATTGCATGTGGCTGTGGGCTGCAGGGTAGGTGAGGGTTTCTCTCTGGGTCCACATACTTGGTATAGGCATTAATCTCAAATTCTGCTGCAGACTTAAAGAAATGACAGACAAAATTTCATTTCAGACATAAGCTTTTTGACTGCTGCTCTTTCATGGCATCCTTTTGTCTTCTTTCTCCGCTGCTGGTATCAGGCTGAGCAGCACTTCAGATGGTAGAAGGAAAATAGAGCAGATAGGTGGCATATTTTGAAGGAATGAGGCCCTGGGTCGCAGGAGACATGAGGATTAAAATATTAACTTTTGTATTGGTTGTTTTGCCTTTTTTTTACTTCACAGCCCTTCAAAATTGTTGCCATTGTATACTCTGCTGTCCTGGAAAGTGCCCTGACTGCTTTCAGTGCTGTGCTGGAGGCTGATTAGAGTCTGTGGTTAATTTGGGGATAAGTGCTCGTGGAATAAAAAGACAAAACAAAACATAAAAAAATAAGCCTGTCTGAGGAGAATAAAGCAATTAAATCTATCTTGTAAAGATAAGGCAAAGGAATACCAGATGGCAGATTTACACTTGTATGCTGGTGCTGAGTATTGCCTAAAAACGGATCTGGTGATGGAACTGGGTTTTTCGTGTTTCAAGAATTAACAGAATGCATCTTGTCATGAAAAGATAAGATGTATAAGGTTACAATTAAACACTCTCTTTATTGGGGCTTTGCCCTGAAATGGCACAAGTGATAAGTGCTCACAGTGCCCATCAGTGCTGCTAATGAAAAGACCCACAGTCACGTTTTACACTTTTATTTGATTTAGATCAACACCACAGACAGGATACTTTGGTCAAACACAAGAACAGGTTGCTATGCCGCTCTTTCCTGGCTGCAATAAGTACAGTAAAGTGGAAAAAAAGATGCTGGTGTTCCTGGAACACCGAATGTAAATCTTGGATTGGCACATACAGCTAATAAATACGTTGTTTGCACTTAGCACTTTAAAACAGAATTGCACATGCAAGATGTAACCAGGCTACTGATCACCTTCATCATTGTCCCTGTATTATTTTTACTTTTTAAGCTCTTTGCTCACCTTGTTCCTAGCCGGAAAAAATAATTTATCCTCTACTCAGTATTTCTGTGATTAGTATGCTGATTTTGACACATTTAGCAAAGGTCACATTGATGTCCTTCCTGACAGAATTGGTATCTCCTCTATAGCTTGACTTGCAACACTACATGCATCATAGGTAGCAATGGTTGTCCACCGAAGTGAGGTGAGAGGTCTACCCAAAAGCTGACGAGGAGAGGTTAACACCAAGCAAAGGTACAGTAGAGGGACTGGCGTGAATGCAGTTCTTGCAATATCAAGAGTCAATACTACTACCACACAAAGAATGACATATCAATAATATATTGTACAAGCTTATACAGCAACACATGTTGGTTTGCAACATTGTACAGTTTAAAACTAAAGTGCACAGCCTCAATCTGAGGTGACAAAACAGTACTATCAATATAATAAAGGCAACACAATTACAGACACAATTTATTTCCTCTTACTTCATGTCCTCATGATAATACATCGAATCAATACTCCGTTTATATATTTTAATGAAATTAAAACCACATTGCACTTCTTTTTATCTTCAAGTATTTTAGAGACAGCAAAACAATATTGCTTTACAAACAAAAGCTGGCCACTTAGGCAAAGTTAAAACCAAAACTTCAGTAGGGTTATAAATAGACAGGCCTTAGCCACACAACTCTTACCAACACTTCCAGATGTTGGGGGGAAAAAGGATAAACTTCAGTTTCCATGCCAGAGTCACCTCTAATGTTAAGGAATGACGCAACACAGGATTTCTGCAAGAGCCCATGGTTTCTAAAAAGGCTATGAGGCTCCATGTGGGCTGTTTCAAGCAGATGTAGCCTTATTTCATTTTTTTTCTGCGATTTCAAAAGCCATTGCATACAAGGATGGAATCCAGCACTGGGAGAAACCTCTGATAAGGCCGTTTGTTACTTAGACACCATCCCTGTCATTCAGACCACAGTCACATTTAATCTAGGCCTCGTCTGGCAGACCTGTACATCATGAAATCTTTAGCCTCTTAATTAATCTGTGAGGTTTCATGCTATTTCTTTAGTAAGAATTTCAGCCAACTTTTATTTTCAATGTAGTTTTGGACTGCTCATAGAAGAAATGGTTATGAGATAAGCATTTATTGAACATGACTTTTTTTTTGGATACGCTTTTTTACCACAGAACACAGAAACCATCCAAATACAACCTTATTTCAGTCTTGGTTAGCACTGTATATTGATTGTGCGTCTGCTTAGTTAGGCCAAGTGGGAAACATAAATAGGAATAATAGCATCCTATTGTTGTACTGTAATTGATCTTACTAAGTGGTTTTAAGAGCTGCAGTACTCTTGAGGTTTTTCAGTAATCAACCCTGGAGATGTACAATCCATATGACATGGAGAAATGAGGTATTGGTACCTCTTAAGAATGTAGTATATGGGGTTGTATTTTAAAATTAAACAGTAATAAATATTTGAGGCACCTCCATCAAAAGAAAAAAAAAATCCTAGTTAATTTTCAGCTTCTGTCCTTGCAGTTTTATAACCCATATAAAATAAAAATCTATAGTTTACAAAATAGGAATTTTTTAATATATATATTTCCTTTTGTAAAACTATACCTATTTAAATACATTTGAAATGTTGCTATAGGTAAATTAGAAATTCTGTTCTAATACTACGAAAAAGCCAAAATACTTTCACTTTTAAACATACAGCTTGTATACTCTGCTTCTCACCATCCCCTCCCACTTTCCCCAATTTGATTTTGTCATCAGGCAAATTTGGCATCATTCAGTCAGATTGCTTTAAATTTAAAGTAGATACTGTGTTAAAATTTGGGATAAAATTTGAAGCATCTTCTGTTCTTCCTTATTTGCTTCAATGCAGCTTTTTGTGCAGTTAATTATAAAGGAGGTATTTTAAAACTCAGGAAAGGACTTTCGAGGAGCCATGTTTCTCGATTTTAAACTGTACTCTACTCCAACGCCACAATATAGAAATAGATTTACTTTGGAACAAACTACAAATACATTCGCACAGTTTGTGACAACTTAATTGTCTACTTAGAGGTCCAGGAACAGACTTTCACACCTGATTATTACAAATCTTGTCCCAGGCGTTCTATTTCATCAATCAGGAAATCAATGTCTTGGTGAGTTGCTGCAGGGTTTGAGATGACCATGCGGAAGAAGTTCACTTTGTCTCCCAGAGGCTGATAGCTCACCATGGTCGTGCCATACTCCATCATCCTGGCTTTTATCACTGGTGCCACCTGCGGTGTAAAAAAAGCAGGGGATGATTATTATTATTATCATGATCATTATCATTATTTCCATCATCATTATTATTATAACAAAACACAGAGTATGTTTTCTTTTTTTTTTTTTTTAAAGATGAAGAGTTACAAGAAGCAGTTAAACCAAAATTACATCCAATATTGATTAAAATGTTAACCTCCATTAAGGATTGTATGTCTCATTGAAAAGACATTGCGTTTATCCTGTTTCTTTGTCCTGCTCTTGAAATCACTGGGAAATTTTCCCCCCACTTTCTCAATATTGCTGACAGGCACATAGTAGGTGTTTTTTTGTACTGCTCAAAACATATTGTTACAATTGTTTTCCACCTTCTTTTCATATGCTGGAGTCCCATGGTATTGAGCTTTTGTTGCACTTGCTGGGTTTAGCGATTGCAGTTCACAGTGACTTCATTTACAGTATCACAGTATCACAGTATGTTTAGGATTGGAAGGGACCTCAAAAGATCATCTAGTCCAATCCTCCTGCTGGAGCAGGAACACCTAGGTGAGGTCGCACAGGAACATGTCCAGGCGGGTTTTGAATGTCTTCAGAGAAGGAGACTCCACAACTTCCCTGGGCAGCCTGTTCCAGTGCTCTGTCACCCTTACTGAGAAGAAGTTTCTTCTCAAATTTAAGTGGAACCTCTTGTGTTCCAGCTTGATCCCATTACCCCTTGTCCTATCATTGTTAGCCACCGAGAAGAGCCTGGCTCCATCCTCATGGAGCAAATAAGTCCCCTAGAGACGAGGCAAACCCAGGCAATACTGAACTTGGAGACCAGAGTAAGGTTGTGCCAACCTAACCTGCAGTAAAATGACCATGCAGGTGTCGTTTGCCAGAATATTGTGACGTGACCTTGCCATGTGCCCCAGGAGATAATACTGGGAATTGTGGGCCTCCAAGGATTTCACTGTTGACTACATGATGTCCTGGAGGATGCTGCTTACCTTCATAAGGCGGCTCATTCTTTCTTCATTGTCTTCCATACTGCGCAAGCTGGGAGGTATATACCAGAAGCAGACGTTTGTGTGCTGAGGCTAAACACAGAATAATAATGGTTTACACTGTAAGAAAAGCTCATAACATCTCAATTGTAATTAAGTTCATGCCTTCCCCCCCTCTCATACATCATATTGTGACAGCAGTCAATGGTTTTCATTATTGTGGTACACTGAGAGTCACCATCATTATTAATGCAGAAAAGATAATTTTAGGCCATTTATTCCCGGGGTGTCAGATGCAGAAACACACCATCCAGCCGTGAAAATATATTTATGCCCTACTGAGAGGCATCTAGATTTTGTAGGTGCTGACCCCTCAAGAGGCTGAAGGGATTGTGTAGCTAAGGCAAGAGTCTATTACAGATAATTTAGAGGTGAGGACCATGTCATTCACTTTTATGACAAGATGGAATACAGAATCTGGTTCTGTAAACAGGAGTGTATGAGACAGTCTAAGATTTTCTTACATTTAATGAAATTCATTACTTCTCAGTTTGAATTAGCTAGCTGCTGTATTAATATGCATGCACCACAGCATCTTATAATAGCTAGTTTAACTTAAATGGGAGCACCAAGTAGAAAGGCGTAGAATAAGAACAGTTGACATTTTGTGCATTTTCGCAATCTCCCAACAGTTGCTTGCCTTGCTATGCTCCTCTTTGCTGGATGCTAAACCTGTAAGTTGCAGCAACTCCTACTGCTGCCAGTTCCTCTATTCATCATCAGACCCAGTGGACCAAATTCAGTGGTGATATGTGAGGTGCGGGAAACAAATCACAGAGTAGCATGTGTGTATGAGCCTGTGATGTCTGAAGAAACACGTATCCTTGTGCAGAGCGCTCAAGGATGCACTAAGTGATCACTACCGGGGAGCAACATTCTGAGAGACAAAACCTTCCAGGGCAAAACTATCACAAGTAGGAGGAACAAAGCTAAAATGAGAGTGGGTTTTTATTTTATTTTATTTTTTTCTCTTTTACAGGCAAACCACCAGTCAACATGCTGTTTGGTTTGACCTGTTGGTAGCATATCAATAGGTGACTAAGGCAACTGCTGTTGACCAACTGGGAAAAAGAAGTTGCAATACATACCTTTCCATCAAACACCATTTCATAGCCTTCTCTGTTCTTTATTTTATTGTATAGGTATTCTGCAAGTTCCAAGCACTTATCAATTTGTGCTTCAAACCCTGTAGTTCCCTTTAGAGACAATGGGAGAAAAAAAAAGTTACGTGACAATCTGTTCTGTGAACCGAAACAGCAAAAGGACCATGCAGCACTTGCCAAAGCACCAGCAAACGTCACCACTCAGAAGTCTCTGAGGGACAGATGAAGGATCTGATTCTGTGAGATGAAGGACACTTTGCTAAGCACAGCTCATTTGTCTCAAGCTCTTGCCACTGACTCCCCTATAGCCACCTCTTCATAAAAAGAACCAGGTCCTAGCTTGTTTCTCAGCAAAATATTGCTCATGCCTCCAAGGAAGGGTGCCCTTGTTGGTAGATTTTGCAGATGCTGAGCATGGTTTCAGATGGCCTGGGCTGGCACAGAGGAGGGTCTCTAGAAGCTCTTAAGTTCCAGACATGGGGAGTCTCCTGCTGTTTTCAGAAGAGGGAGTTTAATCTTTCAGAGGTGATATGTTGGGGGGTTTCTCCAAAAATAATTTTTCTTTTTTAGTTAAACACAGAAAGGACAGATACATTTTTAGAGTCCAGCCTGATGCCTGTGAAAATGCACATTTTGATTAGATACTGCCTTGCCTCTGTAACATTTCTCTCTTCTAATTGACGCCATATTAGCTCAGAAGCTGTGTTTTTAAGAGATGCATCAAATCCTGCTTTTTCTTCTCTGGCAGAAGTCATAATCCTCTCTTTGTGACATCACAATTGTTCTTGCAATCACCAGCTGTGATACCACAAACAAAGGATCCAGCTTTATGCGGGAGGAAAGGGAATAAACAGCTGGAATAGATAAACTGTTTAAGAAATACACATCCTATTTTGTAATGTTAATATTAAAAGTGGAGTGTGAGAAGAGAAAAAGCAGCACAAGACATATTGAAAAAAATGGGGTTTAGAAGGAGAAATGTCTCTGAGTAATGGATGCACGTCCCTGCTAAATCTGTTCTGGCAGCGCAGAACTGACTTAAAAGCCCCTGTCATTATCCCTCTCTGTATAGAGATTTCAAAACAGGGTAGAGCTAGCACAGCCCTGGGAGAAAGGCTCGGAGCTGAAGAGACACATGTGGCTAAAACCGCCTGCCACGCTGGAGACCCCAGTGAGCACAACAGCTACTGCGACAACAGAAACCTGCATCCTCCTTTACAGACTCCCACACCTTCAGCTACATTTGGTGTCTGTCTCCGAATTGTTTTCAGAGTTTTAATGAAGCACATGAGGATCTTTAAGGCTTTCTGGAAAGGAAAACAGTGATGTTATCTCCTCTGAACAAACCTGAGGCAACTTGAAATAGTAGATTGGATAAATATACGGAATAACTTATTTAACAACATCCTACAAATACAGATGAATTAATCATTAGAGCTGGTGTTTTCAGATTTCCCAGAGAACAGATTTTGATGAGTTTTCCTCTACTCCTTCAAAAGATGACTTTGTATCTACTGCATGCAATGAAAGTAGGTATTCCAGACTTGATTTGCCATGTTTAATTTCTGAATGTCATTAAAACATCTTATTTCCAGAAATCTTCATAATAACATTCTTGGGTATATGATTTATGCTGTTAAGACTCCTACAGTTACACAAAGCAAATGCTATGCAAAGCCATGGAGTTCAAGTTTCAAAATCATGTGTGCTGCTTTGAAGCTAAATTGTTAAAAGTATAAAAAACCAGAAAATAATAATGTTCTTTCTTTCATGTTATATGGGAAATTCATGTCAGATATTCTCTAAAATGATGATTACAGAATAAAACCCTGTATCTGGTGTGCATTATTTTAATGGAAACAAATATACTGCAGGCAGTCCTACCTTTGCCCTCCACATCAGCCATAGCTTGAAGACATCAACATGTCGTCCACATTGCAAAGCCTTGTCTCCTGTGTCATAAGACAGGTCATAGTGCTTGTCTTGTTGAAAGAGGTAGGAAGCATGCATTTGATTGCAACTCTGCATCAATCCCTTATAGAAACAAAGACACAAAAAAGTAATGTTGGCACAGATGTGACTACTATTTTGAGGGATGCTTTGAGGCAAAAATGACAAATACCCAAACTCAGTGGAATAGGTGCAAAAGGAAGACAAAATCAGACTTAGTTGCTCAGTGGACTAAGCTTTTCATATCCCATTCAGTGCCCAGGACACCTTGGTACCTGACCCAGCAATGTGTAATCCACTCAAAGAGCCAACACATTTTTTTTTAAAAAAAGCTGGACAATGTGTTTCCTAGCATCATTATGCAGAAACTCATTTTTGGATCTCACTTGTTATTCTTTATTCTGGTTCCCCTTTCTCCCTTCCTTGGAAGGTTGTTTTTTTCTGGCTGAGTCAGACCAAGCCAATTTGATGACTAATCTAAGTAGTATCATCACACCATTTTTCTAATTGCTTTGGTCTCTACGATTCTGATTTTCATTGTTTTCTTTCTTTGTAGGCACAGTTCTTTCTGCAAAGCCCTCAGCTGCAGATTGGATGCTTAAGTGGTATAGAAAGCTTTGAACAGATAGAAGAGCATATGGCCTTTAAACAGCCAGCCAGAGCTATTTCTGGATTGCAAGATAGCATTTTGAGAGACAGCTTTGTGGGAGGGCCAGAGGCCAACAAGGTGAAGAAACCTGGCTCATGAAAGCACAGGGTTTCCTTTTTAACTTTTGAAGTGAAATGCAAAGAGTCATGTTCTGGCTCTAGTTAAGTCGTCAACCAAGTTTAAGGTATACCTTAGGGCTGTTGCCTAAAACTGCAATTTCCAATCCAAGAAGAATCAAAACTTGGCTGTTTATCATCAAGTCTAATCTTTATGTGTAACTCAAAACTGAGATAGTAAAATGAGAGGGAAAAAAAATTGGCTTTCTCTTAATCTGAGCCATCTGTTCTCACGAGAGGTCAAGGATGGTACTGACTTCAACCAGGCAAGATTTGTCTCGGGGAACTGACCCAGAGGCCAAATAAAAGCCAGCTTCTCTCTTCCTAAGTGCAATCACTTTGTATACAATCTGTTGTACAGCTGTTAGCAAAACAGCAACCAGCTTTTTGATAGCTGTTCCAGTAAGTAGTGGTTGTATAGCAGCTGTCCCAGTAACTGGTGGTTATATGAAAATTGCAGGCTTGAAGGGTAATTCAAATTCTAGTACTAAATGGAATGTCTACTTTTTATTTCAAGTGAACTTAGCCTTCCCTTTTTATTTCCATGTGCCCCAAAGTGGATATATGGATCAGAGCTGGGCTGAAATTTCTATCATAAAAGTCTAGGAAGTGTAATGATGCCGAGATTCTGTACCAAATGTCAAGCTGCATGTATAGCATACTACTCATCCTAAGAGGACTAGAGTTTGCCTACATTTTATGCTATGCAGAAACTAGTGGGGCTACACAGCTATGCACCCACAACTGAACTATGGACATTTTGAATAGAAAGCCACAGAACTCTGTAGAAATGTTGCCATTAATTGGATCTACCATTTCTGCTAGACAGCTGCTTTAATTCCTTTTGCAGTCACAGCCTGAGCACGTAACTAGAGGTCTACTTCTCAGTTTCTTTTATAATCCTCATCACACTAGCAAATACTAGCTATGACAAAGCTGTGAAGAAAATATTCATGATTTTCAGAAGCAAAATGTCAGAAAAGATTGGAAACTTGAGTATATTGGGACATACCTCTTCCCTTACAAGCAGGGCTGAACACTGCAGTGGGACGCCCATCATCTTGTGAGGGTTCCAGGTCACTGAATTGGCCCTGGGACACAAAACCACATGAAACTCAGACATTGTACTACAGTGGTGAAACCATGGAGATATTTAGTAATAAGAAGAATAATAATGAACATGTAGTGATGCGCTCATTCTTCTGAGCAAGCAAAGCTGAAAATAATCATGGCAGATATTAGGAAAGTAATGCCTTCATAAGGGACTTAATCCACTGTAGATGGTTTTTGGATTACAATTCTGGCAACTTACCACAGGATGACTGCTTTAGCCACCACACTTTATCAGTATTAAACTTTCTGGGGAGTCATCTATACTTCATAAACAGAGGGCAAACTTCCTAAAAACACCTGCCTGACTGATGAACTTTCTGAAGTCGCACAGCTGACTAAAGATGCAGATAAGAAGTTGGCAAAACAACATTTCCCTCCCACTGATTCCACTTTTAGTAAGATTTTGGCAAGTAACTCCCATAGGCAATTTTGAAAATTCATTCAAATACTTCTGGGCACCTCTAAGTCTCTCAGTAACTTGGAAAACCTGGCCACAAGTAATTTTTTTCATTGCTTTGCTGATGGTAAATGTACATAGTTCCTTGATTTTTGCTTTGCTATGGTAATTCACACAACCAAAGCACTGGGTCCAAAACTACCATAGCAATAAACACAGAACTGATCCATCCTTCCACTTATCCTTATCCTGCCTTCCTTCTGGACACATTCATTGCAAAAGTAACTGTCAGCCCGATCTTGTGAACAAACAGGTTCCTGTCACAATACAGCTTAGAGAAGAGAGATTTGGGACTGCAGAAAGGGTTGAATGGAAGATTGTCCAGTTGCTTATTATTTTAATTTTGTGTTATGCTTGACTGGATATTTGTTAATGACTATTATTACATGTGATGATTAGCTGATGTATACATCTGTGTCCTATTTGGAAGGCTCTCAAGGATGCATAGTGCACAGGATTTCATGTAGTGCAGTGATTTGAGTTTTGATGGCACAAATCAGTCAACTCGAATATGTAAAAACTTAAAAGGACCAAGATACACTTGCAGGTATCATTTATGTGAACAGAGATAAGTATGTTGGAATCTGACAGTATTTTCCTTTGTAGGATTTGGAAACAGCACTATTGGTTTATGCGCGTCCTTGTAATTTCCTGCTAAATTACTTTCATTCCTCTAAAGCAAGCAACTCCAAAAATTCACTTGGACAGCGGGCAGCACTTCTGTGCTTTCTTCTTTGCTATTTAAATGGGACAACACAAATGTCTGATGCAAAATCTGCAGGGAACAGTCTTCCACAGGCAACATCTGGCCACTTGGCTTGGTCTTTCAAGTATTTGGCAGCTTCTAATCAGCTCAGAGTCAGTCACCTGAGTGCAACACCAAAGCTAATGATTCTGAACATGCATTCAGGTCTATGAATTTCCTTTGATATGATACTTTTTAATTTTTATCTGTGTCAACGCAGGATAGGCAGAAATTCTTCAAAAGACTTCTAGGTAATAGTAGTGGTATGGGTTTTCTCAAGCAAAAGGATTATTTACTGACAACAGCCAGATGTTAATTATCTGCCTAAACCATTTAATTTGCCCTTAGGTCATTTATTTCCCCAATTACATCCCTATTGCACACAGAAACAAAATAATTATGTAAAGTAAAAATCCACCATTTTTCATTTGTTATCAGTTATTCTGATCTTCAGCCATCAATATGTGCTTGAAGAAATTGCTGACTGAGACAAACAGTGAAGGAAAAAAGCTACATGGATCAGCAAATGTGTTTTTAAAGCATCTCACATTCACTCAAAGATCTGAGAATGAGGCGCCTATGGGATTTTTTGGCTGTGGGTCACAGACAGAAAAAAAAAAAAAAAAAAGAGGAAAAGTTTTCCCTTAGAGATTTCAAATAGATGACATGAGAGATTCAAGACCAGCAGAATTTGGTCCTTAGCCATCATTAAAAACAGGCTGAGCAACATTCACTGACCAGTCGCAGCCCCAGGAAGGATGCTCAGACCCTGCATAGGAACACTCATTCAGCTGCAAACATGCTTTTCTCATGTAGCTGTCAGCCCCTGCCCAAGCCTCTGGTAGAGTGACACCAGATCGAAATTGCTGACGGTGGCCATACTGATCTGCTCCAGACACCAGGTGATGTGCTTCCTTCAAGGGTGCCTTGGACCAGCTTGCAATCTGCTATGTGGGGACTGGAGGGCACCATAAGAATGGTCCTGCAATTCCTCCTGCCTTCGACAGGAGTACTTGTGCAGGACTGTCTGTTACCAGAAGGACAGGAGTACTCAGAGCACAGAGTGCTACATTTAGTGCTCCCTCCTTGTCCCTTTCTTCCTTACGAAACATGATTACCAGCTCCAGTTCTCTTCTATCCAGACCTGTAATGACAGGGTTGTATTCTAATATCTGCTATGAAACAGGAATGTCCATAAAAGCTGGGTCTAGTAAGTATGCTCTAAAGGTACACACATTTGAACTCTAGACAAACTGAAATGAGCCACTGTGTCCATCAAGCAGCAGAACAGCATTGGAAATGACTAATTTCATTAATTCATTTCCAACCATATGGAGACGGTGCTTACCAAAGCACTAGAGAAAATCCAGTGGAATTCCGCATCTAAAACACATTATTTGGAAAATTCTCCAATATGGACTCAACCTGAACAATTCATTCCAGCAGAATCTGGACAGCAAGTTACGAGGCAAACTCTTTTTTTCATACTCTGTACTCACAGGCAACTGTGTAGATTTTTCTAACATGCTGGACATTTGGATGTATGGCCTTTTAAAGCACAATTTTTAAGTCTGGAGTGCTGGAGGTAGTCTTAACCAAACTATACTGAATTAACAGAACCACTGTCTGATCTCCAAATTTTGCATGTGAGATGTATGAGAAGGAACTGAATCATCAAGGTATCCTCCTAGTCTTCAGTAATAGGATGAAGAAATTGTTTATAATTTTAACTGGCAAGAAACAGCAACTTGGTTTAGAGATAAAAAGGGCAGATGGGAGTACTAATTTACTCTCAAACAGCATGAGCTTCAGAAAATACATAGATGTGGGAGTGACTTCATCTAGCCCAGTATACTGTCTCCAGCAAGTGGCCGAAATAGATGCCTGGGAAGAACACAAAACAGGGCAAGCATCTGCAACCTTCCTCAAAATACTCTTTGAGCTCCCACTCATTCGTGACTCATGGAAGTACTGAATGGTTTTTGTTTATCTTTCCTGAACACAGGTAAATCCTAACATCCTGCGGCAAAGAGTCCCACAGTTTAACTAAGTTTCTGAATAAGCAGCTGTTTTTAAGTTTATGCTTAGTCCTTCCAGATTCTGAACTGGATTAGCATCACTTACATTCATCTGTATGTATCTGTAATGTTTACAAGCTCATGACTACAACATTGTATATCCAGGCACAGATTTACTGAGAAGATGTCATTAACACAGCCTGGAGTGGGGTACTCTCTCCAGACATGACAGAGCAGTGGCCAGTGACCACCAAGACACCTGTCCAAACTGCAAGTGCATCCACCTTTTACAGTTGACTTCAGTGTACAAGACCTCCAAGATTAATTTCTTAGAGATATGCAATGGCTAATTCATGCTGGATGCTGAATTACAGAATGTTGCAGAAACCACTCTGGACCTGCAAGTGTATCCTGGAATGAATGGAAAACCAAACAAGTAATGTCTGCCGTTTGTACTACAAAGCAAAGTGCCACTGTAGCATTGAACATAGCCACTTAGCAATGCTATTTCAACTGGAAGGACAGTTTGCATAATTTCTTCATACTGTATCTCAGAGATAACATTCAGTTCTACTTTTATTTCTATACATGCTATGGTAATCAGAAGTGTGTTAAAATGCATTTAATAAATGTGTTTAATTAACATTAATAAATCATACCTTTCAACGCCATTTAACTTCCATTTGTGTTTTCTTGACATCAGGAGCCCACCACCCCATGCTCCCTAGAAGGCAAAATACATTATCTTAATGAGAAGAGAACTCTGCATTTCTCTGTGATGACATCTGTGCATTCACATCAGTCTGAGGCCCTTTCTTCTTGTCGACGTGGCATGTTCAAAAATGACCAGGCAGATGGGGCCTGAGGCATTAGCTGTACTAACAATTTTCTTCCAGCACCTTGGAAACAGTGCTTTATAGTCCATCATCTGAGCATCCACCTTCCTTATCATCTGGTCACCCCTCCCTCGCCACCTCCTCTGACACTGACACATTGGGCTGCCCCACGCTGTAATTAATGACTTGCAGAGCTGCTCATGGATAAGCTGTCTTTTCTTTTTCAGTGACTAAGTGATGATAACAAACCAAACTGGGATCTCAGCTGCTCTGGTGAGTTTTCATCACATTCCAGATCACAACTGCTTGCCCCCTAGTCATTTGCTTTTGCTCACAGAGATCTGGGACAAGCAAGTGTTTCATCTGACTGAGATATAGTTTAAGGTACATACAAATTCTTTCTTTGAACTGGAGTGATTTTGGCTGACACAGTAATCCAAAAGCAAGATACCCAGCCCTACGGAAATTTAATTACTAAGGCTTTTTGCAGAAAGGATTTGCAAAAATGACATAAAAGTGATTCTAGGGATGAAAGATGACCCTTCAGAAAGATTTATTGACAAGAGCCCAGATAAAGCAAAGTAGCCAATCTGATAAAATTCTCTAGCATTTGCATTAATCTGTTCAGCAATTTGGGGTACTTTATTCCAGACAAACATAGCCTTTTCCTTATGTATTTATATTGCAGGTGTTGCAGAAGCTGAGCCAATGCTCAGTATGGTTCTTGGGTATTTCTTCTACTAATGGCATTTAGAGATAAAGCTGAAGGCCAAGAGCACTCAAACCAGGTCATCTTAAGTGTCCTGTTGCTAAAAGTACCATACAGTCACAGCTCCTAAGAAGTCCCCATGAGCTGAGCCTTTCCAAGGAATGCTAAGTCAGTGCTTGGATGTTAGACTTAATTACAGGAACAAAATACAATGACTTTTATAGTAGATGGCACTGCCCAAAATGAATAAACGAATGCTAATACACCTTGTAATCAAACCCCTCACATAAGATGATACTTACATCCACGTGCATCCAGATTTTGTACTTCTTACAAATGTCTGCAATAGCTATGAGAGGATCAAATGCCCCATACACTGTTGTCCCAGCCGTCGCACTCACCAGAAAAGGAACGAATCCCTGCAAGAAAGCACAGAGGTATTGGGCAGGGTCAGGGTGCTGCACCCTCCTCAGCCTGCAGCAGCCCCCACTCCTCTGGTGCTGCCTCCACAGTGAGCCCACAAGTGTCTCCTAGAGAACACCCCTGCTACATTCCACTGGTTTTCTCTTAAGTTTAGATGCTAGTGATAACATAGTTTCTACCTTAAGGTGGCAGCAAACTTCCAAACCAGCATCCTCCATTTATTAGGATGCACAAGACAGGTAAGGGCTCAGAAGAACAATTCTGCTCCATGCCACCTGCCTGCAACGAAAAGTTCTGCTCTGCATGATATTGTGTAAAACAAACCTCTCCCAGGCATCACAGGGCAAGAAATATTTCAGGTGGTCTGTGCCCTAGCCTGTAATATACTTATCCCAGTGAGTGCCTGAACGTGTGGTAGCCCAGTCCTGTCAGTGGGAGCATCCTGTCTGGGGGTGCCTCCTGGGGACAGTGCAGAGGGGAGGAGTGGGCCTCACCTCTACCCTCAGCCCTCATGCAGAGCGAGGAGACAGGGACCACCTCTTGGATCCCCTCTGCTAAACGCTGTGCCTCACAGAGGAGCACTCACTGTCCACCACATGCCATCACTTACACCAGTGCTTCATTTTAAACTAATCTGTAGCTCTGTTGACTCAAAAAGGTCTGAACTTCCCTCTGCAAAGTGAAATACCTGGTCAGTAGGTTTGGATTGTACTCTATTGTCACGATGCCTTTCATTTTTATCTACTATATTGCTTTTCTTAGACAAAGTAAGCTTTTAATGAATATTTGTGTTATTAATGAGCTTCGAATGCTGTTTCTAATGATTATTCACACAAGTGTTGTTTAAGGCACACAGCTAAGTTCATTGTACACTTTACTCTGTTGTTTTAATTCTAGCTTCTATTAATGAATACATACAAAAGCAGTGCATTTTTAGAGATGTGTGGATTGTAGCTCATCTTCCATTATTTTGATGACTATGAGGAATACTTTCAAATCACTGAAATATATATAAATTACTCAAATGATTACTCTGTTTTTGCCAATGATGAACTGCATCAGAGGTTGATAATATGTAAAAAAAAAAAAAAAAAAAAAAGAGGATGTTATCCAGAGGAGCACATTAAAAAAAACCAAATATATCGTGGAAGTTATAAAGTAGCTCTAAACCTATTTTCTCAGCAACTCTTGCCTCACTAATTTCCAGGCTACATTTCTGAGAAATAAATCCAAAGTTAATGGGCAAGTCTATGTTGTTTCACCAAGGAAAGCAAAACAACTAGGTGTATCATTCTTGGAGGATTTTTTTTTTCTTTTTTGGAAGCAGAAAAGCTAGTAAACTTACTTTTTGTTTGGCTTCAAGAATTCTTCTTTCAAGGTCTGATGGGATCATTTTCCCTCTGGAGCAAAAGACAGTTATATTAGAAATTCGATCGTGAAAACAGCTCTTGCTGTTACTTCTTCACTTAATAGGAAACCCAAGTAAGGAACAAAGTGAATCTTTTGCCCAAGGCTTATGCAGCATTGAAGGGCACAGAAAGATTCTGACCATTAAGTCTGCTTCTACCCTAATTACTTTGTCAACCAGTTTACATCAATATGGTGATGTTAACTGAGAGAAGTAATCTTGTGGCCATCCTCACTAGGGACTGATGTTGCTCCATGGAGCCTCCTGGTCCTGTTTGACGTTATAACCCTGGAACATGCTCCACGCTCCCCAAAAGAGGCTCAGCCCAGGGTCCCAAGAAGCTCTCACTGGGTGCCAAACCCCACGGTCCCCTTTCAGCAGGGACAAAAAATGCCAACTGAGCTGCATGGCCTGGAGCAGCGTGACTCAGCTCTGGTGTAAGCAGTTGTTTCCATGTTTCCATCCGAGGGATGAACTCGTTTCAGGGCAACTATTTCACAGCTTGGTGCATTACATTTTCCCATCTGCTTGGAGCAGGATAGGAGAAGCTACCAGTCTGGATACATTAAATGCACTATCAGGCCGTTTGTATTGACTGTATTCTGTATTTGCAACACATTTGGTATCAACCATCCATTTGAGATTCAGACTCAGCAGTATAAGGCTTGAAGGCTAATTTATGAAATCCTGTAAATGGATTAGGCAAAAGGCAGAACAGTGTTAATACTGAACACTGAGGTTAGCTTTAGCCACAAGAAAGACTAGCTAAGAAGAGAGTATGCATAACCACAATACAAACACGACAGTTCCCCTCACTACAGGAATAAACTCTTCACTGGATGTAAGTGTTGTCCATTTAGACTTCTATGTGCATATGTGCTTTGAAGGACTTTTTCACTTTTTAGTATAGTTGGACACATTTTTTTTCCATCACTAAGGTGTGGGGGACTACGGTGGGTCCGTGGATTCCCTGACGGAGGGCATGGGAACAGAAATTAGCCTTGAAGATATGAAGGCCTACCCATTAGAAAGATGGGAGTAAAGGAGTAGCCAGAGATGTTACGGATGTACCCATGAGAGAGAAGGGAGTAGAAGAGTAACACTGATGATAGCAAAAATAGCCAATGAGATGTTACTGCTGTAACTTGTAACCAATAGTGAAGAGACACATGAATTGGTAAAACTGTATAAAAATGCACTTAGGGCAATAAATGGCATCTACTACTTTCATCCTGGAAGAACTCGGTCTATGTCATTTGTCCGTCTCAACTACGACACTAAGGCACTGTTTCCTGTTGCTATATTAAAAAAACCCTTTAGTAAAGCTCAAAATAGCAGTTTTAGAGAAGCAATTAAAACCATCAGTTTTGGTTTTACTTCTACATAAAAAAAACCCTCAAGTGTTTTCATGACATTTGCATGGATGTAAATTAAAAAAAAATACTGTTTTCTTGTAATAAGATACTGCTAGGTTTTATAAGTTTTCATCCTTGCACAGCTCACAAGAAGTCACTAATTGTTTCAGTAGGAATGGGTTTGCACCGTTGAGTTTTTTGCAAAATCTATCTAAAAATTAGCCCTGATTTTTCTCACAGAAGTTCAAGGTCTGAAGGGTATTCAGGTCATTGTGAATTCCTCCCAGATACATGACATGTTCAGAGAAAAGTGGTAGTTGTATTATCTTCAAAAACTGTTTCTGGAGTCATTAGAGTAATAAAGAAAAAAACCCACAAACATGCCAAAGGAAGGCAATGATTTCCTTCTCCAAAGACAGTTCAGATGTTGGCCTTTAATGGTTTGTAATTTATTGAGCTTGTGCATACAAACACAGACAGAGCTGGGCAGAACCCTTCGTTGCCAAATATTTTTTACCAAAACAAGTGATTATCCAGCTCCTGGTCACATGGAGTATGGCAGACAGAATAAGCATTGGTGTCAAAGTCTTCTTGTATTACCCACATCTGCACAGTCTTCACTGTTGCCACACCATACTAAAGTGTTTTGACTCCAAACCTGCAGGGTGTCTGCATGGTAGAATAAGAGGCAATGGAAGTATGTGGTTGTCCAGTCTGGGGTATGAGCAAGAACTTGATTTTCTGCATGTTCTCCTGGCTTGGAATTCACCACACATTTACATAGTCCCATGATACAGCAAAATGAGGCAAACTTGGCAGATGTGGGTCAGGATGATGAAGAGAAGAGCCACCAACAAGCATGCTTGGTTATGCTGGAAACATCAAAAGGATCTCATGGTGCTCCTTCACTCTCCCACAGGTCCACACCTTCACAGAGTGCCCTCTCCACTGCACAAGCTCACATCCTGTGCAAACAGCCTGCTTTGTCTTGGTGACATCCACTGGGATTCGGTATGACCCACAGTAATCCCACTGTTTAGTTCAGGGTGGGCAGGGTAAGCATTATGGTCTTCACAGAAAATCATCATGCTGAATTTGCACAAGAAGAAAAGGAAGACACGACTTCATTGATCCGTGTCTTTGTTTAGTGATTAGGAACAATCAGAGATTTACTTTGATGTGTGTTGGTTCTGTTGATGTTGTCATTAACTCTTCTTCAAGGTGTGCTCGGTCTTTTGTTAATAAAGAGACAATAAGCCCGTAAGTCAATATGCAGGCACTGTGATTAGCACTGTAATTAGTTGATATTGTTCTTTTAATGCAAGAGCAGAGTAAAACCTTCCATTTATGCTAGAGCCATAAATAATTCAATACCTTATATGACCGATATTTAGGACTCATAGTAAGAGCATATTCTATTGAAAAGATTCTCAGTAGAATTGATAAGGACTGTTTTATTCATTTTTGTCCTACAGAAAGCATGTTTTCCATAAAACTGAAAATCTTCATCAGAACATGTTGATTTTGTTAATATTCCTTTATTTCCTCAAAATGGGTTTTCATAGAGAATCAAAAACTTTTAGTCAGATGAGTTAAACAAGAAGCTATCTACCACTGGTTTTGTATTGCTGATGGGACCCGTAGGCTGGGTGCCTGCCGTGCTACTCCCATTGCGGGGGTGTCCCCCTCAAGGGCACCGGTGGAAATGCAGTCCAGCTGAGAAGGATGGTGAGAGCATGAAGTAACAGAATTACATTAGCAAATGCACCTCGATATTTTACTGCTTTAAAAGGCTCACTTCAGTTCATTTTAATGGATCAAAATCTGAGTGTCAAAATGCTCTATTTTGACCAAAACAAGGTTCTTCCTCATTTCTCAGCAGAACATGTAAGGAATGATAGTTAGTTGAACATTTTGTTTCACTTCAGGATAAAGTAAAAGAAATATCCGAAATCCCTGAGGATGGGAACTTTAAGATTTTTTCTGAGCTCCAAAAACTGACTTGTAAAGAAGCTACTGACAGAGCCAGTTCCTCAAGTGGGATAAATCACTGTAAGGCTGCTACAGATAATAGTTCTTTGATGAATTATCCTGTTAACTGCATCCTGTATGCTCTCTCTGAGCTGAGCACTTGATGATCTTCTTCTATGTATTGACAAAAAGAGCTGTATTTGGCATCTTTACTTACCTTTCATCACATCTAATCAGAATCACACTATCTGTACCAATACCCAAGGCTGCAGCTCCTTTCTTCACGGAAAAGTGACTCTGAAAAAATACATTTATTATTATTTAGTACTTTTATAATTATTTCTTATCCAATTTAATATAAAACACGACATTCTTGCAGGCCCTTCGGCACATAATCCCACACAGGTATTAATTCTATTCATAGACTTTTTGGAAACCAGTCACTGTCATTTGAGGCTTCATATCAGGTCACTACAGTCAATTTAGTGAAACAGCAATCACTCTCATCTGGAATGTTAAATACACAACTGTGGCTGATGATGGACCTAAATTCTGTATTTGACGCATACCTGCAGCTTCTATTGCTTGTACAGATTCAGCTATGAACTTGATTTACTGAAACAAAAAATTATCCCCTAGAGAATTCATTTAGTTCTTAGCATACAGAGCGATGTGCTTCTGCTATATAACTTCTGGCCAAATAACATACTGAGACAAATAAAGATAGGAAGCCTAATTGTGATCTCATGCCAGTGAAAGCCAGTAATAACTCCCATTAATAAACAGAGCTACTGCAGTTTAAAATCAGAACTGTGCTATTAGTAAGACTATTAGTTAATATGTATATACACAAGAAAAAGTGGAAGTTATATACTGGTGTGCAAGTCAGTCTAATTTTCCCTATCTCATATGACTTAATTCCTTAGTCAGTATTGGTTTATAATTCTAATTTAAATTGCAGTGATTATGATAATGCAATAGTTTTATATCAAATTACACCACCAAGAATCTGATTTTTATTAACTCAAAGACAGCTGTAACAATATTGTCCAAAGTAATTTTAACTACAGACAACTAAACTAAAAAAACCTGCAAATTCTTTGCATATACTACAGTACCATTAGCTTGGGATGTAACACTATAAAAGGAGATAAAAATCTAACAGGGCTTTTGAGGTGTCTGACGTGTTAAAGAAGAAACAAAGACATTTAGTATGTGGGAGTAGAGAAGCAGACCACAAAGCAGAGAAGTAATCACTATTGCTTTGTCAAGTGAGTATTTGGTTTCAGCTGTAATGAGAGCAGTAGAGCTATAGGGGAAGAGATGGACGTGATGGTTACACACGTCTGCTTCACTTAAAGGCTGTGAAATCATCGGGATTTCAATGCATACTTAAAGGCTTCCTGCATAATGAACACTTTGACAAATGAAAATCAATTCCGAATCAACTTTATGAAAGAGATAGGAAGAAGAGTAAAACTGCAACATGTACCTTCCGTTTAGTACCCTTTTCCTTGTTTTAAAAATCACTTGGGGGTAATTATCATTAACAGACCTGGCTACTGGTGTTACAGTAGCCTAAGAGTTTCCACTCCGAATTTCTTCTTTCATGTGCCTGTATCTCACTGTTTTGTCTGAGATACCTTAAGTTTTCATGATGCTCATAGAGTTTTTCAGTGTTCAGACATTTTTAAGAAGTTCAGACAGTTCTGAGCCCTGATTCACTGATGATACATGGACAATTTAAAAATACATCTTCAAGAGAAGAGTATTTTTCATACCAAGTTGTTTTTTTTTTTTTTTTAATGCTGTGGTTGGTATAGCTCTCCCCATGCGGCATGGCTGCAGTATACCAGTGATGTGTAATGAACAGCCGTTGACCACCCTGCCTAGACCTACAATAATTTTTAACACCCTAGTACAAAAAACCATCCTAGCCCCTGAATTAGGTACATTCTGAAATGCAAACATTTACATGTCAGACTGACTTCCATGCAAGCTGATGATCAAATGAAACACATACCCACGCGTTCAGATGAGCAACAAGGGATTAGTGCCTTCAGTGTTTTGCCGAATTAGCTAGCCTAATCAGGCTTAAGACATCATGTAGCCTCCTCCCTTTGCAGTCTGGAGGGGAGCCAGGCACCTCCCTGGAAGGATTCATCCAGCATGAGGGTTGCTCGTTTTGAGTGACATCAAGTGAGAAGATTTTTTCCCTTTCCCTATGGACCCAGCCCTGTGACACCTGCTGTCTGTGAGAGTGGAAAGTGTACAGTACCTGTGGGCATCAGTGCTCTGGAAACTGGCAGATACTTAATGCACTATATTGTCTAGCCTATTAAAACCACAGGTTAGTGATATTCTCAGATCAGATACAGAGTTTGCCCTGCTCTGTTTCTAATTGGAGTCACAAAGTGCTAGAAAGTTATTTGCACATGGAACATCAGGGGCCTTGTCAGCGTCGCACTGATATTTTTCATGGTACATAATTTATTTCACAAAACTGAATTTTGGAACATACACATTTCCATGAGCTTCATCAGCTTCACTAAAATCAGTGGACTTTTCCCAGCAGAAATGCACTGTAAATTAAGGCCCAGACTGGGACCAATCCACAAACCTCTATATGTGGAAGATCCTGAAGTGTCTTCCCAACCTTGTGGGTATCCCTCAGCCCCATGGTGCAGCAGTGTGACTTTATGAGAGCAAGGAGGAGAAGAGGCCATGAAGAGGCTCCTGGCATCAGGAGGCTTATGAAAAATTCCTAAGTTTAGGAAGATATCTTCATACTTTGCAAAAACTGAAATAAAGCTAGAATACTGCCAGCATAATGTCAGTTCATCAATTTGCTATGTGAAGCTAGGATTGAATGATATACTTAAAATAATTTATCAGTTTTTTATTCATGTATTACACAAACTGATGTGGGTAGTGTAATATATAAATACAGGTAGAGATGTATGAGTGAAGAGTCACAGATACATTTCACTGGGTTTTGAGTCAATGATATTCCATTGATGAATTTTGCTCCTCATAACATATTAGTTAAAATAGATTTACTACTCTAATTTGGTTTTCTATTAGAAAACAGAACTATCCAAAATGCCTTAAAAAAGAAAGTATGGATTGAGGCCTGTATCTAGTGGAGTCCCTCAAGGGTTGGTATTGGGACCATTACTACTCGACTTGGATGAGGGAATGGAGTGCACTGTCAGCAAGTTTGCTGATGACACTAAGCTGGGAGGAGTGGCTGACATGCCAGAAGGCTGTGCTGCCATCCAGAGACCTGGACAGGCTGGAGAGTTGGGCGGGGAATAACCTAATGAAATTTAACAAGGGAAAGTGTAGAGTATTGCATCTGGGTAGGAACAACCCCAGGTTCCAGTATAAGTTGCGGAATGACCTATTAGAGAGCAGTGTAACGGAAAGAGACCTGGGGGTCCTGGTGGACAGCAGGATGACCATGAGCCAGCACCGTGCCCTTGTGGCCTGGAAGGCCAATGGTACCTGAGGTGTATTAGAAGTGGGGTTGGTTAGTAGGTTGAGAGAGGTTCTCCTTCCCCTCTACTCTGCCCTGGTGAGACCCCATCTAGAATATTGTGTCCAGTTCTGCGGCCCTCAGTTCAAGAAGGACAGGGAACACCCGGAGAGAGTCCAGTGCAGAGCCACGAAGATGATTAAGAGAGTGGAGCATCTCCCTTATGAGGAAAGGCTGAGGGAGCTGGGGCTCTTTAGCTTGGAGAAGAGGAGACTGAGGGGTGACCTCATTAATGTTTATAAATATGTAAAGGGTGAGTGTCACGAGGATGGAGCCAGGCTCTTCTCTGTGACAACCAATGATAAGACAAGGGGCAATGGCTATAAACTGGAACACAGAAGGTTCCATTTAAATTTGAGAAGAAACTTCTTCACAGAGAGGGTGACAGAACACTGGAACAGGCTGCCCATGGGGGTTGTGGAGTCTCCTCTGGAGACATTCAAAACCCACCTGGACACACTCCTGTGTAACCTCATCTGGGTGTTCCTGCTCCGGCGGGGGGATTGGACTAGATGATCTTTCAAGGTCCCTTCCAATCCCTAAGATTCTGTGATTCTGTGATCTGAATGGTTTACTAGAGGAAGAAATTTAAGCCCACATGCTCAGAGGCATCCACTGGAATACAGCCAAGCCCAGCTGCCTCATTGAGAAGTTTCATGGCACTGTTCATACAGCATAGCAGGGGAGAAAATGAATGTGGTGCTGATAGCTCAGTTGCCTGAAGGCTTTTTACAGACTGAAGGGAATTCAGCAGTCAGGAACCAAAACAGGTTTAGGGATAAGCTGAGAAGAAATACGGAAGTCTGTGCACAGAAGGGTAAATGCAATTACAACTGCTAAACAAAATTTGAATATGAAATTGCTCAATCCGTGGATACAGTCACAAATACATGACTACTGTTAGGTTTTTGTGTCTCAGGGTAACATCAGATGAATTACTCCAACTGTCCAAGATGCTCTAAGAAAGCCAGGATGAAAGTAAAAATGGGAAATACAGTTTTAAGAGCAAAGAAAACTTTCATAATGCTTATGAATATTAAAATTTGTTTTAAAATTCCTGAGATGGTGCTGAAAATTTGATTGCCTGTTTAATATAAAGGTAAACACACAGAAATATAAAGGTCAAAGAGAAGCAAAGGCTTGCAGAAATAAGCCTGGTTAGACAGAACTACTGACAGATTCAGCTTGGCTAACGGGGAAGATCTACATTAATTGTGACCCTTTGGGAATGTCAGGGCTACAGACTGTTTGGCCCTGCAAGGACATGAGCTTGAATAGCATCTTTCATGACACAGTCATGTAGGAGTTATGCAGATCTGAAGTCTTATGGTGGAAGAACCAGGGTCTAAAAGGGAGGACAGGGGCAGACTGCCTTATGTCAGCCCTGAAGGAAAAAACAGGCTCAGAGAAGCTGGCACGGCCAGAGTTTCACCACTGTCCTGTGCTTGTCAGAGACAGGACACGCAGAAGGGAGTGGGCTGTCACTGCAGCTCTCGCCCTCCCTCTCTTCATGCAGTGCTGCACGGAAAATGGGTGCATGGAAAAGAAATGTGGTTAAAATTCAATGGTGAAGGAGAAGGCACAGAGCATTAGTCAGTACTAGTGACAAAAGTATATTACTAATAAGAAAAAAAAAAAAAAACGTTGATCTTGAGCCAGGAGAATCTTCCCTTTGTCTAAAATTTCAAACACTGATAGGAATAAGTTTGTTTTCCAGACAGCCATCTTTTCATAGTTAGCTTTGTAGAATAAAAACACATCGTGAATTTATTACAGGTGCAATAATGAGTAGGCCTTTTGGAAAAAGTATAATTAGAATAATTAAAAATGTTATGATGCTGAAAAGCATGACATTATCTTAAATGAACAGTGCTTGAAGATACAAATGCTTCTATTTTTATAGCTTGCAAAATTAATTGCTCATAATCTGGCATAGCTGAAGCTGTAAGGAAAAACCATGCTAATGCTGTGAGCCCCAAAGACCACAGCTGGTTTTTCGGATTGCAATTTCTCCCTGCTCACATAAATCCAGAGTGGCACAAGCTTTATGGAAGGAACTCATCAGGAATGAGTTCTGAAACGCCACGCAAGCCAAGCCATCCGGCAGCTGAAACCTCTCTGAGGTCTGCAGGTTTGGTCTGTGGCAGCCAGTGCTCTGCAGACATGGATCCCCAGCCTCACCCCATCAACCACACACCAGGACGGGAGGCACACACGCCTTCCTCTCCATCTCCCCTGGGCTTTAAACAATGTGGGATCCCTAGAGCTGTAGGTTGGGCTAATTCTCTCTTAATTTTAATAACTGAAAAATGTGTGTCTGATTTAGGCTTGCTGTTTGGGCTCTTTCAATAGTGGGGAAGAAAAGGTACCTCCAGAAGGCACCTCATTCTCAAGGCTTTGGCACCCATTTTAGACAAGGATGAGTTGTCTTCTGCAGATCTTGTTCTCTTTTTATTGGCTATAAAAAGTGTATAGACTAACTCAGATTAGATGTTTACACTTTAGGTGATTAAAGTTAAGTGACATGAATCCTATATTTAATGTTTCATTGTAAGCTATAGCTCCTCCTTCAGTTATCGACAAAAAGAGTATACTGTGTCCCATCATGTTTGCCATTGTTTCCTTTAACTATTGCTATTCCATTTTTAATGTTGTTAATATCAGTGGAGAAATGTTTCTGCAGAACATACTACTATTTCCATCTTTTGCATTTTTGAACCATATAGCTTCATATTGCTTTTCTAGTTCAGCAAGACTCACAACTTCTTTTTTTTTTTCCCCCAGTGCCAATAGTTTTACAGCATTATCTGTGGATAAGAAACATTGCACTGAGTTCAGAAGGATCCTGTAAAGTGTAAAAGTCATGAGGTATCGACCAGATGAAGGATTAGGTCCAAATGATGAATGTCTCCTTTGGGATAGGCTGCCCTAGAGCACTGCCTTTCTGGAAAATGTTTTTGCTTTGATTTGAATGCAGTTATGTCAATTAAGTTGCTCCTCAAATTAAGACCAACTTTTTTACTGTTTCCCTCTGCCTTCAAATACCATAAAGCAATACTTTTCTAGTTATTATGCATTAGCTAATGCAAAGAAAGAATGCCTAAATCCACAAGTTTGATTTTTAGTTCTCTTAAGTGGAAATGAAAACACTTCCTACTTATTCTGTATGCATAGGAATGTAACTTAGGGCTTCGTAATTTATGCCACCAAATGGAAAACATGATCTCCAGGCTCCTCAAATCTTTCCCTGGAAGCCCCACGACACAGGTCACCCCTTGGCCAGCTTTGTGCAGGTGCAGGTCCTGAAAACAGCTTCCTAAGCAGCCTGGATAGAGCACAATGTTACATAACACAAAGTGGTGGGACTAGTGATCAGCTTTTCATTCTGCACAGAAATCAAACTAAAATCTTCCGTAAGCTGCATGAAACAGAGGCCTGTCGAGCTGCCTGCTGTGAGACAGAAGCTACTTTTTAATTTTTGTCTTGGCGCCAAGAATCTCCGCTTCAGATTTCAGAAACTGTTCAGACAAAAACTCTGCAAAGTCACTCTTCTCCCACAGCTACAGGTGCAGTTTGCTGTATTCCCTGCAAGTAATGGGGCTTGTACACGAGGGGAAATCAGCGTGCCAGAAGCTGAAGCAGCGATTTATTGCAAACTGCCTCCCCTGATCTAACTGATGTGTGGATGCTGCGTGCACTATGGCTGTGAGGGTGCTCCCCTACCACCATAAACAAACCACCTCTCACAGATGCTCCTAGTGCTCCTTCAGAAAATGAGGTCCCTCTGACTATACATCCAGCTGCCTACAGTGCTGACACCTTGAGCTGCCATACTGCCAGTAAAGCCTCTGGAAGGAGCTGTTTTGCCCTGAGAACAGTGCAAATCGGGGGAAGCCAGAGGCAGAGACACCCCCTCTGTGTTCTCCCAGCACTCTACCTGGGTGAACTGCCAGTTTTTTCTCTGTGGTTTCTCTTCCAAAACTAAGACATGAGTTGTATTGCCATTTCCCCAGTGAGCAGCTGACAGGGTGTTCCTCCTCGTGGCGGCTGCTAGAGGAGGTGGGAATTTAGGAAAGCTCATGTGGACTACATGAGCACAGTCTTGCTGGGTAGGAGAACAGCAGAGATGAAGAAATCTCTGTGTCTTTCCAATTATGCCCAGCTTTTTTTCATTCCCTGAACTGTGGACTGAGTCCATATAGCCATGGGGTCCATGTAAAAGCTGCAAGTCTATTCAGTTATTTTTACACTATCAAATAAAAAGGCCAAGGACTGGTTTTTAACCTGAACCCAACTAGTTGTCTACAGCTAAACTTTTCCCTTTTGCACCTCTTTCCTCCTCAGAGTACAATGACTTTGTCCTTTTCTCTTGCCAGGGACAACCCCTGCTCCATGCTATTCCCAGCTACTGCTGGATGCTGTCGAGCAGGGTGTTAGTTGGCCAGGTCAAAATCATAACAGGGAATAGGTTAAAATTGAACAGGACTTGCCTTATAGACAAATGGATTAATGAAAATATTCTGAGAAGGCAGCTCTCCCTTTTAGCCACTTTCTCCACACTGAAAAGGGGATGTGCTCAGCTGATCACCCACAGCAGCCTAAAGCTGATGCACTGAGACACAGGAGGAGGCATCATCTTAGATTTTTCACTGTGTTTGAAAGAACAGACTAAAATAGGTTTTTACAACTAGCATGCATCACTTCTACCCCTCTGAGTCAAGGTCTCTTGCGTCACATGCAGTCCAGAACATCTCCCCTGAAGGACACCACTGTTCCTGCACCAGTGCAGATGAAAGAATCACTGATGATGCAGTGGTGAATACAGGGGATAGAATTAAGTCCTGAGCAAGTGCATCTTGGTGAAATTACACCTGTGTCAAGACTGAGCTAGGCAACTACAGTTTACTTCACCATCACTGGTGAAACACAAATAAACAGAAGCAGAGTAAGAGATAAGTCACGGTCTTACTGAACAGCTCAGGGAAGATCTGCTTACTGGGAACATGCACGGTTGAAACAGTCTCATAACCTATTTTAGGCACCTAATGTAGGTTGCATATGTCAGGAGGCTGATCACTGTGTACAGTCAACGCATAGAAGTAACTGAACCCCTCCCTAAGGTGATTTAGACCATCTAAATTCAGGAATATTTAGGTTCCTAAATTGGATGCTCTGAGTTTCCCTCCAGAGGTGCCTCTCTTCACTGATTGTGCGGAGAGTGACACTCTTAATTTAGCAACATGATGCACTCCTAAATTAGGAAGGGAATTACTTAGGAGCTGTGAATTACTCCTTTCTTCCTTTCTCCCCCACTGGCAGCTGAACCTATGATGGCATCAGATTGAGGCCAGATTCTGATTACAGTAATATTGACGACATTTGTGGTATAATTTCATTTGTTTGTAGTAATGGAAGCTCTAGATCAGTAGGAATTAAAACAGAGTCCAGTCTGTGATGCTGACATACTTGTCTGAAAATCACTGATATTGCAATCTCTACTTCTGTCTGAAAATTTTGAGACAAAAATCTCAATGTTTCTAAACACAGGAAGTAACTTTAAGCTTTATTTAGTATTCCATTTACAGACTGCTTATTCCATGGCCATCATCTTAGAAAAGCATCCAGTTCGTGGCAGAGAGAAACCACAATCAGGTTGGGGAGACTAAAAGGAAGTAGAAAATCACTATAACATGATAAATGAGACAAATGACATTCTCATATCTTAGTGTCTATTCAGGTTCTGCATGACATTTCCTGTCTAAAAAAGGGATTGTACTTCTGGGTCTCTGCAATCCCTGTAACAGCCTCTGTTATTTTGAGGGTTAAACCCTGATCCCATATCCTTTTGGCAATTAAGGGTTAAAGGATCCTGTCTTCATTTAGTACGGCTTCTTAACTACCCTGGAAGATGCGTCACTACATACTTCATAAAAAACCTTGATTGAGTAAGCGACAAAATTGCAATTTCAAGATCCTTTAAAAGTGTAACAGATTTCAGATAATGTTCTATGGATTTGCTAGAATATTTGATTTTGGACTGTTTGATTTGCTAAGGGAACTGCTTCTTCCCTGGCATGAAAACACAATTATTAAAGCTCATTTCATTATTTTGAGACTGACAGCACAATTTGGTTCATTGTTTAACAGTTCATCACTATGAATACAATGAAATTCTCTAATTATTAATAGGATTTGTTATTTTAAATAATCATGCTGAACCTTATTTGCAAGACTTATTAGGTCTGTAACTTCCATATGAATAATGCATCTCTAGCTGTACAGTCAACTTTGGAGAGTTGCTACTCATTTGTAGAATATCCTTCCCTCTGACTGCTTTGGAACAATTATTCTGGAGCCCACAGTTGTGTATCTCATCTCATCTTACTGCCATCCTCTGAGGGATGTCCTTCCAGACATTTCTGATCAGTTTTTAGGCTCTTCACACTCGCACAGAATGCACACATGTTCTCTGATGAATCAAAACAGGTAGCTAGGAGGATGTTGTCACCTAACATGAACAGCATCTTGCTGAGCCCCAGTCATGAAAGAGTCCTTTCTGGCCAAACCCACACAGCTGGAGAGAAATTTAGAAGGGGCCATGAATGCTGAAGAGAGCTCACAGCCCCTCCTGGCTATAACCCTTCCTTTTCCCCTTTCTCTTGCACACACATTTTCCACTATAAGCTGCAGGGCAGCTTAAATGGCCATAAACCCAAAACAACCCTCACAATATGGACAGAAATATGACTCCTGGATAGTTATTCAAAGAGCCAAAGATTCCATGTTTCTCCCATCGGGACCACTCTGATTTCTCCAGGGCGCACCTCCCCTCACCTCTTGCTGTGCCAGATCCTGTTGGTGCCCGTGATGAGCCCCCGTGTGCTGAAGCTTTTGCTCACAAATAGAAACTCACGGCAAAGCCCAGCTCCCCATTGTACACGGCAGCTGCTCTGCTGTACACACACAAAGCATCTCCATGCTACTGTCTTCATGTATGTTATCACCCTCATTAAGTAACAGCAGGAGTGGGTTCAGCTAGGAAAAATTTGACTCACAGTGACTTTCTGTTCTCCCAGTGACCCAAACAAAAGACATTTTGGCAGAAAGTGCGGAAGCCTGATGATAAGCTCTCATTGTTTGATGTGGTCCTTACCATTTGTACAGCCACAAGTGAGCGCAAAAAAATGGCAGTGGTTTGTAGAACCTGCTCTCCCTGGCTTTCAGCCACAGATGACTGCACAGCTCATCCCTCTGTATATCAAAAGCCGGCCCCTCCCCTTTTTTTTGTTCCCAGTGAAGGAATAACAGAAATGAAGACAGCCAGCTACAAATTCCCATTTAGCTATTTTCTTCATCATAAATTCATACAAGCAGATGTAACAGATAGGAGAAAACAGAAACACATACATGTTCTGATGTGAAGGCAACCAGTCTGGGAATAGCTGCCATTCCTTTTTCTTTAACTTCTGGGAACATCTTGAAACGTGCAATCAACATAGCATACATGTTAGATATGGCACCACCTGGAGTCCACAGTAATACACTGTTACTTTTTCTATGCATTGTAATATTATTGCAGAACAAACTACAAGTCTTGCTACAGTTTTTCTAACTGAAATGTTAATGTTTTTGCCTAATGGCAGATTCTTCTTCCTGATGCTCCTCACAGCTGGGTTGTGTAAGAACAGGGTCTACCACACCCAACTAACAATTTATGCAAAAAGTACTGCTGCAAAAAATGATGGGGGTTTCCTTCCATTCCCATTTTTGTTACCATCTCTCCTTTAGTCCCCAATCTTATCTTTCCGCACACAAAGTCCCCACTCTGTTCCACCTCCCAAGCGGACGCCACCACAAGGCAACTTTTCCAAGTGCAAACTCAACTGTGCTCACCCCTCCCAAATTAGGGTGATATTTCATGCCCTGGCTCTGAGGAAACCCACACAGTGAGTCCCAACAGATACCACCTTCTGGATAACTGGAGTGTGAGGAGGGAAGAGAAAGGAAAAAGAATAATTCTAACAAGTATTTTTCTCTTTATTTGTCCTCTGATGGGAGCAAGGGGAAAAGGTTTCATGTCCCTAACACTAGCCTTAAAATCACTGGCATTCGCTGACTTAAAATTCCCACTTAAAGATGGGCATTTTACCCACTTCAACATGGGTATCAGATGACAGCTCTACAGTATTCTGTTCACATATGTCAACTATCAATGCATAAATTGAGCACTTCATTTTTCGTTTTCGAGATTTTTACAAACTGAGCCTCTGTGTCTACAGCGGAACAATGTTTGGTTATACATTAATGCTGCATGAGCACTATGGGAATATAATACAGAACCTGAGGCAGAGTCCAAGTACTTTTACGTATGTACACACGTAAACGCACACACAGAGACATGTATACATAAAATCCATCAATTTTATCCTGTATATATACTCTCTCTATATATACAGATTGACTACATATTGATGTTTATGCACATATATTTATACAAAGTGAAGGTGTATACTGATCGCAGTTTTAGGCTCTTAAATGCACAGGTCAGAGTGCAGCTGAGGTTGAGTTCAACTAACCCAACCTTCATCCACCTAAGAATGGAATGAAGAGCACAAGACAGGCACTTCCAGAAAATGGTTCAGTTTATGCTTGTGGTGGCTGGGATGACTTGCCCTGCAAATGCATCCACCATGATTATATGGGAGCTGTGGTAACTAGCCCAGGGCAGACACGCAACGCTTGGACAGCCAAGGTGAGATAAGACAAAATCCACTCTTGAAGCAGATCAAGGTAGGTCTGCTGAAAGCAGTGACGTTACACCAGCAGGGTGTACGTGCTGGCAAATTTAACATTGTTTTGACTTTTCTAAGATTTGTAGTTATCCCACTAGATATATATATATTGTTCCATAGCCCACAGAAATTATGCCTGTCATTTCTCATCAATGTCCTGGCTCTGCTCTTGCAGTGAGGCTGCCCCTGCTCTGGGCTCTCCCTGACCCCAGTGGTCCTCCTGTAAATCCAAGGAGAAATGCCACAGAGGGATGGCATCACTGGCATGGGGGTCAGTTCAGATCACGCTTTTTCTTGTCCTTTCAACTATCTTGAGAGATATGAACATATTTCTACACCTCTTCTACAAATGACAAAACAAGAAATGGAGAGATTAAGAGGAAATGCTTGGGTACCTGTCCCTAAAAAATGCAGCTGTCATGTAACAGCTGCTGCTGCTGATTTAAGTGATTGAAATAAGGTGCCCAAGTTGAATAAATTTGGCCTAAAATGGCTTTGTCCAAAGCCATTTGCTCAGTGTCAAAAGAATCAAGACTGAAACATTAAGTTTCTTCAATATCATACTTTCCTATTAGTATTTATTACCTAGCCATTTAATAAGCCCACATTCTGCCTTTAATTTTGCAGCTGTGTTTATACCCACAGCTAATTGCAGGCAACAAAACAAGCCTACAGAATTTGGAGAATCTAATCAGGCCTTTATGCTTTGCATGTATTGATATGGCATATTTCATTCCAGAGAATGCAGAGCATGAGAACCTTTTCTTTGCAACAGTAAGGCCTTCAGCTGAATCTGTGACAGTTTGAAATGAGAAGATAGCATAGAGATTATTTTAATTATTGCCTTAAAAAGCAGAACCTGCACACTGGATATTGTTGGTTTAAGAGAGTGAATTAGAGAGATGCACTTTGCACAAACCAGGGAAAGAAAGGATGAGGGGAGTAGCAGTGCCAACAGGCAGCACAGGTCCACATCTGACAGAGAGCCCGTCCCCACGCAGCTCCACGAAGTGGGCTCCAGCATCCTGACGCACTAGCAACCTCCTGGCCCCCAGCTCAGGCAGGGACCTCTCACTGACATGGGAGGGACGGTGGTTCCCCCTGAGACATCCATCTTTCCTGACTCACATCACCTCAAGCACAGTTTGCCAGACTTGGGCAGATTTGGCACTTGCACTGAGCCTTTCACCCCCTCCTGCCGCCCAGGCCCAGCCTCTGCCCAGCAGGTCTGGCTCAGCAGCATTGCTATTGCTCTTCTCTCCCCTCTTAATGTCCCTGACCAGCCCAGTGAGGCTATTGTGGGTCAAGCCTTCAAGGTGAGGAAGACCAGCTGTACTGAGTCAGGCCAGGGATTGGACAGTAACCAAGCACTGTCCAGTTCCCAAGAACTTTTTCATAGGTTCTGGGCTTGTGATACATATTTAGATACTGCTCTGTGTGATGGAGGCCATGGTTTTGGTCAGGACCTCTAAGCACTACAGTGAAAGCTATCAGAGCTTTTGCTCTCAGTGCTTTTTAAATAAGGATTCAACAAGAAATAATGTAAATTCTTCTCATCTTTTTCTCCACCTCTGTGGAAATGCTCAGGACAAAACTCCTGCATCACTTCCCACATGTGCATTCAGACATGAGAAGATGAAGATAAGCCTTGCCTGATCTTCTGCACAGCATGAACTTTACTATTCAAGCCCTCAGCTGAGCATCCTAGACTGTTATCGCTGAGGCCCTTCCTTTGCTTGATAGTCCAAATACTCTTTCTCTCTCTATTAGGTCAATGAACTTTCTTTCCAGAAGGGCTCCCTCCCCGTCAGTTATCAGTCTGTTCTTTTTTGACAAGCCAAGATGTTATGCCCCATGTAAATTCTCCCATTTTTTTTCAATTCAGTGAGATAGGCCAACATTTTTAGCAATGAAGTTCCAGAATAAGATAGGCAGTGACAGAGTATAAATCAAAAGACTAAGTGGAATGATTTTAAAAAGTCTTAACAATGTCGGGTTTGTCAGAGTCCATGATTTCTCTACAGTTAATCATACTCATTTTTTGCTTTATTGACTTGCCCTGAAGGAACCAGGCTTCTGAGTCTTTAAGCACTGAGATTAACTCCCCACCCAAGTACCCCTTGAGCCCAACAAGCCAGCTCACACATGGAAAGCCAACTGCAGACCCCACTAAAATGACTTAAAGTTATGCTATGTCTTTCCCTCTTTGCTCCAATTTCCCCTGCAGTGATGGACAGCATTGTTGTGTTTCTTCCCTTCATTATAAATACAATACTCTTCCTATCTCATGTAATCCATAAAAAGCAGGGGCAAAGCAAACTGCAAGGCAAATGTCTCTTCTGATTATGTTTCCCATGTGCCATAACAGCTGCTCATAATGCAGTGCAATTTGCTCAAATAGACCCTCAGAATCACATCCCTAAAATTCATAAACATGCAATACTTTATCTCAAAGAGGCCACTGGTGGTTATAGGCAAGTGTCCTCTCAAACATGCATATTTAATTATGTTTAGTCTTTAACCACAGGGGATGTCATACAGCATAGTCTGAAAAATAAAGAAAGCTTGAAATATCATGTACCAGGTGAAAATATCCCATCGCCACAGCCCCCTGGCCAGCCAATCATCTCTCTCATTTTCCTTAGTGTGACATATTCCAAAAGTACAAACACTGGAGCAATTTCATAGGTGAACCTGAAATGTAGTAATGTCCATATTTAATGCTTTCATCTACAATACTAACACATCTTTTTCCAATATTACATTACATTATAGCCACAATATACTCTATCTTGCACTGGGTAGAGTTCTGTTTTACAGTATTTTTGATAATCTTCCTTCCGATTTGATGTCAATTATCTAGAAAGAGAAATGCTGAGAGTGCTTGAGACTCCATTTCCAGCCATTTCAGTGAAACAAACCTTGCCCACCTTTTCCAGGCTCAAGAGCTGCTGGGTAGCTAGACCCTCTCCTTGCAAAGACCTGCATGCACATCTAGGAGCACACACATCAGCAGCCCTATTCACGATGACGAGACAGTGCATGAAGCTAAGCAAGTGCACAAAAATGCTTCCTAGTCCCAAAGTTAAAAAAAACCCCACAGTTCAAATTCTGCACCTCTTTCTTACAGAAAGCAATGGCTCTAACTGCTCTGAGTATGGATTGTACATAACCCCTCTACATGAATGCAAGTGCTCACTTAGCACACCTTTTGTTTTACACATTTTGCATGCAAATTGTTAAAATATTTTTTCTGGGTGTTTTTTTGGGGGGAGGGTCGCAGAACTGACATCATATTAATATGATGAAATTTTACAGAGGACAGCCTATAGGACAATATTGAAAGTCTTCATGTAAATAGCTGTAGCAAACATTTAAAAAGCAGATAACCGTTTTTCCAGAAACCTTAACATGAAAGTATTCTTTCTTTCATTCAGCTACAGCAGCTAATATTTTAGACTATAACTGTAAAATTACAGTAAATATTATTACGGAAAAAAGTCTGCTACTTACATATTAGTATTTGCTGCTGATGTCAGCCAGTCTGCTGCCAATCCAACCATGTCCAATCCAGTTGAAAGTTGATTAAAATATCTAGGGTGCCCTGTATAAGATGGAAAATGTTATCAAAAGACTGATGACTCTGAATGAAACTATTCAGTGCTGAACGGTATATTTACCTCTGGATTTCTACAGAGAAGGAAGTGCTTTCAAGGTACAAAACAAAGCAAACAGCAATAAATACATTTCTTGGAAAAGAAAGGATTTCTCTCCTTTCTCATTGCAAACTCGGTAAAATCAGAGTAATTACACTGAACGCAAAATAATGAATTCCAACATTCTCTATTATCCTCTCAATATGCCTTGAAAATTAGCACATCGCTGCCTCACAAAAATAGCTGTTTGCTCCCGTTAGTGTGTCACATGTTGTCACTGGATGTGTTTTTGCCTGGCTAGGTTTGAAAGGCACGCACGAGACACCATCTGAAGAGCTTGCCAGTACATATAACATCAGTGATGAATGGCTAATGATTATAATAGACAGGGCGAAATGAGAAAATGGAACATTTTGGTGACTGCTTTGCACATGACTCAAAGGCTGATGATTGTACGAAGATGGCAGGAAAGGTGGCGGTCCTTGTCATTTCTTCCCTGTCAGAGTGTAATTACAAATAATCTCACTGCTCACAATTGTGATTTTAAACAAACCCCGTGAAAACCAGCATTGCTGCCCCAGCAGAATGATGCACAAGAAAATACTCATTGAGCTGATAGTCCATTTACCTGGTTAATCTATTTGGCTCCTCATTTTCTTCTAAAATCCTGTTAGAGATTTTTCTTAAAAACGTGCCTACAGCCATTAATTGCAGGAACCATTAAAACTCAGTTTTTACTAGCTGCTCCCCGCAAGCTGCTGTTCAGTGGTATAATTACCTGTACCAATTATGGATGGTTCACAACTACTTAAACACCCTCTGACTCAAAAGGACAGCAGACTCTGCTTGGAAAACCTCTGTCCTGACCCACAGACGACATACTGTTATTGCCATCACAGAAAACAAAAGACAGAGGAACATGATTGAGGAAATGCAGACCCAGCACCAAGAGAAAACTTATCTTCGGTCTCCAGTGGCCTCTTATCAGGCACAGACACATGGCTGGCAGAACAGCGTGGGGAAATTGCTCCCAGCTCCCACCTTGCAGCACACAAAGGCAGAGTATTTGGGCTATGCAGACGGACTAGAGCAGGGGATAAGCGGCGGAGAGGGTGCACACGCAAAATCCAGCTCCCTGCACCCTTAACCTGAGATGAGCCCCATGCCGCTGCCATCCGGCCTGACTTCTGCCACCTTCCCCTAGTTCACACTACCCAGGACATGCAGCCAGACCCTCTCAGGCAGTGACGGATTCTGCCAAGACCCAGCAGGATTAACAGAGTCTGGCCCCCAACGCAACTCTCTAGAATGGGGTAGGTGGGCCTGGGGCATGTGTGTGCCCTGACACCACTGCCAAAGCCACAGCAATCCCACGGCAGCGGCTCTGTCTGCACAGGACTGCATCTCCCTGATGATGGGATTTTATTTTTCAGAGAGTTTTGATATTTATAGCTTGGGTTCAATTTCATAGCCAGGGTTCAAGCAGGGTCCCAAATTCCACCAGAAAACAACATAAAATTAGGAGCTGAAAGCCTTTGGTGAATCTGGACCACAGGAAGGCTCAAAGATGCCAGAAAACCTCCTGCTTAGGAAATAAATCTGCACTGAAAAGCTGGAGAATAGCAGAATTTCTATTTGCAGCTGCAGTGTCTCGGCAGCTCTCTGTCAGCTCCATGCCCAGCCCCAGGCAACAGCCCTGTTGTCACTGCTGGTTTCTTCAAGGAAATCCCACAGCACACCTCCTGCTTTGGGAACCACCACAGGAATGGGGCCAACAGCACACAGGGGTTGGGGCAGCCATGCCCTGGAGTAAGCGAGGTCGGTGTATCAGTGTTGTGCCCCTACAGAGATGTCATTACAGGGATAACAAGAGGTGCTGCTGCTGGGGCAGCTGCTGGCAGAGCCCCCAGCACCTACACCTGTAACATGGCCCCCTCCGCTCAGTGGCCATCCCTTCTGCAATGTGACTTTAACATGTGACAGCAGAAAACGTAAGCCCCAATCTGCCCCCAACCTCAGCCGCAAGAGTTTGTCTGTCCATTTGACACCTGAGCTCTCTTTCCTGAGCTAGATGGCCACAGAAAATTGTGGGTTAGCTTAAAAGACAGACGCCACCGGCCAGGTAAGAAGAGTTTGGGCGAGGTGCTCAAAAATCACTGCCTGGGTTCCATCTGCCTGAAACACACATTCTTTGTCGTGCTTGTCATCCAACAGAGAGGTGACTGGAAGAGATTGACAAGGTGTGGGGAGAGGGGAGATGTGAAAATAGGAGATTACTGCTTACTGGTTGGTTTAGCAATATACAACATATTTATGTATATCCCAGTGTAAATCGAGAGATGATGGGGAAGAGCCAGGGCTGAGGCACAGGGACGGGCTTTCCCTGCCGAGGATGTGCCTTTGCCCCATACACCCTCCTCTCAAACATGCTTCGCTTGCACTTGGTTTCAGGCACAGACATCTCCTATCATTAACATGCAATGTCTGACCTCAACGGGGAAGCAATGACAATGGCTGGGCAAAGCCGGACAGCACGAAGAAAGGCATGGCTGGCGGCATGGGTTTGGCTTTGCTCGCAGCCCCACAGTACGCATGGCCTGCTACCGGCACCAGGGCCTGCCAGGGGCAAGGCTGGACCAGCACCAGCTCCTCACACCCTTCCCAGGCTTTCCAAGCCATTTTTAAACACTCACATTTCAATTTCCTCTGTGAGCATTGCACAGAACCGAATTTCACATCTCTTTCCCTGCATTTGCAGATGCTGCCTTCTGTAATATACACTCTCAGCTGAAATTCTCACCAGTGGTGGATGCTGGTAGCCGGTAAGGGGGCAGAGAGCCATGTGTGGCTCCCCCAGATACCCCACAAGCCATGGCACACAGGCAACACCTGGGAGCATCCCACACCTGCCCCTCAGCCAAAAAATCAGCCATCCGGCTCTTCGAATCCCAACTGGGGATCAGTGCTGGGACTTGGGGATCCAGCTGTGAGGCTAATCTAAGCAATACAATTTATTTTCCAATCTGCCTTCTGGTCACACAGCCAAACGCTGCCCAGTCCCCCCCAGCCCAGGAGGGGCCATGTCCAAAGGGCTCCTGCAGTGGGAACGGATGCAGACCCCTGCCGCCAGAAACCTCACTGCATTGTCCTTCCTCTGAGGCTAATTCAAGCCTTTTACCTTGAAGCATATGCCAAAGGGCCCCGGGTGTAAATCCCACACGTTTCGCGCCCCCCCTGGCTGGGGCAGCAGCCCCAGACAGCAGCTCCGCGCCCCCGGCCCCGCGGGTGAACCCGGCTGCGCCGCCGCATCTCACACAACCCCCGCGCACCCATCCTCAGACCTTGAAAACATTATTTTCATTAAAACGAATTAAAAAAATACTAAGAAAGTAAAGCTTCACATATTTCCAGGAGGAAGAGAAACGGTAACATTATTTTAAAGAGTCTTTTTTGGATGCTCAAAATTAAATAGGTCCATTACGTCAAACAGGCTATGACAAAAAAAAGATTAACGAAAATCGCTTCAGAAACCCTATTCTTTGATTTCCCAGACTCACAGATTCTGTGTTTTACAGCATTCTGTGAAAATATGTTTCCTGTGCCCTATGCAGACACATCACATGGATCACTGGACCGATCGAGTGGGTTCCTGCGGACACCATTTATCTAACTATTTATTCCAATATTTTACAGACATTTTGACAGTACCCGACCCACACATCAAAAACATTCAGTTGAACACTTCCAGCTCTAAACAAGGATTACACAGATCACGCACAATCTTTACTGGGATCAGTCCGTCCTGTTCCCAAAAGATGAAAAAACCTGTTTTTTGTTTTCCCCTCAACCTCTATTCACAAATCAGTCTCTTTCAGTAATTGCTACACATTTATTTATAAGCAATTTCTCCGTAATTCAAGTTCCCACTAAGAGCTCCCTGCACTCCACATTATTTCTCAATCACAGCCGTAATTGTAGCTCCGCTTTTTGTCCGCTCCGCCGCAGTTAATTTAAGGTGGCCTCGGGAGCGGCGCCGGGGGCTTCCCCACGCCTGGGGCCAGGCTGGGGCTCCCAGATTGGCAGGAGTCAACACAGCCCTGCTCTCTCCAGTGAAAAACAACAACGACAAAGGTTACTAAAACAATTCGGGCTTTGTTTTTATTGCTTCAGCCTAAAGTTGTGGGGGAAAAAAAAGAAAAAAAGACAGACAACAAAAAAAAAAAAACCAAACCAAAAAACCCGAAACAACAAAACCAAAACACCATTATCCTCCCGTGGGCAGTTCCACTAAATTTTCCTATTTTCATGTCCTGCAGGTAAGGGGAAAGACACGGCAAATGGCCGCTCAGAGCTCCCATTTACAGGACGCTTATTGCGATTTTGGCTGCTAGACGGGCTGGTCCCCGCTGCCCCCCTTCAGGGACCTCCCCGCTCCCCCCGCCCCGGCTGCTTCCCAGCTCCGCGCCCCCCGCCCTGCAGTGAGCGAGGGGCCACCCCCGGCCCGTCACACGAACATGGATGAAAAGGAAACGAGCAAAGTCGCAAAGGTGCTGAAAAGGCTGCTCAGTGGCACACGGTAACTCCGACGCACAGAGGCATTAATTTTAAATGGAAAAGGGCGTGCGACGCTGCAGTGACAGCTACAGAGACAGGGCTGCTGGAGTATTTTATCATTAAGGAAAACGATTTCTGTCTCTGCTAGAAATTGCACGGAACTGACCAAATACAATTGCTGCTTCAATCTTTAACGTTTCAAGATAAAACTAAATGACACCTTTAATCAATGGATGAGACCATACAGGGTAGAAAATGAGCATGGCTATTACCTGTTTTAATTGCATACTTCAGAGTTGTTCTGCAGTTCAATAAAATTTCTTCCAAGGTCTGTGGCTGGTCTGCCAGTTCCCAGTTATATTCCTGGAGCAACTCATTTGGGTAATGGAAATCAATGACTTTTGTTGATCTATCAAAACTTTTCACCACATACTGAAGTAAAATGTCCACAACGTCTTGTAGGAAAGACATCGTTGTTATTTCTCCATTGCATGCTGGCAGAAGATCTGGGAAAGGAGAAATGAAAAGTTAACTTCGTTTTACGAACATATACACAGATTTTGGACAAAAGATTCCCCCATTTATGTTTAGGAAATCTTTTTCACTGTGCTCAGTACAAACAGACTATGTTTTCACTTAATAAGTAAATTGGTAAGACTGTATTTTAAGGATTGTTTGGAAAGATGATAGTTAGGTTTTAATTTCCTATCTAAAATAGCGAATTTTGCCCACAGTATATTTCAGACTAGTTTTTAAGACTGTGTGAGAGAGCAGGGAAACAAGAAAAAAGGAAAAATTAATCTCAAGAAAAGATTGGGAAATAAATGCTACAAGAAGCACCATAAAAACTGGCATTTTCCTTGCAATAAAATACCTTCCCTGTTACTCTCCAGTGCAGGTAACTTGTTGATAATTTAATGCTTTTTTTCCGAGGCAATGCTGCACCATCTCTCAGTGTGCACACCGACATCTTTTCTTTAGGTGTGATGGCTATGGCAGAGCTGAGCTGTAGTGGAACCCCTTAATTTGGGGTAACCCGGGAACGGTCGGCCAGGCAGCGGCACCAGCGCAGGGCGGCTGCAGCAGCTCTGCACGGCAGAGCCGGGGACATTTCTGCGGGGAGCTGGGACCTATTGAACAGTGGAGACTCTACCTCCAAGGTCAGAAAAGATGAAGTGCAAAACCACCTCGAATTAAAAAAAATCAGGAAGAGAGTGCTCCTTCTCCCTCCTTCCCACAAACCTTAATTACATCGCAGGGACTTCAACGAGAAGGTCGCTGCTGTCACAGTTCCTTAGAAAGAGCAACCTGCAGGCAATAGCATGCTGGGATTTTATTGCTTTTGTTTTCAGGATCTTTTATTTGTTTAGGGGTTGGATTTTTCTGTTTGTTTTGGGTTTTTTTGGCGGGTTTGATAAATGCCCAGTGCCCGCCCGGGTGCAGGAGTGGGCCGGGGCTGGGGGCGCAGAGATCCGTGGGGCCGCTGCACACTTCGGGCTCCACTGGCCTCCGTGCATCGCGGGCGGAGGCAATTTCCCGACCGAACCGCTGTTTTTTGTTAGTTGGAGAGACGTGTCGTGGCCCGGGAGCGCCGTTACCTGTTGAGTGCAGAAAGGCGTAATTCACCTCCGCTTTTTGGCAGCCGCAGGGCTTTTTGTCGCAGGTACATGCCGGCCGCGGCTCCGCTGCCCCCGGGGCTGCCCTGGCGCCGGTTTCCACGGGCTTCTCGGTATCTCCGTAGAGCAGGGCTTGACAGCGACACGGACACAGGGCCTCAGCACCGCGACACCAGACCCCGTCCCCCCGCCCCCCTCCCCTGGGGCAGGGCCCGCGGCCGCCCGCCAGCCCTCCGCGGGCGCGCAGCTCTGCCTCCGCCGCCAGCTGCCGGGGCCTCCCTGCCCTTACCGCAGAGTTTGTTTCCGATCCCTCCCGTGAACTTCTGGGCAACCTGACACCAGGCTCTGGCTGCAAGACAAAACGAAGCGAAGGGTCCGTGGGGATGGGCGCGGGCCGTGGGCACCTCGTCCGACACCGGCACTGCTCCCCAAGACCCCCCCGACCAGCCGAGCCGAGCCGCGCCGGGCCGGGCTAGAGCCGCCGTCTGTCCCCGCCGCTCCGTCCCGCCGGCCGAGCAGGTCTCCGGCGAGTGAGCAGCGCTGCCGCGGAGGCTCCGCGGCTCCGTCGGGCCGGTCCCGCCCGGCTACTCGGCGCTCCCCTACCTGTGCCGGGGCTCTCGGCGGCCGCGGAACCCTCCTCGGCCCCGAAGGACCAGAAG